>NC_091461.1:22701896-23076896 GCF_027789765.1 Dendropsophus ebraccatus | reverse complement strand
GCGGTTTTGTAGCTTAGTTCCATTAACGTACATGGAGCTGTAATACCACATACAACCAGAAGATGGGGTGGTGCTGTTTTTTTTTTTGTTTGTTTTTTGGGGGGGTCTATATATCTATTAATTATGTAAAACTCATACTGTTAATCTGGTAGATGAAAGGGCTTGACAGTCTGTGAGCTGAACAGCCTGTACTAGAGAATGATCTGTGTGTTGCTGTATGTAGTGTACAGTGTGTTCCTTATGCTATGTAGTGTACAGTGTGCTCCTTATGCTATGTAGTGTATGCTCACTGCACAAAAAGCTGAATACTATAGTCTGCTGCACAATGGACACTTGACAAATCCCATTGACTTTAATGGAATCCATCATTTGTGTGGCCAAAAAGAATGTTTCCATTCACTGACAGCAAACAACAGCTGCAGCTTCTACCAGAATAGTCTGCCGTCCAGCCCTGGAATGATATTACAAGATTCTTCAGGCATATATGTTTATATACTGGATTCCTTGTGTCATGTAGCAGAGGTGAACGTGCGATGTACAGACTCCTTCGACTGGAGTGTCCTTACTCCATGACTAGTATGCTCTTGTGCTAGGTCAGGGGTAGGGAACCTTGGCTCTCTAGCGGTTGCAAAACTACAACTCCCATAATGCCTAGACATTGGGGGGGGGGGGGTCCCAGAGATGACGCCCCCCTCCCCCCACACACCTCTTCTCAGCTTTCTCGATAACCTGGACATAGGATATTGGAAATAATATGAAGAAAAGGACTAGGCCGAGCGCATTACTCATTCTATTGTTAGTTGGGGGGGTCTCAGCACCTAGACCCCAACTCATCAAACCTTTTTTCGTTATGATGTAAGAATATATATATAGTCGCAGGTTATCCAAGTAAAGGTAAAACGTATGGGGGTTAGAACAGATGAGTGTCTGGTCAGTGGGGGTTCAACTGCTGGGACCCCCCATTAATCACAGCAACAAAGTGAATGCAGATGTGACCGTAACCCTACCCTCCTGTGTACACTAGACTGCCCCTCCACTCACTTGCTATGGGACTGCTGAAGGTAGCTGAGCCCCATACAGTACAGTGGGTATTTTCACCAGTCCCTTAGTGAGTGAATAAAATGCCAAGATGCATTTAGTCGCGACAAGGGACCTCCATGCTTTAATATACTTAAAGGGGAACTCCAGTGAATTTTTATTTCCTTTAAATGAACTGGTATCAGAAAGTTATAAAGTTTTGTAATTTACTTCTGTTTAAAAATATCCAGTCTTCCCGTACTTATCAGCTGCTGTATGTCTTGCAGGAAGTGGTGTATTCTCTCCAGTCTGACACAGTGCTCTCTGCTGCCATCTCTGTACATGTCAGGAACTGTCCAGAGCAGGAGGGGTTTTCTATGGGTATTTGCTCCTGCTCTGGACAGTTCCTGTCATGGACAGAGGTGGCAGCAGAGAGCACTGTGTCAGACTGGAAAGAATACACCACTTCCTGCAGGGCATACAGCAGTATGGGAAGACTAGAGATATTTAAATAGCAGTAAATTACAAATCTATGTAATTTGATGACCAGTATTTTCTTTTTGCTGGAGTACCCCTTTAAATGTAAATACTACAAACAAACTAGGGGTGCAGAGGTAGCAGCCAAAGCTGGACCTTGTTGCTTCTGCAACATAAGAAACAAGTAGCATTATATGGGATATGGCAGCCATATTGGAATTGTGGTATTGGCGCTAGGAAAGCTTTGGTAAGAAACACCAGCATGGCCTCTATTGTATCCCCTCTGAATGAGTAATCTGCCTACATCTGCACCAGTACATCACCTGGTCCCTTGTGACTGTGTGACTATGGTGGCCATGTTGCTTATCCCCCATACCCCCAGAGCCATCACTAGGTAACGTCGGACCACCGTGTCTCTGTGAGTCGGTTGTATCCGTCTTGTTTTACTAGAAGAGAGGATTTACTAGAGTGTTACCGAGGTCGGGATTATGATCACCAGGGATTGTGTGTGGCGCCAGCCTCTGCCCTTGTAACATGGCTCTAGGAACTGTAAGGATGATGGAGAGTGACATGTATATTTCATAATCGGATAATAGTTCCGGTTTCTTCCGCTCCTCGTGGACAAGGTATTAATCCGTCTCGGTACCTCAGCGCTTGCTGTTCGGCCACTTACTACGACTTGTGTGTTAAAATAGCCTGGCACGTGTCTGATCCTATCTGCCAGATAATCTGCCTCCCTCCACAAGCTGCAGACACACAATAACTCTACATTGTTTTCGGGTGACTGATTTAGAGAACTTGTTTATATGCACCTTCTTGGGATATTCTGCAAGGGCTATTCCAGCAGATGAAAAGTTTTTGTAGAACACACTTTCTAAATAACAATGCAAGCATACTTGCCTGTCCTGATCCCCTCCTCCCGGTCCTTACAGCTCACCTCTGCATCCTCACATTTCATTCCTGCCATTAAATGCTTAGCCAATCACTGGCTACAGTGGTGACCTGGCCTACGATTGCCTCAGTGGAAATTTCCAGGAGGACCTAGAGCTGCGTGAATGGCAGCAGTGGGGGATCAGGGCAGGTGAGTATATTTCCTTTTTTTTTAAGGCAAGTCCATTCTCATTGACACAACACATTTTATTCAGTTATAGAGACTCAACTGTTGACCAGAATAAAATAGAAAACGTGCTATCCTTTAATACATAGATTGCCCATGAAATGGGTGCCATGTAATGTTTAAAGGGATATTCTAGAGATTTTTTTTTTTTTTAAAGGAGAAGTCCGGCGAAACTTTTTATTAAAGTATTGTATTGCCCCCCAAAAGTTATACAAACCACCAAGATACACTTATTACAGAAACTGCTTATAAAGTGCTTTTTTCCTCCACTTACTACTGCATCAAGGCGTCACTTCCTGGATAAGATGGTGATGTCACTTCCTGGATAAAATAGTGATGTCACGACCCGACTCCCAGAGCTGTGCGGGCTGTGGCTGCTGGAGAGGATGATGGCAGGGGGATGCTCATTGTCCCTCAGTGTCCCCCTGCCGTCATCCTCTCCAGCAGCCACAGCCCGCACAGCTCTGGGAGTCGGGTTGTGACATCACCATGTTATCCAGGAAGTGACCTCACCATGTTATCCAGGAAGTGACATCACCATGTTATCCAGGAAGTGACATCACCATGTTATCCAGGAAGTGAAGCCTTGATGTAGTAGTAAGTGCAGGGAAAGGGCACTTTATAAGCATTTTCCATAATAAGTGTATATTGGTGATTTGCATAACTTTTTGGGCACAATACAATACTTTAATAAAAACTTTCACCGAACTTCTCCTTTAATATAATTAACTGGTTTAGGGTGCAGTTAAATAGCAGAAAATCCTATCATTATCTTACTTACTTCCCCCTGCCGTCATAGTGCTACGTCATACTGCTGTGCTGCACCTGCCTGCTTAGCCGCCACAATAGTGTCCTGATTGGCTGAGCAGGCAGGTCCTCGTGTCAGCTCGGTAATGGCAGGGGAAGTGGGGAGCATAGTTAGGATAAAATAGAACCCTCCAGAACACCCCTGTAACTTGTGATATATTTTATATTCAGGTTCCCCACCAGTTGTTGGGAAATTGAAGAAGAGAAGAAATTAAAATAAAGATTGTCCAAAGTGGAAGCCCCCTTTAAAAAAAAATAGCCTGTGGTTAGCGTAAATAAATTATGGGCAATTGTAAAATCATTGCCAGCAAGACTCCTGGCAAAACGGCTATACTGTGTTATCACAAGTGCAGGGATGAGGGGGCGGAGCATGACACAAAGAACACTAAAGAGAGAATCTGATTAGGAGATCATATTATCATCAGTCACCGCTTTATGGCCAGGTGATGCGTTCCTGTGACATTAGACCTGCATAGAGTGTGGATCTGTTACTATACGAAGTCTCCTGGATCCCGGCCGATGGCGGCTGTAGCGTCACATTCTCAGTCAGTGTTTAATATGCAGATAAGTTTGATGAGGAGATGTCAAATGTTTATCTGCCACAATTCTTGTGTCTGTGAGTCAGCTCCTTATGTATTGCCTCTATATTACTATGCCGCTGTTATCTACAGTTTAGTACTACTTTAATATATATAAAAAAAGAGTCCTTCTGGTACTTATCAGCTGCTGTATGTCCTGCAGGAAGTTGTGTATTCTTTCCAGTCTTACACAGTGCTCTCGGCTGCCACCTCTGTCCATGTCAGGAACTGTCCAGAGCACGAGAGGTTTTCTATGGGGACTTGCTGCTGCTCTGGACAGTTCCTCACAGGGCTATGGAGTTGGAGTCTAATGGTTCGTTTAGACAGACAGATTTTTTCTGACTGATTTCTGAAGCAGTCTGTCAGATGAATCTGTCTGTGTAAACACACCATAAGGGAGCGTTTACACAGAGAGATTTATCTGACAGATTTTTTAAGCCAAAGCCAGGAATGGATTTGAAAATAGGAGAAATCTCAGTCTTTCCTTTATGACCTGTTCCCTGTTTATAGTCTGTTCCTGGCTTTGGCTTCCAAGATCTGTCAGATAAATCTTTCTGTGTAAGCGCACCTTTAGTCGGAGTCTGTTTTGGTTGGAGGTGGAAAAAATGTTCAGAATTTTATGACTGATTTGTTAAAATTGTAGTACTGCCATAGTGACTGCATCTAAAGGCCCTATTCCACAGAACAATTATCGGCCGGGACCAGGAAAGCAGTGAACTGCTGCCATCGCTCCGTGGAATAGGAGCAGCGGCAGCAGACCACCACTACCCTCTATGGGCTGCCCGGACGATGTAGCGATCACCCGGGCAGCTCCCTGTGGCCCCTCCCGCACTCACCCGCTCACTGCTGCAGCGGGGAATAGCGGCGGCAGCAGCGAGCGGGAAACAAGGAGCAAACGAGCGCTAAAATCGTTTGGTCCTCACTGTCGGCCCATGGAATAAGGCCTTAAAGGGGTTATCCAGCGCTACAAAAACATGGCCACTTTCCCCCTACTGTTTTCTCCAGTGTGGGTGGGGTTTTGAAGTAAATGGAGCTTAATTGCAAACCGCACTTGAACTGGAGACAACAGTAGGGGGAAAAGTGGCCATGTTTTTGTAGCGCTGGATAACCCCTTTAAGTAAAAAGTTGCAAAAATTGCGCAAGGATATTCACCTGGTACTGACCAGATGTAGGCTTGCACCTGTTTGTGCGACTTTTCAAAAAGTTGCAAATGATAACTTGGACGCTATCCCGGATTATGCAAACTTTTTGGTGAATACTCAAAGCAGACAGATTAAAAAAGAAGTCTAATCTGTGTGTTTGAGAAAGGTAGAAATTAAAGGGGTATTCGGGCAACAGTAAAAAAATCCATGGAGGACAGGGGGTGGCGAGGACATAATGAAGTCCTTTTTACCTATGCCCGTCGGGCCCCGATCCTGTGTCCCCACTCAGAAATGGCCGCGGGGAGGCGGGGCAGAGCTGCGGTCACTGACTGGCTGAGTGGGTAGTTCCTGTGGGGCTGCGATGATTCAGAAGCACAGAAACTGACAGAGAGCTGATACATCTGGGCCTATGGCTGCCCCCTCTATATCACTATGACTGAGCCCTCTATATTACTGTGTGACCCCCCTCTCTATCGCTGTGTGTGAGCCCCCTCTCTATCACTATGTGTGACCCCTCTATATCACTATGACTGAGCCCTCTATATTACTGTGACCCCCCCTCTCTATTGCAATCTGTGACCCCTCTATATCACTATGACTGAGCCCTCTATATTACTGTGTGACCCCCCCCTCTCTATCACTATGTGTGACCCCTCTATATCACTATGACTGAGCCCTCTATATTACTGTGTGACCCCCCCTCTCTATCGCTATGTGTGACCCCCCCTCTCTATCGCTATGTGTGAGCCCCCTCTCTATCGCTATGTGTGAGCCCCCTCTCTATCGCTGTGTGTGAGCCCCCTCTCTATTGCAATGTGTGACCCCTCTATATCACTATGACTGAGCCCTCTATATTACTGTGTGACCCCCCTCTCTATCGCTATATGTGAGCCCCCTCTCTATCGCTATGTGTGAGCCCCCTCTCTATCGCTATGTGTGAGCCCCCTCTCTATTGCAATGTGTGACCCCTCTATATCACTATGACTGAGCCCTCTATATTACTGTGTGACCCCCCTCTCTATCGCTATGTTCTGTTCTGGGGGTTAATTGGGTACGTAGCCTTCTGTGACTACCTCTTCTCTCATGGGCTTTGCTGGTGGCGATCATCGGGTATAAATTTCTGCGACTTCTAGTTTGAATGAATCACAGATGAAAGCATGATTTCTAGTAGTGTTGGCATTCTGTATAGCAGTGACGCATTCCCTGTATCTTTTGTATCTGTCTGGACGTCACCAGCGTAAGGACGTTACCATCTGAGGAGGAGGCTCTAACATTGCCTTGTAGTCTTCCTTACAGATTTGCAGCTTTCCTAGGACACTCACGTAGGCCCGGACCTATTGTATGACGAGCCTCCCACTAGTTCTTGTTATGGTCATAAATTGGCTTTTGTGACGAGGCTTCTAGTACTATTCATTCCTACAGAGCTGTGTGGGATTATTATGGGAATAGTCTTTTATTCATTGACTAGAAGGAAGGAGTTTCTGGCATTTCTTGTAGGTCATGTACGTAGATTGGAGGGGGTTTAGGGAATTCTGATTTCTAAGAATTTGTAGTTCTGTCACTGCAGTTATATGTATCTTGTGCAACCCTGCAGTTCCCGACACAGCCATTGGTGGCAGTAGAGGGGCCTCTTATGCCTCCGCCTAACGTAAAAGTTATTGGGAAAAAAATAATCAATACAATTTCTTTAATAAAGTAATGTGAAAAATCTCTCTATTTTTTTTCTTCTCCTGGAACACCACTTCAGCGTCCCAGAACAATCCGATGTTGCAGTTGTCTATGCAGGTCACATGATCCTAGTCGTCATTCGTCCGCCAACATCACATACACTGAATCCAGCATGTGTGGTGGAGCAGTGTGACTAGGCACATCAGCTGTATAGTATGTAGGAACGGGCTGTACATTGACCTTATACTGAGCAGGTAATGTCACTACTTTGAGCAGAGGAGCGCACGCTCTCCCATAGACAGGCTATGGGACACTGAGACAGGCAGGATTCCGCGGCGGAAGGTTCCGCTGTGGAATTCCACCTGAATGTGAACATACCACAGCGAAAACCCTTGGCCGTGGTTCACCTTCCATTGATCCGGGTGATTGATTGGGTCGATGGAATGTGGCTTTCCAACTGTTTGACTGTCAGAGCATGATGGGAATTGTAGTTCTGCGACAGCGGGAGGGCGGTAGGTTCCCCGTCCCTGTTCTAGAATGAGTTACTCTTGCTAGATCTGAGTCTTCGCCTCCCTGTGTCCTTTCTATGTTTTCCTGGACATCCTGGCTGTAAAAATTTCCCGTATCAGCAGATAGATAACCGCCATGACTCTCTCATTACTGGGTAGCCCTCATATTTGTGGACTTTCCTGTTATCCTCACTTTTTTCCTCTAGAACATCTGTTCCTCTGCAGAGGTCTCCATAAACCCCTGCAATTCATTGTGTCATATGACTTAGTATGCGGCGTAACCCTTTAAGAGGCCGCTTAAAAATGTAAGTTACTACTGATGCCCATAGGGGGCAGTATATAGTAGTAGTGTAACATATAGTCAGAACAGTGACTAATGACAGCCACTCTTCCGATCAAGTAGTTATCCCTCGCATTCATTGTGCATTATTCTGTAGGGGGCACCAGTGAGCACAGAATAAAGCGCCCCCCCCCCCCCCCCCCCCCCCCTCAGGGCACAGGTTTAAAGGGGTTATGCAAAAATTTTAAAACCTAGCCGCTTTCTTTGAGGAACAGCGCCTCTCCTGTCCTCAGTTTCTGTGCGGTATTGCTGCTTAATTCTATTGAAGTAAATGGGGCTGAGTTGTATTTCCACACATAACCTGAGGACAGGGGTGGTGCTGTTTTTGTAAGAAAGCAGCTAGGTTTTCTAGTCTTGGATAACCCCTTTAAGATCTACCTCTTAAAGGGGTTATCCAGTGCTTCAAAAACATGGCTACTTTCTTCCAGAGACAGCACCGCTCTTGTTTCCACTTTAGGTGCAGGTTTTGCAAGTTCTATTGAAGTGAATGGAGCCTAATTGCAAACCACACCTGACCTGGAGACAAGAGTGTTGCTGTCTCTGGGAGAAAGTGGCCTTGTTGTGTAGTGCTGGATAACCCCTTTAACTCTTAAAATGCCTTATGTGCATTAATTCTGCTTTTTAGTTTATCTTAAAATGATCACTGTCGACAGTCTTAAATCCATAGAAGCTGTCAGTCCGCATATGATGCTTTTATTAAGGTATAGTATGTCTCTGGCAAGCTGTACTCTTACCTGTCTGACCCCATTGTTCACCCTGTAGATAAGAGGCACGAGTCGTATCTGGCAGTCGCCCATCTTCTGTTTGACCAAGTCTGTTGTGCTTGTTAATAGGGTAAATAGTCGTGTGTCTAGACGCCGTCTATTTGCACAGGGTTTGGAAAACCTAAACAGCGCCACACCTGTCCAATGGTTGTGTCTGGTATTGCAGCTTGCCCCTCTTTAAAGGGTTTGTTCACGATTTTTTTTTTCTTTCAAATCAACTTGTGCCAGAGATTTGTAATTTACTTTTATTTTAAAAAAATCTTGCGTCTTCAAGTACTTATCAGCAGCTGTATGTCCTGCAGGAAGTGGTGAATTCTTTCCAGTGGGACACAATGCTCTTTGCTTCCGCCTCTGTCAATTTGAGGAACTGTCCAAAGTAGTGGCAGATCCCCTCAGAAAACCTCGCCTGCTCTCCAGACTGGATAGAATACCACTTCCTGCCGAACATACAGCAGCTGATAAGCACTGGAAGACTTGATATTTTTTAATAGAAGTAAATTACAAATCTCCGGCACCAGTTGATTTGAAAGAATTTTTTTTCTTTAACGACCCCTTCGTGAAGATGAGCTGCAGTACCAGACAGAACCCACTTGACAGGTGTGGTGCCATTTCTGGGAGAAAGTTGCCTTATTTTTTGTATAAGAAGTAGTCGAACTTCTCATATTAGTGATACTTTGAGCAGATCTATCTGTGTTCTTTTACAGGCCTGTCACATTGACAGTTATCTTGTTATCTATATTACTTCTTACTACTGTTCTTCCTTATCAGCCAGACTCTCTACAATAATCTGACTTTATGGTCTGGCAGTATTTACTGACAGGTTATCATTAACGTCTTGAAAAACCAGTATTCCCTTTAAAATGTTGTGTTATGAATATATATTTTATGTCTCTTTTATGTTTTTGCTTTGTATTGTCATATATTATACATTGTGGAAGAGCTGACATTAAAGGGGTACTCTGGCGAAAATCTTTTTCTTTCAAATCAACTGTCAGAAAGTAATATAGATTTGTACTTTACTTGTATTTAAAAATACCCAGTCTTCCAGTACTTTTCAGCTGCTGTATGTCTTGCAGGAAGTGATGTATTGTTTCCAGTCTGACACATAGCTCTCTGCTGCCACCTCTGTCCATGTCAGGAACTGTCCAGAGCTGTAGCAAATCCCCATAGAAAACCTCTCCTGCTCTGGACAGTTCCTTAAATGGACAGAGGTGGCAGCAGAGAGCACTGTGTCAGACTGGAAAGAATACACAACTTCCTGCAGGACGTAAAGCAGCTCATAAGTACTGGAAGACTTGAGATTAAAAAAAAAAAAAAAAAAAAAAAGAATTAAATTACAGATCGATATAACTTTCTGAGACAAGTTGATTTCAGAAAAGAGAAAGTCAACGGTTCCCCTTTAAACCTGATAGTAAGATTATCTGCCAAAGATTTAAAGCCAAGGCCAGGAATGGATTTGAAAAGAGGAGAAATCTCAGGCTTTCCTTTATGACCTGTTCCCTGTTTATAGTCTGTTTCTGACTTTATCTGCCAAACATTTGAAGCCAATCTGTCAGATAATCTTTCTATGTAAATGGACCCTAGCGGGAGATTTATCAAACATGGAGTAAAGTGAAACAGGCTCAGTTGCCCCTAGCAACCAATCAGATTCCATCTTTCATTCCTCACAGACTCTTTGGAAAATGAAAGGTGGAATCTGATTGGTTGCTAGGGGCAACTGAGCCAGTTTCACTTTACTCCATGTTTGATAAATCTCCCCCCAAGCTTTGTGTCAGGTGAATGGGTTGAGCCGTAATACCAGGCACCACCACAGTCATATGTATGGTGCTGTGTTTCAACGGCACCCAATGGCTTGCTGGTTATATAGGTGATCTGATATATAGGACTGTGTAAAGTTTGTGTTCTAGAGGGCAAATTATAGAATCAAGTAAGTTCTGCTCTAGCTGCATGCTAAATATCTTCTCTCTACTTCTTCTTTTCTCTTCCTAGCTGTATAATAATGAAAGTTCACACTCTGATTCCTCACGCCCAAGTAGTCCTCACATATGTGATGTGAAGTAGACTGTCCTGTGCTTCCTCCACTTATGTTATTGCCCACATTTTTGTGTCAGACTCACTTTGCATGGGCGAGTAAAGCAAGACCACCATCCCAGGCCAATTCCCCTTAGTATCCTGGGACAGTAAGGTATTATAATCTGCATCCCTGGTGGTCCAGGGCAGTAAGGTATTATAAGCAGCCTCCCTGGTGGTCTGGGGCAGTAAGGTATTATAAGCAGCATCCCTGGTGGTCCAGGGCAGTAAGGTATTATAAGCAGCCTCCCTGGTGGTCTGGGGCAGTAAGGTATTATAATCAGCCTCCCTGGTGGTCCAGGGCAGTAAGGTATTATAATCAGCCTCCCTGGTGGTCTGGGCAGTAAGGTATTATAAGCAGCCTCCCTGGTGGTCCGGGGCAGTAAGGTATTATATGCAGTGGTCCTGGGCAGTGAGGTATTCTAAACAGCATCCCTGGTGGTCCAGGGCAGTAAGGTATTATAAGCAGCCTCCCTGGTGGTCCTGGGCAGTGAGGTATTATAATCAGTATCACTGGTGGTCCTGGGCAGTGAGGCATTATAATTGGCATCCCTGGTGGTCCTGGGCAGTGAGGCATTATAATTGGCATCCCTGGTGGTCCTGGGCAGTAACGTGTTCTAATCGGCATCCCTGGTGGTCCAGGGCAGTAAGGTATTATAAGCAGCATCCCTGGTGGTCCTGGGCAGTGAGGTATTATAATCCGCATCACTGGTGGTCCTGGGCAGTGAGGCATTATAATCAGCATCACTGGTGGTCCTGGGCAGTGAGGTATTATAATCAGCATCACTGGTGGTCCTGGGCAGTGAGGCATTATAATTGGCATCCCTGGTGGTCCTGGGCAGTAACGTGTTCTAATCGGCATCCCTGGTGGTCCTGGGCAGTGAGGTATTATAATCAGCATCCCTGGTGGTCCTGGGCAGTGAGGTATTATAATCAGCATCACTGGTGGTCCGGGGCAGTGAGGTATTATAATCTGCATCCCTGGTGGTCCAGGTCAGTAACGTATTATAATCGGCATCCCTGGTGGTCCTGGGCAGTGAGGTATTATGATCACCATCCCTGGTGGTCCGGGGCAGTGAGGTATTATAATCTGCATCCCTGGTGGTCCAGGTCAGTAACGTATTATAATCGGCATCCCTGGTGGTCCTGGGCAGTGAGGTATTATAATCAGCATCACTGGTGGTCCGGGGCAGTAACATGTTCTAATCAGCATCACTGGTGGTCCAGGGCAGTAAGGTATTATAATCATCCCAGGTGGTTTAGGGCAGTAAGGTTTTAAAATCAGCATCCCTGGTGGTCCAGTGGGGTGAGGGGTTAATACTAGCTCATGATTTATGGATGTATCACCTCCCCAAACTCCATTGGGGTCTTAGAGGAAGCTGAATATTTGCAGTATTGTCTCTTATGTGGGTTTTCGCTGGCATCTTGGCCTTGCTGCCTCTGCCACCCCCCTCCATACCATTGAATCCCATTATATATAACCATGTATATGTGTCATGGTATATTGTACGGTTAGGTCGGCGGGTGGTGGAGGAGAAGCAGAAGCCGCGTGATCTGTATAGTAACTAGGACTGGACTCATTGTAATTCTCAGCATACCTGAAGATAAATGACGGGAGGGTCGGACACAATATACCCGGCTCTCCTGCCTATTTGGCAGCGGTTTTCACAGGGCAGAACAATGGTGAATGTGGGGCTGGCCCCCTGGATGTAAGAGATCTGATACTGGGTAATTGTGCATCACATGTGCCAATAAATAGTGCCCGGCAGACCTGCCAGCGCTCCTGGGCCAAACACAGACTGAGCATTGTCCCCACCAGATGCTTCTACTGAGAGAATGAATCCACCGGCCTCAGCACTCCGGGCAGCTATAGTATGGGGGCTGGCAGCAGCAGCAGTGCCATCCTCTCCTGCGCTTTGTTTACCATTTAGCTTCCCTGGCATTCCTGAACAATAATGGTCCCATGACCGGCTGTCAGGACATGCTGACCTATTATAACACTTATTACGCTCCACCTTACTCATCCCTGATAGAGAGCGGCCCAGCTGGACAGTTGTTTACAGCAAGGCTGCCACGCTGGACTCGCTGTATTCAGGGACATGTGTGGGCAGGCTGGACACCTCACAGCGCTGACTGTCAGGGAATGATTTGTGGAGTCAGTCGGTTACTGTACTCCTGCTGTCTGGGGGGTTTTAAGGCCTTCTGCTCCCCCTTAGGGTTAATCATTTGGCTGGTTCTGCCACTTTCACAGTTTGCATTTCACTTCTTCATCATACCTAAGGCTCCTTGCACTTGTCTGTATTCTGCCTGCAATTAAACCTATTGTATTCTATGGGCCATTACCTGTGAATTCTAGACTCCTGTTGGCCCATGAACTTACCCAAGTGGCCTAAGATCTCTGCTTGTTGTCAGAAAGTAGAAATCTTCTTGTTGACATTCAGGTTATGATCCCAAATAGTAATTTAAAGGGGTATTCCATTCAAACGTAACTCTTCATATGTTGCTGTCCATAGTGAGACTAAAAATTCCGTCCATACTTTTTATTATCTATTCAGTCTCCTTCCTCCAGTTCTCCAATGCTGCTTTCTGCTGAAGACACAAAAATCTGTGTGTAACCTGTTCTGTCTGTCTCCCCTCCTCCCAAATGCAGATGAAGCCAATCAGGGACTTGTTAATGTCGGCTGTCTCAGAAGGGAGGGGGAGCAGAGCGAAAAGCTCACACACAGATTTTTGTGTCTTCAGCAGGAAGCAGCAGCTCAGAACTGGGGGAAGGAGACTGAATAGATAATAAGTATGGAATGAATTTGTAGTCTCACCATGGGCAGCAACATATCAAAAGTTATGTTTGAGCAGAATACCCCTTTTGAACTTTTTTTTTTTTTTTTTTTTATATCCCATTGGGGGTCTGTATAGGTCATATTTTTGTATGTAATTTAAAGGGGGAAAAATATTTTAAATCAACTGGTGTCAAAAACTTTTACAGTCATGGCCAAAAGTTTTGAGAGTGATAAAAATATTAATTTTTACAAAGTCTACTGCTTTAGTTTTTAAAATGCCAATTTTAATGCATATACTCCAGAATGTTATAAGAGTGATGAGCTTAACAGCAATTACTTGCAAAGTCAATATTTGCTTAGAAAATGAATTTTATCCCCCAAAACACATTTCAACACCATGCAGCCCTGCCTTAAAAGGACCAGCTAACATTGTTTCAGTGATTGCTCCATTAACACAGGTGTGGGTGTTGATGAGTACAGGGCTGGAGATCAATCTGTCATGATTAAGTAAGAATGACACCACTGGACACTTTAAAAGGAGGCTGGTGCTTGGCATCATTGTTTCTCTTCTGTTAACCATGGTTATCTCTAAAGAAACACATGCAGTCATCATTGCACTGCACAAAAATGGCCTAACAGGGAAGAGTATCGCAGCTAGAAAGATTGCACCTCAGTCAACAATCTATCGCATTATCGCAAGAACTTCAAGGAGAGAGGTTCCATTGTTGCCAAAAAGGCTCCAAAGAAAGACCAGCAAGCGCCAGGACCGTCTCTTAAAAGTGTTTCAGCTGCAGTATCGGGCTACCAGCAGTGCAGAGCTTGCTCAGGAATGGCAGCAGGCAGGTGTGAGTGCATCTGCATGCACTGTGAGGTGGAGACTCTTGGAGCAAGGCCTGGTCTCAAGGAGGGCAGCAAAGAAGCCACTTCTCTCCAGAAAAACCATCAGGTACAGACTGATATTCTGCAAAAGGTACAGGGAGTGGACTGCTGAGGACTGGGGGAAAGTCATTTTCTCTGATGAATCCCCTTTCCGATTGTTTGGGACTTCTGGAAAACAGCTTATTCGGAGAAGACGAGGTGAGCGCTACCACCAGACTTGTCTCATGCCAACTATAAAGCATCCTGAAACCATTCATGTGTGGGGTTGCTTCTCAGCCAAGGGATTCCGGTCTCTCACAGTCTTGCCTAAAAACACGGCCATGGATAAAGAATGGTACCAGAATGTCCTCCAAGAGCAACTTCTCCCAACCGTCCAAGAGCAGTTTGGCGATCAACAATGCCTTTTCCAGCATGATGGAGCACCTTGCCATAAAGCAAAGGTGATAACTAAATGACTCAGGGAACAAAACATAGAGATTTTGGGTCCATGGACTGGAAATTCACCAGATCTTAATTGAGATCTTGTGAATCATTGAGAACTTGTGAATCATCAAGAGACGGGTGGACAAACAAAAACTAACAAATTCTGACAAAATGCAAGCACTGATTGTGCAAGAATGGACGGCTATCAGTCAGGATTTGGTCCAGAAGTTGATTGAGAGCAGCCAAGGAGAATTGCAGAGGTCCTGAAGAATGGTCAACACTGCAAATATTGACTTGCTGCATTAACTCATTGTAACTGTCAATATAAGCTTTTGTTACTCATAATATGATTGCAATTATATTTCTGTATGTATTAAAAACATCTGACAAACACACATAAAAACAGGGCAGCGGATCATGTGAAAATATAATATTTGTGTCATTCTCAACTTTTGGCCATGACTGTACAGATTTGTAAATTACTTCTATTTAAGAATCTGTAGTCTTCTAGTACTTATCAGCTGCTGTATGTCCTGCAGAAAGTGGTATAGATTGTAACGGCGCCGTTCTATCCCTGGGTCAGATTAAAGAGGATGTACCTGATTGTACATCCTCTTTAAAATGTGAAATTTATGGGAGCTATATTTTCACAAAAGCCCAAAAATAGTTTTATACGATGTCCAAAGTACATCCCAAAAGCAAAAAGATCTGGAAGTTTCTTGAAAATAAGGATGGTATTACACGGGCCGATGGGGGCCTGATAATACCAGTAAACGAGCAGCGATCTGCTAGATCGTCGCTCGTTTACTGGACCTATTACACGGCCCAATAATCGTTAAACAAGGGCTGCAGGGACATCGTTACCGATGTCCTTGCAGCCCTTGTTTAAACTACATACATTACCTATCCACGTTCCAGGGCTGCTGCTGCGGTCTTCTTCTCCCCGGGTCCTGCACGTTCTAGCTTCAGAGCGGCCTGTCAGCTGACAGGCCGCTCAGCCAATCATAGGCCGGGACCGCCGCGGCCTGTGATTGGCCAGCGGCCTGTCAGCTGACAGGCCACTCTGAAGCTAGAGCGCGCAGGACCCGGGGAGAAGAAGATCGCCGCAGCAGCCCTGGAACTTGGATGGGTAATGTATATCGTCAGTCAGGCCGGGCACCTCTATTACACGTAGCGGTGCGTGGTCGGCGCCTGACGAAAATAGGTCCAAACCTATAACAACGATCAGGCTGATCGTTGTATTTATTACATGGAGCGATAATCAGCCGAATCGGGCCGATTATCGTTCCGTGTAATAGTACCCTAAGGGAGTTTTTTTTTTCTTTTATAGCCTTTGGCAGTCCAGCCATGATAGGAGTTGTAGTTTTTCATCAGCTGGATAGCCAAGGTTCCCCATTCCTGACCTAAACCATTGTGCACATAAACCCCATCCAGATGCAGAACACTGAACAGCTGAGGCTTTGCTGCAGTTGGATCACATGTTCACTATACCATACAACTTACCTGGAGCAGAGTCAGATGAGGCCGGGAGAGGGGGGTTTGGCCGGGAGTCAGCGGATTATCTAGACAGGATACAATCATTGGCATAGGGTGGATGTAACCGAGACCAGCAAGCAGAGGTCCTGAACACCCGGGGGAGGCATTGCCTAGACTGCATACATTATAAACCGCAGCTGTGTGCAACACTCTAGTAATAAGACGCTAGACCTGCGGCCTTGTTCAGGCCCTGCAGCTCTGGTGAAATCCTGAGATGTCTGGAGATTGCAGGAGGAATTCCTGACTGCCTCAGCATGTCCTGAGCCGCAGCAGAGGACTCCCTGACACCAGCCAACTGCACGAATACACACATAGGTTGTTGGATTTTTTTTTTCCAGGGCCGAGCAGCTAACGCCCAATATGTTTCCTTTTCCCAGATGTCATTTGCAAATGTAAAAAAAAAAATCAGAGCGAGCAGGACTGTAATATATTGAGGGATTCCAGGGGAAAATCGCTGGCTCAGGCCATGTTTACTATTCCTTTCGTCTTGTAACAAGGGATTCCTATGTACCCGGATTTTCCACTTTCCTTTCCAAATGTATTATTGATGTTTTGGGGTTTTTTAAAAAAAATATTTTCAAAATGTTAACTTTTGAATGTTAACGCTAAATTTTTAAAAAAATTTAGTGTATGTTACTAATGGTATATGGACCAAGTTTTATTTACTCACATTAAAGTGTTATTGTAATTTGTGACCGCCTCCTCCTTGGTTCCTTCTCCTCCAGTTCTGATGACGCGAGCGTCCTGCATCCTAAAGTGCTGTAGCCAGGAATAGCGACGCACGCGCATTGACTGAAGTAAGCTTCACTGCTCTTAAATGATTATAGGACACAGGTCACCCATGTCATCAACTGGAAGCCGATATAAAATTATTATTCGAAAGGAGGAGGGACTGAGAGCCGCAACTTCTATTTGACACTTGGGCACACTAATGCTGCGTTTACACGAAGCGATAATTGGCCCGATCATACGATTAACGATGTCGGAGTAACGTTTTTTTTTTTTTTCATAACGATCAGCCGATTTGGCCGATAATCGTTACGTGTAAACGCACCATAAGATTGAACTTTTCTGCTACATGGACGGATGAACTACAGGTACCATATTGAATTGGGTGCTGTGACCTATATAACGCTGTCAGCAAGTCAGGTCAGGTGCTGACAGATTCCCTTTAGGGCACATACTCTATCCGCAGCTGATTTCACGTATGTTCCGGAGGCGGATTAAGGGGCCTGACATTGACACTCGCTGCGAATATGTAATCTCATTGAAAATGACAGATTGGTATCTGCTGCAGCGTGAAATCTGATACGATACGTGTGAATCTAGCATAAAGCAGTATTCCACTCAAACTTTCAATAATTTTTAGATATGCTGTTGACCATGATGAGACTAACAATTCCTTTCATACTTGTTATTATCTGTTCAGTCTCCTTTCCCCGGTTCTGAGCTGCTGCTTTCTGCTGAAGACACAAAATACTGTGTGAGCTTTTCTCTCTTTCTCCCCCTCTCCCCCCTCCCTTCTGAGACAGATGATGTAAACAAGTCCCGGACTGGCTTTATCTGCAACTTTGTAGCATCTTTTTAATGCCAGGAGGATTAATCACGGTGAGTTCATCAATAACTTGACCTTAGATTAACCCTCCCAGCATTACAAAGAAGCTACAATGTTGCGGATAAAGCCTGCCAGGGACTTGTTTACATTAGCCAACTCAGTAGGGAGGGGGGGGGGGGATGGAGAGAAAAGCTTACACACAAATTTTTGTGTCTTCAGCAGAAAGCAGCAGCTCAGAACTGGGGGAAGGAGAATGAATAGATAATAACAAGTGTGGAAGGAATTGTTAGTCTCAGCATTGGCAGCAACATATCAAAAGTTATGTTATTTTATATTATTATTGTTCTTCTTTCCCGTTGCTGAAGCGCAGTTATAGTATTGCCTTTCTTCTTTCTTGTACTGGTTTCTCTTCCACACATGACCGCTGGTGCTATTATTTGCCTCTCTCACTACCTGGCTTTCTTTATATAGCCTGTGTGTACATGGAGCCGGCATCTAGTTACTGGTTGCTAAGCTGGAGGCGGAGGTCCTCTCCCCGCTAACATTAGCCCTCTGACCTGTAAATAATTAATTGTGGATGATAAGTGCGGTAAACCGTGGACATGTGTGGGTTTCTGGCTATGGAGAACGTTGCGGAGCACAGCTGTGTGTATCTATATATCTACACATAGAAGGGCTTATGTATATACTGTATACATTAGGTCCTGTGGTATTTGGCACCGAGATGTCAGCAGCCGATCCTGAGTTGTTTTTCCAATACTTGGAGACACCTTGTCAGCATCTTGCTCTTCCTTATTCCTGAACAATTTGCTGTGTGAACAATGCCCTTCAGGGGTCCTGCCTCCATTGTTCTGAAGGTGGCCCTGAGAGCATGCTGGGAGTTGTAGTTTTACTGCAGAACCCCACACAGCCGCTGTATTTCAGCATTGGCATCTATAGTGATCGGCAGTCAGGGTCCTTTAGCTGTCATTCAGACACTATAATGCGGCCATCTCCCTCATCCTGCTATCTCTGATAACCAGTGCTGCGGTATAAGGTGTAAGTGTTGCTGGTGGTTGATCTCCCTGGAATGCGCTCGGGGCTTTGTGGTCAGAAGAATCCGCTTCTTAGATGAGACCTGACATGATTCGTGCCTATGAAAAGCTCTTGTATGCAATTTAATTGGATTTGATGAGATTCTGGGCCTGTGCCATACCCGCGGCTTCTTAAAGGGAATGCGTCATCAGAAAATGGCCTCTTGCTTAAATTAAGGTTTTATGTTTTAGAATTACATGGTGATGTTTTCCATCTATCTAGATTATATAATAATCCAAAAATGTTGCAGTTTTGGCAGTTTGCATTTTTTGCCTACTAAGCCTAATAATAAGCTGAAACTTTCAGTTCTGTACAGTAAACTTTCCCGCATATTTCAACAGTATATAGATAAGTCAGGATTAGACCAGTCACAATAGGTGATGTTTAGCGCTCCCCAATGCACCATGGCTGCACAGAACATGCTTAGGAATCTCACCCTTAGGCCGAGTTCGCACTGCATTTTTGCAGCCATTTTTTTCCGTCCATTTTATGCAAAAAAAACTGATGCGTTTGTGTGCATCAGTTTTCATCCATTTCCCACTCGCTGCCGCCGCTATTCAGCAGCTAACGGGTGAGTCTGGGGGGGGGCTGCCCGGGTGATCGTTAAATTGTCCGGGTAACCCATAGCATACAGCAGCGGTCTGCTGCCACCACTCCTTTTCCGCGGAGCGACGGCAGCAGATTGCTGCTGTATGAGTCGTTTGTCTTTCAACATGTTTGAAAGACAAACAACAAAACGATCAGCCGACATGAACGATGTCGGCTGATCGTTGCCTTCTATTCTACAGGATTATTAGCGTCCGTAACGGCCGATATCGGCCAAATAAGGCCGATAATCGTTCCGTGGAGTAGGGCCTTTAGAAGTCATTGAGTCCCCTCTAGTCTTTTTTGTTTCTTTTGTCAATGTAGCTGCTGTAAAGCATCTCTCTAAATGCTGTTAGAGCAGAGCAGGAGCCTGGGCAATATGGCTGCCCCCTGTTGAAACTGAAATTGTACTGCATACACAAATATATTTCCCAGCTAGCTTTTGGGTCCTAAAAAAAAGAATAGGAGAATGTTGTAAAGCGAGACTATACCATACAATGGAGCCGCTGGATACACTGGGGAACTCCAACCATTACCCTTAAATTTCTTTTCCAGAGCTGTAAATCTGCTGCTACCCTTCACAAAGCTGTAGACTTTACTTTCTATTGCTTCTATATCACCAACATATTCTACAGCGCTGTTATTATTATTAGTCCCCACAAATGACTTACCCCTCTCCAACACAGAGGCCTGCTATATGTTGTTGGAGTATGGGAGGAAACCTGGGACAAGTTCACATGGATTCTTAGAGAGACTGTTATCTTTGTACAATCTTGTCCTTTGATGGGTGCTGCTGACCCACAACTCTAACAGTGATATAAATATTAAAAAGATGGCTGTCTCCTGCTACCACAAGGGGGAGCTTTATAGGGTTGGGAAAGGAGGACTCAGGCTTTTTCCCATAGTTGGTGGGAGGAGCAAAACTCACAGGCTTTCTCTATGTGTGGAGGAAGCAGGACAACAGGCTTTCTCTATGTGTGGGAGGAGCAGGACTCACAGGCTTTTTCTATGTGTGGTTGGGGGAAGGAGGACTCACAGGCTTTTTCTGTGTGGGGGAAGCAGGACTCACAGGCTTTCTCTATGTGTGGGGGAGCAGGACTCACAGGCTTTCTCTATGTGTGGGAGGAGCAGGACTCACAGGCTTTTTCTATGTGTGGTTGGGGGAAGCAGGACTCACAGGCTTTTTCTGTGTGGGGGAAGCAGGACTCACAGGCTTTCTCTATGTGTGGGGGAGCAGGACTCACAGGCTTTCTCTATGTGTGGGAGGAGCAGGACTCACAGGCTTTTTCTATGTGTGGTTGGGGGAAGGAGGACTCACAGGCTTTTTCTGTGTGGGGGAAGGAGGACTCACAGGCTTTTTCTGTGTGGGGGAAGCAGGACTCACAGGCTTTCTTTATGTGTGGGGGAGCAGGACTCACAGGCTTTCTCTATGTGTGGGGGAGCAGGACTCACAGGCTTTCTCTATGTGTGGCGTGGAGGGGGGTCAGGACTCGCAGGCTTTCTCTATGTGTGGAGGGAAGCAGGACTCGCAGGCTTTCTCTATTTGTGGAGGGAAGCAGGACTCACAGGCTTTCTCTATGTGGGGGGAGCAGGACTCACAGGCTTTCTCTATGTGGGGGGGATGTGGGGGGGAGCAGGACTCACATGCTTTCTCTATGTATAGATAAGGAATTAGGAGTCCTGGCTGCATTTTACATGAATGTACTGGATAAAATCGTAAAAACTTAGAGCTCCTAATTTTTTCGATGGACATTTCTATATGTCTGAATACGTCTTTAATTAAATATTGTAATAGTATACATCTGACTACTATTTTTATCATGATCCAGATGGCATTGGAAAATGGAATAATGTGCACATTGGAGTCTATTAGAACTGACCAACTCTGGAGCAATGTGGAAAGGTTATAAATGAAAATCTAGAGCACAGGTGTCAAACTCAGATCCCCCCCCCCCCCCCCCCCCCCGCTAAAGCTTTGGCTGTCCAGGCATGATCGGAATTGTAGTTTTGCAACAGCTGGAGGCCTGCGTTTGACACCCCTGATCTAGAGGGAAATTAAAGAGGACAGAGGGACTTGGGTCAACAGTAGGAACTGTCCTTCCAAAAGATATAAGGGGAAACTATACATGTGCTCCGTGTCTCCCCCTCTGGTCTATGCTACGGTCAGGTCGGGGCCTCAAAGAGACACTTTAAGACTGGGTAAGAGAGCAGTAAGGTAGGGGCTTTATTAGAGGGGTAACATGGAGCACTTGGGGCCAGTAGAGAATCTGGGGCCCTCTTGTGTGCCTTAGCGGCTTTTGGGACACCTCAAGCACCAGGGTCCAGATATGACTGCCATCCTTGCACTCCTGGTTGGGTAACTGCATGTCCAGTTTTGATGGCTCTTCTTCCTTGTAGTATATGAGCGGAGCCATGTGTCCTCCATTTTCCTCTGATATCACATTCTTCATACAGTCGTATCTCAGGATCCAGCAGCCCATCCTCCCTCTGCCTGGCTCTGCTCCATAATGACCTTATAATGATTAATAAATGTGGTTTTAACCCCCTGTCCCTTCTCTTCTTCTAAAAACTTGTAGCCATGTGTTCTCTATTATATCACCCTGAAATATAGTATTTTACATTTACATGTGTAGGAGCCCATATAAAAGAATGTATGTGGTGCCCCCGACTCCTGGGTTATACGGGTACAGTGCCCATTCCCTCTCAGTAGAGTAGGCACTAATGTTTGTTGTTCAAATTTTTAGTTTTAGGGTACAAACACACACGGCATATACGCTGCGTATTTACTGCTGTGATACGCAGCAGATTAGATCTAAATAACTGAACACAGTATCAAATCTGCTGCGTATCTGCTGTGTGTGTGTTTGTACCCTTAGGGTGCGTTCACACCTACAGGATCCGCAGCAGATCTGCAGCAGATTTGATGGTGCAGATTTGATGCTGTGTTCAGTTATTTAAATGAGATCTGCTGCGGATCTGCTGCTGATCTGCAGCAGAAAATCAGCTGCCGATCTGGTAAGCGTAAACGTACCCTAAGGGTTATTTAAATGAAATCTGCTGCAGAAAATCAGCTGCAGATCCTGTAGGTGTGAACACACCATTAAGGGTACTCTAGTGAAAAAAAATTGTTGTTGGATCAACTGGTGTCAGAAAGTTTTATAAATTTGTAAAATACTTCTAGTTAAAGGAGACCTGTCGAGGACCCCGCGCCGGGGTGACAGGCTCCCGACCCCCAGCTAGATCCCCTTATAGTTACCGCATGTCGCCGAGTCCCGCTGCCGGAGCCGATCCCGGGACGGAGATATCCCGGTGAGAAGCCGGCGCGCGCGCTGTGGAGATGGGTCCAGCGTCCATAGAGAATGAATGGAGCTGGACTCATCTCTGCTGCACGCGCACGGCTCCATTCATTCTCTATGGATGCCGGACCCATCTGGACAGCGCGTGCGCCGGCTTCTCACTCGGCGACATGCGGTAACTATAAGGGGATCTAGCTGGGGGTCGGGAGCCTGTCACCCCGGTGCGGGGGGTGACAGGTCTCCTTTAAAAATCTCTTTCCAGTCTCACACAGTGCTCTCTGCTTCCACCTCTGTCCATGTCAGGAACTGCTCAGAGCAGGAGATGTTTTCTATGGGGATTTCCTGACATGGACAGAGATGGCAGCAGAGAGCACTCTGTCAGACTGGAAAGATGCCGCATCCCTTCCTTGTGTTACTTATCTGAGATGTTAAGGCCGAGTGTAAAGATTTCAGGGAGGACAGAAGGAAGCTCAATGTCTGAACTTCTTCAAGCAGCAACCTGTAAACTTGGCCCCTGAGGAATTACATGGGGGTTCTTCATGGAAGAACAAAGCTGTGTAATAATCCAAGTCAGGTAGAGGCTTTCTTCCGCTGCATGCTCTGCCAAGTTGAGTGTGCATGTGCATGAAGCCAGCTGCTAGGTCACAGCTATTTTATATGTATGGCAAGCTTTACACAAACCTAGCGTCCTATGGGAACAAGTCTCCGGTCATGTCATGTCTTAGTAGATGTTTTGCTATCGGACCCCCTTGCGTGCTTTACCTGGTGCGGAAAATGTGGAGTCTGGAAAAAAATTCTAAACGCGTCATGTAATAATTCAGTCCAGCAGTGAGCACACTTCAGGTTGGGCTGGATTGTTCCACTGTGTAGCATCTGGGATTGTTGGCAGAGGTGCGGGAATTTCCCATCCGGTATTGGCGGGGGTGCTATAAGAAAGAATTGCAGAATACATGTGAGCTGAGAATTCGTTACATGAGCGATGTGTTTCTTATGAGTCCATGGGCAAGTAAGGATAACAAGGCCCCATATGGAAGTCATAGAGGAGGGCTTCCCTGCTTGGGTCATCCAGTCCTGAAGCTCCCATTGACTTCAATAGTAGCTTCTGAGTCCCTCCTTATAAGCGTGTTTCCCCATCACTATTGATGTCTATGGGAGCAAGGTGACAGTGACACGCTTTTTGGACACAGATAATCAGCCAATTTCTGAATCCAAAAAGGTTCATGTCTTACCCATGTGAATATACCTTTTAGACATGAAAAAAAGCAGTTTTTGGGACTTTTTTTTTTGTAAATGGACAATTTTGGTCCACATAGGAACATAGCCTTAGCCTTAGTTCACATGTAGTATTTTGGTTGTCATTTTTAGTAACAACCAGGAGTGGGACCAAGACAGAGAACAACTTGAGGATTCTTTTTTGTGTTTTGGACCCACTACTGGTTTTGGCCTAAAGTACTAAACATGCTACTGACTGACTATGTATGAACCCAGCCATAGAAAGAGCTGAGAATGATCAGAAAGAACAGCTCTTCTCTGGAAGCCTCAGAACGATTTACTCTAAAATGTGATTAATGTGGTCTGGAAAGTCTAATAATGTGGGGCTGGGCCTAGTTATCGTCGCATTAACTTGATAATGCAGCAAGTGGTTGAAGGGTGGGGGAGGCACCTGCTCCTACCGAAAGGCTGTAAGGGGTTCACTGGGGGAAAATCGTATTCAACCAGTGTCAGAAAGCTATGTAGATTTCAAAATTACTCCCTAAAAAAACTCAAGTCTTCTAGTACTTATCAACTGCTGTATGTCCTACAGGAATTGTATTCTTTCCAGTCTGACACAGAGCTCTCTGCTGCCACCTTTGTCCATGTCAGGAACTGTCCAGAGCAGCAGAGGCTTTCTATGGGGATTTGCTACTGCTCTGGACAGTTCCTGACATGGACAGAGGTGGCAGCAGAGCACTGTGTCAGACTGGAGAGAATACACCACTTCCTGCAGGACATACAGCAGCTGAAAAGTACTGGGAGACTTGAGATTGTGTTTTTTTTATCTTAAGTGAGTAATGTTCAAATCTGTATAACTATCTGACACTAGTTGATTTTAATTTAATATATTTTAATAAATTTAATATAGATCACCTTTCAGCCGTTATCCTCAATATCATTAGGTTTGGTTCTTGTGACTGCTGTAAAGAATCTCTCTATATACTGTTGACCTGAAGAAAGATGGCTCTCATAAAACAAAAAAATCTATAATCCTAAAATCAAAAGAACACTCCCCAATAGCTGGTGTATAGTCTCAGGGTTCCTTGTAGTCAGCTTTGTGTTTGTGGTATATAGGCTCCATGTGGTCAGCTTTGTGTATGTGGTATATAGAGGCTCCATGTAGTCAGCTTTGTGTATGTGGTATATAGCTCCATGTAGTCAGCTTTGTGTATGTGGTATATAGAGGGTCCATGTAGTCAGCTTTGTGTTTGTGGTATATAGGCTCCATGTAGTCAGCTTTGTGTATGTGGTATATAGGCTCCATGTAGTCAGCTTTGTGTATGTGGTATATAGAGGCTCCATGTAGTCAGCTTTGTGTATGTGGTATATAGCTCCATGTAGTCAGCTTTGTGTATGTTGTATATAGCTCAATGTAGTCAGCTTTGTGTATGTGGTATATAGGCTCCATGTAGTCAGCTTTGTGTATGTGGTATATAGAGGCTCCATGTAGTCAGCTTTGTGTTTGTGGTATATAGGCTCCATGTAGTCAGCTTTGTGTATGTGGTATATAGGCTCCATGTAGTCAGCTTTGTGTATGTGGTATATAGAGGCTCCATGTGGTCAGCTTTGTGTATGTGGTATATAGGCTCCATGTAGTCAGCTTTGTGTATGTGGTATATAGGCTCCATGTAGTCAGCTTTGTGTATGTGGTATATAGGCTCCATGTAGTCAGCTTTGTGTATGTGGTATATAGGCTCCATGTAGTCAGCTTTGTGTATGTGGTATATAGGCTCCATGTAGTCAGCTTTATGTATGTTGTATATAGCTCAATGTAGTCAGCTTTGTGTATGTGGTATATAGTCTCCATGTGGTCAGCTTTGTGTATGTGGTATATAGGCTCCATGTAGTCAGCTTTGTGTATGTGGTATATAGGCTCCATGTAGTCAGCTTTGTGTATGTGGTATATAGAGGCTCCATGTGGTCAGCTTTGTGTATGTGGTATATAGGCTCCATGTAGTCCGCTTTGTGTATGTGGTATATAGGCTCCATGTAGTCAGCTTTGTGTATGTGGTATATAGAGGCTCCATGTGGTCAGCTTTGTGTATGTGGTATATAGTCTCCATGTGGTCAGCTTTGTGTATGTGGTATATAGTCTCCATGTGGTCAGCTTTGTGTATGTGGTATATAGAGGCTCCATGTAGTCAGCTTTGTGTATGTGGTATATAGTCTCCATGTAGTCAGCTTTGTGTATGTGGTATATAGGCTCCATGTAGTCAGCTTTGTGTATGTGGTATATAGGCTCCATGTAGTCAGCTTTGTGTATGTGGTATATAGGCTCCATGTAGTCAGCTTTGTGTATGTGGTATATAGAGGCTCCATGTAGTCAGCTTTGTGTATGTGGTATATAGGCTCCATGTAGTCAGCTTTGTGTATGTGGTATATAGGCTCCATGTAGTCAGCTTTGTGTATGTGGTATATAGCTCCATGTAGTCAGCTTTGTGTATGTTGTATATAGCTCAATGTAGTCAGCTTTGTGTATGTGGTATATAGTCTCCATGTGGTCAGCTTTGTGTATGTGGTATATAGAGGCTCCATGTAGTCAGCTTTGTGTATGTGGTATATAGTCTCCATGTGGTCAGCTTTCTGTATGTGGTATATAGGCTCCATGTAGTCAGCTTTGTGTATGTGGTATATATAGGCTCCATGTAGTCAGCTTTGTGTATGTGGTATATAGCTTCATGTAGTCAGCTTTGTGTATGTGGTATATAGTCTCCATGTGGTCAGCTTTGTGTATGTGGTATATAGAGGCTCCATGTGGTCAGCTTTGTTTATGTGGTATATAGAGGCTCCATGTGGTCAGACCCTTCACCTGCCTGTAGTCCCATCAGTGTTCGGTTGGACCTGGGTTCTCTCCCTGGTTTCTGGCTCTGGTCGCCCTCCATGGAGCGGCACCTCCCGGCTGTCATCTTGTATATAGACCCCCCCCCCCCCCCACACACACACACATCTGTGTCTCCTATAAACATCCAGCACATGTACCGTATTACACTGAACAGCATTGGGAGGGCTGGTGTCAAATGCGTTGGGCAGTCGGCTCAGTTCTTGTTTTTTTGGCAGAAGGTTCAGAGCAGGAATGTAATAGAGAATGACAGATATGAGATGATTCATGGATTGTGCATTGAACCTTCCAGGTCTTATCTTCATGTGAATGATGCATCGTCAGCTCTGCAGGACATTGGTCGGGTGTTCTTCCAATATGTCAGCCATGACTGCGGTGAATGCAGTTACACAGGGTGTACAATGTGCAATTATTCTCTGTTATCAGCCATCTCAGGCTGAGGTAAGGCTGGCTGTGATGTTACACAATGTACTCTCACCTAAAAGCATGCCCACAAGAATCCCGCAGAGCATGACCCCTTCTTCAGATGTATTTTAGATAGTTGCTGGCCGTACATTCTTCCAGTCATCATTTATCTCTTACCTTCATGTATACGTGCACACTCTGCTTGGCTGATCGGACATTTATTCTGAATGGGAAGGAGATAGGCAAGGGTCCTGGACATAACGTCAGGAGGTCTCATACATACTAAATGGTTTTAGTCCATGTGTAACGCCGGAAATATTGCAGTACTCCTGTACTTAACCCTGTTCATGTTATTGTATGGACCTGGTCGGGGTTCCGCCTTATTTGCCCAGTATCCGTATTCAGTATCTCCTGTATTCCGTGGCGCTAACCACTAGTCGTCCATTTATAAAGTGGTTGCCTTCTTTCATGGGAATTAATGTATATAGCGGTATTATTATGAGTTCGTAAAAGAAGTACAGTGGTATCTTCCGCATCATAGCAGATCCTCTTCAGGCTGGGACTTGCATCAGGGGACAGGACTGTGGAGATAATCTCTTCATAGCTGTAAACCTTCTCTCCCTGGACAGAGAGTGCTGCATGTATGTGCCCACATCTGCCCTGCTCATTCCTTCATGCTGCCTGCAGTCTCTTTCAGTCCTTGTGTTTCCCATCCTCTCCATTCCTGCTATAATGTGCCTGCACTTAACTCAGCTATACACACTGCTGCTATAATGTGCCTGCACTTACACTCAGCTAAACACACTGCTGCTATAATGTGCCTGCACTTACACTCAGCCATTCACTGCTTTATAGAAAAGTTTCTGTCACTGTCCTCCTGCACAGCTCTGTGATTCTCACTTCCTGATTGGTCCATGCTGAACACACCCCCTTCCTCATTGCTATCATGTGACCACACTGACCTCTGGCAGCAGCCCTGCTTCTCCATTTTGCCTGTTGCATTATGGGGGATCTGCAGTTCCATCCTGTATCTAAAAACTGCTGCTGTTTTTTCAGGTTTATGCTCTTGCTATACATTATACTCCCCATGCTGGTTGCCAATTGTGGAACCGATTGTCTTCATATCAGTGATTTTTTTATGGGAAAATTTGCTTTGGTTTAAGAGTGGATTTGGATTACAAGCACGGTCCCAGAACAAATTATGCTCGTAATCCAAGGCAACACTGTATTATTTTAATTCTGTATATAATCTGGGCAATATATTATATAGTCATTATTATCGGCACTATATGGCAGTGTTGTGTGCTTTATTCCGCAGTATTATATTGGCACTTTATGGTGGTGTTATGTGTGCTTTATTTGGAAGTGTTATCTTAACACTTTATGGTGGTAGGTGTGCTTTATATGGCAATATTATGTGTGCTTTATTTGGCAGCATTAGCATTATATGGCAGTATTATGTGTTCTTAATTTGGAAGTAGTATCATAGCACTTTATGGTGCTATTATGTGTGCTGTATTTGGAAGTATTATCTTAGCATGATATGGCAGTATTATGTGTGCTGTATTTGGAAGTATTATCTAAGCATTATATGGCAGTATTATGTGTGCTTTATTTGGCAGTATGAACTTAGCATTATATTGCAGTATTATGTGTGCTTTATTTGGCAGTATTATGTTAGCACTGTATGGCAGTATTATGTGTGCTTTTATTTGGCAGTATTATCTTTGCACTATATGGTGGTATTATGTGTGCTTTTATTTGGCAGTATTATCTTAGCACTATATGGCAGTACTATGTGTGCTTTTGTTTGGCAGTATAACCTTAGCATTATATGGCAGTATTATGTGTGCTTTATTTGGCAGTATTATGTTAGCACTGCATGGCAGTATTATGTGTGCTTTATTTGGCAGTATTATGTTAGCACTATATGGCAGTATTATGTGTGCTTTATTTGGCAGTATTACCATAGCATTATATGGCAGTATTATGTGTGCTTTTATTTGGCAGTATTGTCTGCACTATATGGTGGTATTAGGTGTGCTTTTATTTGGCAGTATTATCTTTGCACTATATGGTGGTATTTTGTTGGCTGAAATAAGATCAGAGGATCTGGGCATTGCCTGATTCAGCTAGTAATCCGTATGATTCAGCTATGACTGTCATCAGCACTAAATCCAGAATGGCCACATCGCATGTAGGACACATGAATCATGTCGCCATCTATGTTACGTGCCGTTGTTGCATCAAGAGTAGGTGAAACCCCAGACTGGTGGGAGTCTTATAAGTGTGGATTGTGATTAAAAAGGTTTTCCCGGCTTAAGTTATTCTGTATCCAGTGGATGGAGGATAACCAGATGATGGCGGTTCTTACCGCTGGGACCCCCCATATCTATAGAAGAGTGGAGGTCTGCCCCCCAGTTGGAGTACACTACACATACACATGCAGGGATTTTGGGAGCAGTGACACCAGGACCCTTGTATACTTACTACAGCATAGTGCTAGAAATGACATCTGACAAATGGGGGGCATTTGTTGCTTTGGGGTCCAGGAACTTCCTGCTGTATCCTTGAATATGGGCCATAATCCAGTTAAAAGCCGGAACATTGTGGGAATGACTGCAAGTGTTAGGAGATAAGTTATGCAATTCCCTAATATAATCCATAGGTGGAGACGGACTTTATAATTGCTCATTAGTTAATTTACTTGAGAAACGTGAATCAGCTCCTTATCCTAAAGAGTGTACTCTCGTAAGGCTCTGTGCACACAGCGCTCAGGACTTCTGCTCCTATTGCTTCATACATCGTGTAGTGGCCATGTGTGATTACAATGCTCTCTGCTGCCACCTCTGTCTATGTCAGGAACTGTCCAGAGCAGTAGCAAATCCCCATAGAAAACCTCTCCTGCTTTGGACAGTTCCGGACAAAAACAGAGGTGGCAGCAGAGAGCAGACTGGAAATAATACACCACTTCCTGGAGGACATACAGCAGCTGATAAGTACAGGAAGACAGGATTTTTTTTTTCTAAAGTAAAGTAAATTACAGATTTGTATAACTTTACGACACTAGTTCATTTGAAAGAAAAAAAATCACCAGAGTGAGTACCCCGTCATGTCCTATATCGGCTTGTTATCCCCTATCCATAGCATAATGGATAACAAGGTAATGACTGGGGGTCCGACTGCTGGGACCCATACTGATCCTGAGAATGGGGGAAAACAGGCTGACATGGGAATACACCTTTAAGGCAGATTAAGTAATTTTGCTCTGATGAAAGACCTAAAAACACGCAGTGTGTACCTTAGAAGACAATTCATGTGGCTGATCTGGGGTCCTGGAGGGACTAGGGCTGGTTCATCCTATAAACTTCTCTATCAGGTGCTCATAACTCGTGAGGCTCTCCGCTCTGCAAAGAAACTGCTCTGCAAACAGGCAAGCGAGGCAGGAGGAGGCCCGAGGGCTGTTTCTTTTGTATTAGTTTAGTATCCAGGCTGTTATACAATGATATTCTTTATTATTATACAGTAATGTTACGGCTATAACTATCTGGTTAGTCCCATAGACTCCTCTTTAACATTTGTCTAGTGTTGTCACCTCTTGTTGGCTGATAAGAGAGGAAAATGCATCCTGACAGCCCCCACCCCCGCCCCCCCACCTATTTCCTTCCTGCCAGTCAGCTGATACCCCAGCTCTGGCTTACTACATGTGCCATCTATTCCCACCTGCCTGCTCTGTATAACAATACAACGCTGCATATACACACAGGCCCATATCATCATGGCATATAAGATGCCTGCACTGTCTCCAGTGTGTGCTATCATTTCTTACAAAGTATTAAGGTGACTGATTGATCTTTGTCCCCTGCAGGAATGGAGGCCGGCTCGGTGGTACGCGCTATGTTTGACTTTAGCCCCAGTGTGTCGGAGGAGCTGACACTCTTTGCTGGAGACGTTATTGAAGTTCTGGGTTCGATAGATGAATTTTGGCTATTGGGGAATAAAGAAGGGATCACAGGTACAGTCCTCTCTTTTATATTCACACATATATATATATATATATATATATATATATATATATATATATATATATATATATATATATAATATACTTCTATATTATATATAATATATATTACATTTTGTCTTCTAATGCATTGATACTCCCGGAATATAACATTAGGAGGGGGTCAGTCTACACAGCAGGCTTTTCTGCTTACAGTAGAGTTGTGTTTTGCATTATAGATAAATGTAGTTATATACATAAGTAATTATTTTGCCAGTATCAATTTGGAAGCCCAGAAATTCCTATTATTGTAGTTCCATCTATGGCCACCAGATGGTGCACTGTGTAAACTATATTTCTCTTATTCCTGCATTCCCAGGACTCTAGTATTTTATATCATGAAGTCAATAATAATCATAATAATAATAAAAATCATAATAATACTATTTATTTATTTATAAGACATCCTTAATTCCAGAGCGCTATACAAGCGATAGGGGTTAACAAAGAAACAGGAAAATTACAAGATGAAAACACATTGGAGACCAATGGGACCTGTTACAAAAACAGATTTTTAAAAAATTTAAAATTTATTAAGCTTTATTTACACAAAAATAGGTCAATCCCTTTTCCTCTTTACCCATACATTTAGTTTTCTACATAGTATCACCATACATAGCAGTGCTGAAATAATACTAATATAATAGCTCCATGTATAATCTTATAACAGCTCTCTATAAACTGCACAATTTGTGGTGGGCACATGCCAAGTCAGCTGATGTGCTCTGTAAGACCCCACAGCATGCCCCAAGGCCGTCTATAATGTATAGTTTGTGTACTTGTGTGATTTAGAATAGTTAGTTTTCTGACTGTGTTCCTTCCATGTCTATAGGGCAGTTTCCTTTAAGTTTTGTGGAGGCGCTGACCATCCCGACTATGAAACATGGAGAAAAACTATACGTCAGTATAAGTGACTTTACTTCTCATGAGCCTGGAGCCCTCTGCCTCCAAAGAGGTAAAGATTTTATCCAATGTATTCATTTGTTAGATTTTTTTTTGTCCAGTTACTTTATTGTAAAAGCAGCACCACCCCTGTTCTCAGGTTGTGTGTGATATTACAATTCAGGTCTATTCACTTCAGTGGAACTGAGCTGCAAAATCCACCTCCAAACTGAGGACAGGAGTAGTGCTGTTTTTTTTTTTTTTTTCAAAGGGAAAAATAATAATAAAAAGCAGCTCTCCTGCAGAAGAAAAAGAACTTGCTCTATAGTGCTACCTGTTGGAGGCTGTTAAAGGGGTATTATCCCCCAAGAGCTAAAAAAATGTAATGCTCCCAAACCTAGCTGGCCTTACTCACCAAGTCCCCCTGAGTATTTTGAGCCGTCTCCCGTCTTTCTAGCTGCTGCCTTTCCTGAGTTACAAGTTTTTATAGAAGCCGATCTATATCCAAGATAGAAAACTACATATCCCATCATGCAATGCTTCTGCCTGATGATGGTGAAGTAGCAGAGCTGAAACAATGAAGGAGATGATGACAGTGTAGCAGAGCTGAGTTGGCGGGGACGGTGTAGCAGAGCTGAGTTGGCGGGGACGGTGTAGCAGAGCTGAGTTGGCGGGAGACGGTGTAGCAGAGCTGAGTTGGGGGGGGACGGTGTAGCAGAGCTGAGTTGGCGGGAGACGGTGTAGCAGAGCTGAGTTGGGGGGGGACGGTGTAGCAGAGCTGAGTTGGGGGGGGGGGACGGTGTAGCAGAGCTGAGTTGGGGGGGGGGGACGGTGTAACAGAGCTGAGTTGGGGGGGGAGACGGTGTAGCAGAGCTGAGTTGGGGGGGGAGACGGTGTAGCAGAGCTGAGTTGGGGGGGGGACGGTGTAGCAGAGCTGAGTTGGGGGGGGACGGTGTAGCAGAGCTGAGTTGGGGCGGGGACTGTGTAGCAGAGCTGAGTTGGGGGGGGGACGGTGTAGCTGAGTTGGGGGGGGGGGGACGTGGGCGATCGCGGGCGTCGGAGCCCGCCGTGGGCGATCGCGGGTGGCGGAGCTAGTCGCGGGCGATCGTCGGGGGGTGGCGGCTGCCGCGGGTGAGTGAGGGATGCCACGGGTGATGGGGGGGGGGGGCTGTGTGCTGCGGGTGAGTGCTGGACGGTGCGCCGGGTGGCTGCTGTTAGAGAGGGAGACAGTGATTAGCACAGCTGTAACAGCAGCCGCCCCATCAGTGTTCTCAGTCACTTCACTGTGCTGGGACTGAGAACACGTGATGCCGTCTCGGAGGGTGGGGGCCAGGAGCAGGGAGCGTGTCGGGTTGGACTGAGGTCTGATGATTCTATGCAATCCGTGGGGGTGAATAATAATAATAATAATAATATTTATTTGTATAGCGCCAACAGATTCCGCAGCGCTTATTTAAATATATAAATACATTACAGGTTATATATTAAATTATACAATGAATAAATTACAATAACAAATTAGTGACCTGCTCTCAAGAGCTTACAGGCTAGGATGACTGGGAGTAACACGAGAGGCATCAAGTGCTTTATTTGTCAATGTTCCAGTCATTGTACATGAAATCTCTAAGTGCCTATAGGTGACTGGGCGAGCCAGTCACATGCCATTTTCTAAGCTCCGATAACAAGGACAGTGTAACTAGCACCAAAGAAGTTATAGAGAGGGGATAGCAAAGGGAGACGAGATTACGAAATGTTATAAGCACGCCTGAAGAGATGGGTCTTCAGGGCACGCTTGAAACTGGGGATGTTGGAAATAAGTCTGAGGTCTTTGGGTAAAGAGTTCCAGAGAAATGGTGCAGCACGAGAGAAGTCTTGGAGGCGGGAATGAGAAGTTCTGATTAAAGAAGAGGTTAGTGTAAGGTCATTAGCAGAACGCAGAGCACGGGAAGGATGGTAGGTGGAGATGAGGGAGGAGATGTATGGAGGGGCAGAGTTGTGGAGAGCTTTATGGGTAAGGGTGAGGAGTTTGAACTGTGTTCTATATTTAATGGGTAACCAGTGCAGTGACTGGCACAGAAGGGAGACGTCGGTATAGCGGCTGGAGAGGAATGCAGCTAGATAACAGCAAAACTGTGCAGAATCCATAGTAACTTTATATTGGAAAGTTGGAAAGCTACAGGTGGGCAGCATATTAATGAAAAAATAATTTTGGGGGGAATACCCCTTTAACTTGTAGGTCAATGCTAAGCTTAAAAACATGAAATTATTAACTACTCCAGAATCTCAACCAAAAAGAGGACCCATCTTCAGACAGGTGTTTCAGGTTTCTTGTCTGTTCAGAACAGAGTGCTGAGTAGACTGAGAGAGAATGCATTTATTATTGATGGCCCATAGAGGGCACTCTACTCTGATGTTTCCTGCAGTTAATGTATTTGCCTAGATTGTGAGGGTCAGTCCAAAGTATAATCTGTGGTTTATAAATACTCGTATTGTTTTGCCTTATTCTAATATGTTTTGTCTTTTTGTCCCCCCCCCCTCTCTTATTTTTGCAGGAGATCTGGTGGTGTTGGAGGGATCCTTGGCTTCTAGTTGGCTGCAGGGTAGGAGCTGTTGGGGTGCAAGAGGATTTTTCCCATTATCATGTGTGCAAGAATTCTACCTGTCATCTAGGAGCCGTCAGCTTTGTCGAAATACAAGCGTAGAACTTCCCAGTTATGCCATTGGCCAGGCACAGGCAATAATGGGCCTATCCGCACAGCTGGAAGAAGAGTTGGACTTCCGGGAAGGAGACATCATCACTATAACTGGCGTTCCAGAACCTGGTTGGTTTGAGGGGGAGCTACATGGGAGAAGAGGAATTTTCCCTGAAGGTTTTGTGGAACTGCTGGGTCCCTTAAGAGTTCCTGATAACGAACTCCCCTCAGATGAAGAGAGAGAAGACTTCCTTCATGATGAGTCATCTGAAATAATCAATAAGAGGGACAATGGTACAATTATAGAAGATGAGGAACACGAGGGGACATTTGCGGTTGCTCTTTACAGATTCCAGGCTATGGAGCAGAGAGAACTTGACTTTGATGTTGGAGACCGGATTCGAATCATCAGAACATTGGAAGATGGCTGGCTGGAGGGCGAGCTATACGGAAATAGGGGAATTTTCCCTTACAGATTTGTAAAGTTTGAGACTAAAGAAAAAAGTTCTTGTCAGGAACAGCCAATGGTTTCAGAAATGTCAGAGTCAAATCCTCCTGTGAACTATCTTGACATGTCCCCTACACATGAAGTTAGCGGAACAGATCCACATTATTGGGACGTCCACATAGACAATCCACCATCTGTATCAACAACTCAAGAATCTCAAGACACAAAACAAAGTCCAGAAACGTGTGTTGGTAGTAACAAAGAAGTAAGACATTACGAAACAATCAATAACTCTTCTACAAAACCCCAGCTACCTCCTCGACCACAGAGTAAGATCTATAGTCCTCCGGCATCAGAGACCCCTGTGCAGAGGCCGAAGGAGAACAATATGTTTACAACACAGATTGAAGACAGAAGAGGTAGAACCTGTTTATCCAATGGAGCTCAAGAAAAATGGTCTTCGAAGAAGTCATTGTCTTTAATGACGACTGATGACATTTACTCAGCTGAGGACCGTGTCAATGAAAGGGCAAAAAACAAAAACAATAGAAAAAATAGTCTTCCACTCCAAGATCTTGTGCACTGGGTGGAGGACCATAGAAGAAAACCAAAGACTAACTCTAAGGAGAAAAGTGATAACCCAAGTTCTTGGTCGAATCTGTGGCCAACAGGAAGGGAAAGTCCAGCAAATGACAATTCTGGACCCGATTTAATTGACTTGGACTCTAAGCTTACTGAGCAGCTTTCTCAATTCGAGAAAAGCCTTTCTAACCCTCGGAAGAATAGTAACAACAAAGTATCTCGACATTTTTCAATACTGGATTACAATGATGAAACGGACATTATCCGAGGATCACCACCGCTGTCCAAACATCAGAAATTTCCAGAAAAGTTTAGAGCTTTAAGACCTCCACCACCACGTCCTAATCCTAGACCTAAGTCTTATTCCAAATCAAGTTCTTCTCGATATAGTTTACCTAAATCCAGCTCTTCCTCCTATTTTTCTCCAAAACAGAACCCACATAGAAATGAATATGTAGAGAGTACTCCTTTACCACTTACTCTCCGACCAGCCAGACCTGCACCTTTACCCCCACCACATAGTCAAAGAAATACTCCATCTCCTAAACCACTTCCTAGACAGGACACTATACCCAATGACAACTTTTTGCTGTCTGACATTCCAGATATGACAGATGCCTCTGATGACTTAGAAGATGTAGATCAAGGATCTCCTTGTCCATTTTTGCTCTTAAAGATAGAAGATGTGGAGAGGGAACTTGAGGTTTACAGAAACACTCGTGAGGAGCTTTGTCAGATGCTTGAGGATGAAGACCAGGATGAGATGACCAGAGCCGAGACTATTGAGAATTTGGATTTCTGTGACTCAAACATTGAAAGCTTGAACCTGGAGCTACAGCAGCTCAGAGGTGAGGTGTATCTTGGTTCTCTCTTCATTGTGTTCACATAAGGCTTAGCCTAGCCAGTTTCAGATATAATTACAAATCCAACTTGGTTGAGACATACAGCTTTTTAAAGTTTCAAAAAGTGCCAATGTGATTTTAGTGCAATCACTTCTGTTATTTAGCCCCTCATGTCTCCTCCATGGTTGAACCACAGCAGTTTTTGTGATTAGGTGTAAGTTTATTATTGTGTTCATATAAAATTCCCATTTTCAGGGAAATGACCATTTACGACGACACCTATCATTATATATGTTGCCGTTTCCATTTTTCCTTAATATTGGGGGAGCCAAACTGGAGCCTGTAGGAGAACATATGGGAAGGGAAAACCTTGTAATCACGTTACGTGCTGACAGCCATAGTTCTACACCCAAGTATCATAACATTTTAGCTAAACATCGAGCATTGCCCGTACGGAGGTGTCGACATAGCTAAACTCCTTTTCTTTGCCAGATCTGTTTTCAGCACCCGGCCCACTTTTTGGCCTCCTCTTAAATATCAGGTCCCACCCTGCGTTGCTATTGTTACTGTACTTGACTCGCTGTAGAATGTGACCCGGCTTCCCCTCCTTACAACTTGGCCACACTCACAGCTGCCGAGAGATTCTGAAGTGTGACCTGCAATAGCTAGACGTGTCTATAGAAACCAAAGCATGTGACACCGCCATGTTTTCTTTCTAAAGAACAATAGGCCCTAAATTCTGTGCTGTGTTGTCAATACTGGGGTGGTTGTCGCCACTTATTTCCCCATTGCTGATTGACAGCTTATAATGGCGACTCATCCCAAGTAATTGTGACCAAACTATGATACCTGATACTGACCATTTATTTCATGTCATATAGCAAGATTTGTCAGTATTGTTCATAGCAACCAATCAGAGCTCAGCTTTCATTTCTCATATTTCTCTAGTAAAATGAAAGATGAGCTGCGATTGGTTGCTATGGGGCAATGGGAGAATACTGATATTAGACGATTTGATAAATATTGCCCTCCTAGACTTAACCCCTTAAGGGTACTATTATATGGGCCGATGATGGTCTGATCGATAATGTAAATGAGACTTGATCTGCTAGATTGGCACTCTATTACTGGGCAGGGCAGGGGCAGGGGCCGCCCTTTCTAGGGCGATCACCCCGCTACACCCTGAGCGAGCAGGGGTAGTGTGGTGCACCTATAGGGAGCTATAGGGATTGTTACTCCCACCACCTATCCGTATATAAGGATCTGCTCCTGATAATAGATAGCCTATGTATGACGCATGCACTTTAGTAAGATGGTTTACATGACATTGTTTTCTATTTATTTATAGATTGTCCAAGTACTTACTTTATTGTGCTTATCTGCGTGCATATAGGTTACGTTTATATATTTTAGGCGTGTGGACTTCGGGTCCGTTAATATTATGGTGGAGGTTGTTGTTGTGCACACTTGTGGTGTGAGTATCTTTTATCATTATTAATTAATAAAGGTTAAATTTTAATAGGATCCTAACTGTGATTAGTACTCTATTACTGGGCCTATTACATGGCTCGATAATTGTTTAGCAAGGGCTGCACAGACATTGTTAGCGATGTTCGTGCAGTCCTTGTCCTAAACTGTTATACATTACTTGCCCTAAGAGGGTTGTCCCACAAAGATAAATAGGTAGGTCACTTATGCCCAGGTCTGCTGTAATATTCTGATCTGTCCCAATAGTATTGGCAATTGGTCTCCACTGTGCATGCAGTCAAAGAGGAGGTGTGTTCACTGTTTAATGATTACAGCTCAGAATGAAACCAGGAAGTGGTCAGATCCATGGGGGGTGAAAAACAGTACAGTTGTTATAAATTGTAACCACATATTTGCATTCCTTTACATATATGTAGGGATGGTCCGAACTCTCCGAGGTTCGGGTTCGTATGAACCCGAACGCTCTGCATCAGATTCCCGCTGTCTGCCTGCTCCGTGGAGCGGGTGGATACAGTGGGAGGGCCGCCTGGAAAACTGGGATACAGCCTATGGCTATGGCTGTATCCCAGTTTTCCAGGCGGTCCTCCCACGCGATCCGCCCGCTGCACGGAGCGGGCAGACAGCGGGAATCATTACCGAGAGTTCGGGTTCGTACCATCCCTACATATATGTATATGGTATACATCTGGTTTTACCGTGTTTGCTACATGTGATAACCCCTTTAAGGGAAATATTGTTATTGATAAGTGTCCCTGGTGGTGGTACACTGGGTGTAGTTGAGTTTGATGTTATATATGTAGATGGTGTCATGTCAGGTGTTCCTATCAGTACTACACACCTGTTTTGGCGGTGGACATGGTATGAGACACAGGAATGTTATGTACTTGTATGACTACTCGCCCTGCTATTCATGTCCACAGCCCAGGTTCCCAGCTCACAGATCTGTGACTCCTTATGTCATGATGTTCTGCTCTGTAGTTGTCACCAGAGCATGTTTCCTCCCCCGTCACTGTATTTACAGGCCGTTCTATGTTACACATAGGCATACAATGTCACGGGGCGTCAGCAATGAGATTGATGGTAATGGTATGTTTATATTGTTTGTGTGTATTTGTGTGGTGTAATCGGTATGTGCAATCTATGAATGTATGAATGGGTTCTAGGGCACTGTAGGTACAAAAAAGTGGGTTTGAATACATAACATTAAATACAAACAAATGCTTAAAATGTGAACTATATGTTTGACCCACTGGTACAGAATAGTCCATTTACTATACACTATAAACCACTGGTGGCCCGACTAGCATATCATAAGGGGCTCAAATGCAGATGGTGATTCTATTGAAGAATGGTTTGTCTTATTAGCCCATTTACATTAGAGAGAAGGACCCCCTTACAGTATGATCACTAAGTATTATAGACTGTTATAGCACGAACTGTTGATGTTTTGAGCGTTAACTCAATGGATCTCGCCAAAAATATACAGATAATATGCAGATCGGTCTCTATGCGTCTCTGTGACCTGGCAGGAGCAGCAGTGTCAAGTACGTCATAACTCCTCTTTGACAGGTCAGCTTGTATTTAGTCATCTGATCACTTTTAAATGATCAATGTTAAAGAGGTTCTATCAGTAGGTTTATGCTGTCCTATCTCAGGGTAGCATAAACTAGTGAAAGAGAAGCTAAACAGAAAGATGTATCACGTACATTGTTCTGCGCAGCTTATCCAGAGATATCCTCCGGAATAATATGGACAATAAGTAGTCTTGTCCATTATGTGCGTGAGCCCAGTAGTCCCTGATATTCATGAGAAGCAGAAAACTCCACCCACCAGCTCCTAATTGGCAGTTATCTATCCATGCTGTGTACAGGCAGTCAACTGTTAATCAGCATCTGGGGGAGGGGTGTGACAACAATCCTATTCTCCTGCATATTAGCAGAACTGCTGAACAAAATGATGTAAGTAATACTGTTCAGCATTTATATCACTACTTTTTGCTGCCCTCATTTAAGGCAACATAAACCTAGTGACCTATTCCCTTTAAGTCTAGAAAAAACTTTTTACTGCGTCAACATATCCATCACATCTCTGTAAGTAATAGTCCACTACCCACAAATCTTTGTCCAGTATCATGTGACATTAGCAGGTGCAACTGTGCCACAAATGCTTTTATAATTCATAGAAAGTTTTGTGTTCTCTTTAGTCTTCTGCTTTAAGTCTTGTAAACTTCCATATTATACGGCCGCTCTGTATCTGCCTTTTGCCTTTTATATAATCGGACGTGCCCAGTCAGTGGGGATTTTAAGAATGAACCCCGCCTTTTACATGAATTTTCCGCTCGGTACTGAGAGTACATTTTAGAGGTTTGGGCCAACTTTTCACATCTCCCGTCTACATTTCTGAGCCTGATACGTGGAGGTTGACTCTTCGCACAGGTCTAAGCTATGTCCTGGATCTTTGTATTCCTCCGTAGATGTTTTGCTGCTTCTTTTTACACTTCTACGTCTTTTTATCCAAACATTCCTGGACTCTATTTATTCCCTGGGTTTGGATGGTACACAGCCGTATTCCAAGATCTGGAACTAACAGGGTGCGTTTCTCCTTTCCTTTGTGAAACTATTGTTTTATCCTTAAAGGGGTTGTGTGAGATTAGAAAATCATAGCTACTTCCTTCTATGGGCTGTATCTGGCACTGCAGCATTCAGATTAATAGGGCTGAGCTGCAGTACCATACACAGCCTGTAGGGAAGAGTGGCACTGTTCCTAAATGAGAGCAGCCATTTTTTTTTTTCAGATCTCATACAAAACCATCATTAGCTGCCTGTAATGTTGGTTTTATCTGTATAATTATTCGTCATATCTGCAGAAATTTTTTTGCACCTTTGCGAACTGCCATTGAATGGAAAACCACCTAGGTTGAGACAATGGTTAGGGTCATTGTTGGACTTGAGGTATCTGGGGCCCACTAGAGGAAATTATTCTGGGGGCCCACCAATGAAGAACTAGCTAGAAACAACATGTCAGTCAGTGTTTTAAAGCTGGGAGCCCACCGGAGTATCCTCCATTTCTCTGGTGGGTCAGTCTGACACTGGTTAGGCTGTGTAGGCAGGTGTCTAGAGTGCCATTTGTGATGGGGACACAAGTTAAGTAACCAAAAAACTGGACTGGGTCCAAAACACAGAAAAAGGTGAAGGGATGCAATTCACTAAATCTTCAGGTCTCTGGAGCGCTTATGTGGCCCATTCACTGCATCATTGTCGGATATACGTCACCGGTTTACACAGGACGAGGAGCGACTGGCATGGATGCATTAAATGGGTTGCACAAGGGATCCAATCAGCCGAAGAACAAGCATTTGTTCAGTGCCAAAACTGGGACCCCTACCAAACACAACAGTGGGGGTCCTGCCTCTCCCCATATGGATGGAGCTGTAATAGGACATGAATGTAATCAGGCCTGAATGTAAGAGAACCGGCTGGGGTATCACGATAAGAAATGCCCCATAAATGTGCACATTGCAATCGGCATTAGTCTTGTGTATCTCACGGAACGGGATGATAAAAATGCTTGCTGATCCTTCATTGGAACGGCACGCAGCACGGTATGGCACGGCTTGTTGTTCTCTATGACATAACCTGTACAGCACATTGCCTGTGAATCGCTGCACGGATCTGTGACTCAATCAAGTTATTGGTTTACATTGTGAACATGGCTGATAATAGAGGATGTATTGACACAGCTCCGCTCCTGACAACGCAGGTTCAGGCTAGTCGGCCTCTCTCGCTGTCTGCTGGTCATGAATGTGGAGACAGGTTGTGTCTTGAACAGAGTTGGTGCCGATCCAGCACACAGGTGAAGCAGTCCAGTTTTATAGAGACTTGGGCCTTGGGAAAATAAAAAGCATTCACTCACTATTGACAATTATTAATTCTCTCAATATTGGCCAACATAATACCGCCATATAGTGCCAGGACAATGTACAGCCCATACAATACCACCATAAAGCACCCATGCCATATAATACCCCCTTAACCTGCAGCCCCACCGGCTCTTGGGAAACTACAATTCTTATAGTCAGCCAAAGGGTTTCCCGGCATGATGGGAATTGTAGTTTTGCCAAAGATGGCTGGGGAGGCTGCAGATTGGGCACAAGTGCTTTATTTAGTCATATTACTGCCTATAGTGCTAATACAGTGCTGCCATGTATGATACCGCCATATAGTGCTAATCAGTTGTACTAAAACTACCATATAGAGCTCACATATTACATAAAGGCAACCTTATTCCCATATAGTCTGATCAGACTGGGTTGTTTTTGCCCATTGAAATGAATGTGTAGCTGAATAACCATATATATGGTGGAATTGGAAGAAGTAGGTGCCAGCTGAATTATCATTCTGATGTGTATGGTGTCCTATAGAAATGTTCCCATCATGCATCATAGACACTATACACCCTACCCATGTGAGTGAAGTGAATGACTTTGTCTCATACTATATGATCATCCAGTAGCATAGACATAGCGATTGTGCTGAAACAGGGATTATCCATTTATCCAGTTGTTGATAACAATGGTATCAGTGTAGGGTTCCTACTGTATGTTGTATGGTAATCTGGACTATCCAATCCCTTAACTCATCGACCCTTCATCCTTTCAGGGTTATTCCCCATCCTAACCTCCTCCTTTCACATGGAGAATTGTTCTCATTATGAAAATGGAACAATACTAATTGGTGTGAACAATAAATCTTCCTATCTGTATCTATGTTCAGGTGCCCATATACCATCAGTAGCTGTCAGACAAAGAGTACTGTTAGTACTTAGTGAACTGGACCCATTTAGTAAATTGGACCTATTAGACGGCCAGATAATCGGGCAGTAAGGTCTGCATGGACATCGTTAGTGATGTCCATGCAGCCCTTGCCCAAACACCTGACACCTTACCTCTCCCCGCTCCCAATCTTCCCTCCTGTGCTCCGCAGCTGTTTGGTCCCAACGACAGCAGCGTCTGACTGGCCTGTCAGCTGACAGGCTGTTCAGCCAGTCCTAGGCAGGGACTACCGCGGCCTGTCAGCTGACAGGCTACTCAGGCACTGCAGCCACTGGGACCGGGAAGCTGCGGAGCACAGGAGGGAAGACCGGGAGCAGGGAGAGGTAAGGTTTCAGGTGTTTGGGCAATCATCAGCCGCCGCCCATGCATTGCTCTAAAGCATAGCGATGTGCGGTCAGCGCCCGACAATTGTATTGTTTTATCGGCTGACCGTTGTCTCTATTACACAGAGCAATAATCGACCAAATCAAGCCAATTATCGATCCGTATGTCAGGGCCCAAAAATTTGTGTGCCGGCCGGTATCTCTCCCGATCCCTTCGTACACATGAACATTCAGATTGGCCGAAATTAAAGATGTGTGCAAACTTTTTACTTAAGTGTATGGGGGCGGAATTAGAATGCCTTCTTTATATATTCAGACTTTTATCTCTGTAGCCTGCGGACAGAACATGATGTGAACGCCCCCTTAACTTAGCCCCAGGATAGAACTAACTTTATTATTTCTGCTCTTTTATAAATTATAGTTCTATATTTCTAGTTGGACAGATCATTGATTCATCGGCCCTTGCGTAGTTTTTGCTTTTTATAAACTGTATAATTATTACTTTGTAGCTATTTTTGGTCGCACAGTTTCAGGTAATTATTTCTATATGACTGTTCTGGGCCGAATTAAACATTTTATTAGTGCAACACAAACTTTACGATCTTGAGGTTACCTAATTTTTTTTTTATATTTTATTGCAGTTTTATTGAGTTGCTTTATTAGGTTTCTGTGTTTTGCCATTTATTAGTATTACATCGTCTGTGCTCTGAGTCGTCTCATTACATACCAGAGCTGTTTCTTCTCGGCCTCCTGAGACGTTTAGCATAACAAAGCAATTCATCCAGTTTTGCTGCTTGGGAAAACCAAGCCTTCATATGTAAATGATGGAAGGTTCTGCCCAATGAAACTCAAGGACTCATCAAGAGGCTGTGGTCAGATGACGCTGGTTACTGATTAATTCTGGAATCAGGTGGGAGAGGCTGTCCCTGTGTGTGGATAGGCTGCTTGAGAGTAAAGAAAAAAAGCTAGGGTTTGAGTTTCAGCAAGAAGGAACAGAAGGGAGTGTCTGCAGGTATGCCGAAAGCTCATGAGATACAACTTTTTCTGTCCGGAGAGTAGCCTGATCAATGGATACTTCTTTACCGCAGGGTGGATTGTGCACTCATACTTTCTTCCTTGGGCTGATGTGGACACAATGGACATATAGTTGGGTGCCAGCCCAAGGCTCGTAGAAGACAATTGACTTACAAAGATGTGTGCCTTGCAGCATGAACACTACCGCACATCAAGAACTCAGTCTACAGTTCCTGGGAGAGATATACATGTGCCAAGCTGGGAGTATGAAGACTGCCCGACCATAGGAAAACGTAGGATCCTAGAGGAGGAAAGGCTGTATCGGGAGAAGAGATATGCTGAAGAACACAGAACTTTGCCCATGAGGAAAGATCAATATTACTATGTAAACCGAGCAAACGACAAAATGCTGAAGGACTATAGAGTGCCTGATGACTACTACAGGAGGTCTCAAGAGGAGTATTATGATGCTAGGACAAACATGGAAAGATATGATACTCTGGAGAACATTAGAACTAGTCCTGTTAAATACCGACATGATGGTGGGCGAAATGGAGACAGGCGCCAACGCCATGACGGCTACAACGACTACAGATATTCATATCAAGACCCCAGAGAGTTAGATGCTCGATATATGAGGAAATACGACACTTATTGTTCAGAGGACCTTGTAGATGATGACCGCTATTATCGGGACTATCACCAGAGAAAAGTAGGCCGATCCTATGAGACAGAAATGAGACATCAGCCTTTGGAAAAGAGATACTCCGACCAAGATGTCAGAGATTACAGGACTGACCCTTATACTGAACGGAAAAGGTCTGATTATGAACAGAAGGATTATAGGAGGATGAAGGACCAGTATACGAGAGGTGAGGACATGGGTTCTTCTAGGTATCCTGAGACTTCAAATAGTCGATGTCGACCCTCCGAGAGGGACTTTGTGGATTACAAAAGGGATAAAACAGATCCTGGACCAACAAGCAATTCCAAGAAGACCACCACACGGCGTTATGACTTCTTACCTTTGGATTGTGATTCTATTGATGTAATAGAGGATCAAGAGTTGTTGGACCGGTATATTGAGGACCGAACATATGACAGAAGTCGATCTTTGGATTTTGAGGCCAAGCCTTCTACCTCATCTAAACGCATGGCTTATGATTTTGAATGCAATCCTCCAGAAGGAGTTGACCTATATTTTAACAGCGAGGATCTACAAGAAGACTACGTAGATGATCGATATAGGGATTACGGTGGGATTAAAAATACTCATAAACAGCCAAATTTCAAGAGAGACCAATATGGCAGCTCTTGGGAAGATCAGATGACGATCGATTTAGTTGATGGTCCTCTTTACAGACCAGAGAGGAGTGATGGGTATCATGAGTTTGATGACCCTGAAAATCAAGGGTCAAGAAACAGGTCTGGTAAGGATGTGGATTATTATAACCATGAGGATGACAATTCATCTGGGAGCCCTCAACATATAGATCAGCTAACTGAATTGGCGTCTAACACAAATTCAATGAAACGGAATAGCATTTACAGAAGGACGGCACCCAGCACTCTACGACATTCAGAATTTGTGCAGAACAGGAAGAAAAAACAAGGTATTTTTTTTTTTTAGCATTTGTTTTAACGTGTGAAACTTCTCTGTGTTGCTGTACAAGCTTCAGTGCACTGCTCATGTATGCTTATATTCTCTCATTACTTAGCCGTGTAGAGACCTTCTATATCTCAATTGCAGTCCTCAATAGTTTACCCATTGGCCTCTTCTTTGAGATGCCATTGCAGCCTTCTTGGTCAGGAGAAGGACATTTTTCCACATTTAGTAGTGGACATGGTTTGTGTTGCCTGTTACTTTTCATGTTATGTGCTACGCTGGTGGCATGTCGTATTTCAGGTTTACTTGGTTTAGTTTTCTAGGTGTGGGTAGGGACTGTTAGTGTTGCTGTGCACTCAGCAGAAATGATCCACCACTTGCAGGTATGTTCTGTTTTTATAGGTTTATAGTAGTGTGTGTGCTTAGTGTGGGATCTGACATATCTGGGCTTCCTCTAAGTAAATTAGATGGGTATAAATGTCTGTCCTCTTATGTCATTCTGAAAAACCTGGGTCACACACAACCTACATAGCAGCAATTATAGCTTGCACAGGTCTGTATTTGGGACAGCTCGGTGACAACCAGTCACCATTATAACTATATAACATTTCCTGGGATTGCTACACTGCTGCTTGGCATCAGATGAGCATACCTTGGGCCTACTAAAGTAAGGATTTCGAGGGCCACCATCTATCTGTACAGAGCATGTACACGTCGACTTTTATTGCATTGTAATCTTCTGTTGCTATCATGTACACACAGCACATATCATTAAGATCTAATAGGTTGTTTGTGCGTCCTCCAATTAGAAATAGACAATAGTGAGGAGTCATTGACTCCATAGTTGGTTCTAAATAAGGATGTCATCCTGCTAGACCTTTTAAAGGAGAAGTCTGGCAAATTTTTTTTATTAAAGTATTTTATGCTTTCCCCCCCCCCCACCCAAAAGTTATACAAATTACCAATATACATTCTTTTTTACGGGAAATGCTTTTAAAGCGCTTTTTTCCCGGCACTTACTACTGCATCAAGGCTTCACTTCCTGGATAAAATGGTGATGTCACGACTAGAGATGAGCGAACCTGCCGAGGTTCGGGTTCGTATGAACCTGAACTCTCGGCGTCTGATTCCCACTGTCTGCAGGCTTTGTGAAGAGGGTGGATACAGCTGGAGGACCGCCTGGAAAACTAGGATACAGCCTATGGCTATGGCTGTATAACAGTTTTCCAGGCGGTCCTCCGGCTGGATCCACCCTCTTCTCGGAGGCCGCAAACAGAGGGAATCAGACGCCGAGAGTTCAGGGTTATACGAACCTGAACCTCGGCAGGTTCGCTCATCTCTAGTCATGACCCGACTCCCAGAGCTGTGCGGGCTGTGACTGCTGGAGAGGATGATGGCGGGGGGACACTGAGGGACACAGTACACTGGAGGGACACTCAGCATACTCCTCTCGGCTGGGTGTGCATGTTGTCTGATTGGAGAGCAGAGGGAAAGCAACGCCATCTCTAAGAATATAAGGATAGGGCAGTTGCAATTCAACATAATGAATGAACACCATGAACACTACTCTCCCAACATCTTCTATCTAGGAAGAATCAGGGCCCCCGTATACAGGCAAGGCCTAGTGTGTGACTTCCTATTGATTTCAACAAATCGATGGTGCAACTATACCCTTATCACATTGATGTGTACGGTCTACTCAGCTCTCTTGTTGTTTTAGATCAGGTATGGGAAACCTGTGGCCCTCCAGCTTTTGCAAAACTACCATTCCCATGAGGCCTGGACACCCAAAGCTTTAGCTGTCTGGGCCTGATGGGAATTGTAGTTTTGCAACAGCTGGAGGGTCACAGGTTCCCCATTCCTGTTCTAGGTTCTTCAGTTCCATATTGACTTGGTTATACATAACTATAGGTGTAGACCTTGTACAGCTAGGCATATATACTGTTGAAAAGTTTAAAAAATTTGGGTAACATTCAACTTTTCCAAATACAAGTTTTCTTTACTAATAATTTTAGCAGATAATATTTTTAAATAATATAACATATGGCTGTACAATTCTTAGCATAGCAGGGTATATTAGTGTGTCCTTTCTTTTATAGTTTCTCTTTCCATAGAGAATCACTGTGTGTGTGTGTGTGTGTGTGTGTGTGTGTGTGTGAGAGCAAATCCATGTTGTGTCTATTCCTCCCACTCACCAAAATTAATCCTCCTCCAATTCACCTCTCGCCCCCTTCCCCCTCGCCTGACATACTTTCACCAACTCCTCCTCTCCAGCTAAAACTTTCTTTGTAATGGCAGAGCGGAGATGTCAGGTTGCATCATGTAATGTTTGCCAAAGGGCCGGTCTTATGGACTGTAGACAATCACGGTCTGGACTGAGAAAACGCTGCAGGAAGTTATACTGTAACTTTTTATATGCGCCTCCCATTGTGAAGTGAGCAAACCTTATGTCTACATTAGAATGAGCGTGAGAAGAAAATATAACGTATTTGCAAATCCTACAGTTCCTCTATATTCTTAGTATCCGTGCCCGACACGGACCCCTGCCTGCAGCGGTGGTTGCAGTTTCCATAGGCAGCCATGTGCTGTCACCCCCTACTATGGTTCTTTCAGTATCCTGCATATAATTGTATATAATGGGCCCATTGTTCCTTACAACTTTAAAAGGATTGTGGTTCGTGCGATTGGTAGGGTTTTCAGTAGTTGTGCCCCCACACTGTTCAGATATATTAACCCTCATGTATAAAATTTAGTACAAACCAGCAGTTCCGTATAATAACCAATCCGATCCAATAAAAGCTGAGATTGTATTGGCAATTGCATGGCTTCCTGTTTGCACTGGGACTCACATGAACATGTTAATAGTTACATTTGCATCTAGCACGTATATGCCAAGGGTTGTAGGATGTGCAGAAGAGGGCCCAATATACTTTCTCTCCAAGGACCTAAGTTGGGGTAATGCATAGTCCCTTTATCCTTCTCTTCTCTTTTCTAAGCTGCAGTAGCACAACCATAGCAACAACATTGTGCCTATTCCTGAACAATGAAGGAGAGCTGACACTTGCTGGAGTGCCGTTCCTCCTTTGATCATCTGGTCATGGGGGTGCAAGGAGTTGAATCAATTATTGATGGCTTAAAGGAGAAGTCCCACGAAATTCAAAAAGGATAGAAAGGTAGGGGGTTGCTGGAAAATAATAAAGTAAATTCTCCCGTACCTCCGTAGCGCCGCTCCTGGTTCCTACTGACAGCCCACATTTTTCTGCTGGAAACTTTGTACTTCACGTACTCTGCTTTTCCAGCTGCAACATTGCGGCCTGGCTGAGGAATTGCCCGCTCAACCAGTATCCCACCCCACAGTGATTGGCTGGGTACATGACATTGCAGCTGGAAGAGCTGCAGGACACCGGCGGCTGTCAGCTGGACCCGGCTGCAACGCTAGAGGAAGCTAAGACGGGTAACTTTACTTATTATTTTCCCATACCCCCTGCCTTTTTTATATTTTTTTTGGAAAACCTCTTTAGAGATTAAAGTGACTCTGTACCCACAATCTGACCCCCCCCCCCCCCCCCAAAGCCGCTTGTACCTTCGGATAGCTGCTTTTAATCATAGATCTGTCCTGGGTCCGTTTAGCAGGTGATGCAGTTATTGTCCTAAAAGACAACGGCTGTGGCCTAGAGTGTCTGTGCATTAGGCTAGCAAAACTTCTATGTCCCTCCTCCCCGGCCTCCTCATCATTAGGAATGTTCCAGACAGATTTTCTACTATTCCTCACCTGTATCAGCACGGTACATGAGCTGGATCGTTAAAGGGGTTATCCAGCGCTACAAAAACATGGCCACTTTTCCCCCTACTGTTGTCTCCAGTTCAGGTGCGGTTTGCAATTAAGCTCCATTTACTTCAATGGAACGGAGTTTCAAAACCCCACCCAAACTGGAGACGAGAGGGGGAAAAGTGGGCGTGTTTTTGTAGCGCTGGATAACCCCTTTAAGGCACCTGTGTAGTTTTCACTGCAGAGGAATAGGAAAAATGGTGAAGAGGGTGGGGAGGAGGGACGGAGGGATGGTGCAAAGTTAGGGCACAGATACTCCAAACCACGGCCATTAGGCACAGGGCTGCAAGTTTAGGACAATAACTGCATCACCTGCCGAACGGACCCCAGGACAGATCTTAGATTAAAAGCAGGTAAAAGCGGTTGGGGGGGGGGGGGGGGGTCAGATTGTAGGTACAGAGTTGCTTTAAGTTATTCTATATCCACAGGAGAGGGGATAACTAACAGAAGAGTGGGGGTCCAGTCACACATGCTCAACCGCCACTCAATTCATTCTCTATAGACCTCTGTAGACCTCTATAGAGCTTGGAAATGTCCAGAATCCGAATAGGGAATGGAGTGGTGGCCGAGCAGGCACGCTACCAAATCAATTCACTCTGGGAGACAATTGAACTCTGTTTTTGTCATGCCTTATCCTGTGGATTATCTTGAGATAACCCCCTTTAAGTTACCTTCAGTCCTTTACACTAGACTGGGGCAGGAAGTTTTTAAGATTCTTTTTTTTTTTTTCCCCTGCACTAATTTCATCCAGGCAGGTTCTTCGTCACCCTCGACAAGCATGTACCTTGTAAATGTTTGCTATTAGTCACTAAGCAAGAAAATGGCCGCCTTTACGAGAATGTGAAACTAAAGACTCTTTATTTCAGGCTGTAATTATGGAATTACATAAGAAAATGTGGCACTCGTCTGTATAGTGCATCCTCATAAGGTTTAGCCTAGATTTTTACTGTACCTTAATACGACTATTAAACACTTGTACTTAATTCCATAGGAGTTCTGTTAGCCTTCATGGAAGTTACTTTAGGTTTGATGAAGATATACAAATCTAGAGAATGGTGGGTATACAAACCCCCTATTACAGTTATGTAGTTTTATAGGTACTATTTTACATATACAGTGGTGCCTTGGATTACAAGCATAATTCGTTTCAGGACAGTGTTTGTAATCCAGATCCACTCTTTAAACCAAAGCAAATTTTCCTATAAGAAATCATAGAAATGCAGACCATTGGTTCCACACCCCAAAACATTTTTTTTTATTCTGCATAACATGTAAAACAAATAAAACTTAACATTTATAAACAGCTGAATCTGTGATATTATAAGTTACTGTACAGTATAGCAATCAGCATGTGGAATATAATGTATAGTAAGAGCATAAACCTGAAAATACAGCAGCTGTTTGTAGATACAGGATGGAGCTGCAGATCCCCATAATGCAGTAGCGTAGTACAACAGGCTAGAATAGAGAAGCAGGGCTGCTGTCAGACGTCTGTGTGGTCACATGACAGCAATGGGAAAGGGGCATTTGTTCAGCGTGGACCAATCAGAAAGTGAGAATCACAGAGCTGTGCAGGAGAACAGTGACAGAAACTTTTCTATACAGCAGTGTGAATGGCTGAGTTTAAGTGCAAGCCCCAGCCTGAAGTGGATCTGCTATGATTTGGAGGGTGAGGGAGACTTCCTGGGTCAGAGTACAGTGCTGTAGACCCCGATATGCAGACCATGCCCCTCCCCCTCCCACCCATTACAGGGAGCTCTTGAACCAAAGCAATGCACTTAAACCGAGTCACAATTTTGAAAAACTGGGAGCTCTTCTTGCAAAAAGCTCTTAATCCAAGTTATTCTTAAACTGAGGTACTACTGTGTTTGGGAGTAGTCTAATAAAAGGCTTTCTGGGCTTCACAAATTCATACTCTATAGCCCAAGGGAACATCCAGACAGAGTAAGTTACCATTCATGATTAACGGCTTGTAAATACATATAATAAAAAAAAAAATAATGTAGCCAAAAACTTATATACAAAGTGTAATGCCTAGTGACAGGCTAGGGGACAGCACAGGGATTCTGTCTTTCTAGTTACACAAGTGCAGATTAAAGGGTTTGTCCAGAATAAAATGGGGTGGCAGCAAGTATAAAAATTCACACACTCACCTGCCCCTGATACCTCCTCCAGGGCCGGTCCTGCTGCCCAGAACTAATGAGGCCTAATGGTGAGCAGCAGGACCAGCAGCAGTGTGGAATCGGCCAAAAGATGATTGGTAGAGATCAGAGAACTTTTAGTACGTTTGTTTACATCCGAACCCAAACCCTCGGCATTTGAATGCCAGTGGCTGAAAAGAAGTTGGATGCAGCCCTAGGGAGTCCTGAAAAACATGAATACATCCTATGCCAATCCATGTTTTCAACGACTCCCTAGGGTGGCATCCAACTTCTTTAGCCACCGGTAACCAAATGCTAAGAGTTCGGAAGAGCCCGAACATACTTGAAGTTAACTCCTCTCTATTTATTGTGTTTTATTTATACTTAACATACATATATTAGATGTTAAAATTATTTCTCCAAACAACCCCATACATCTACAGACACTAAGGGACGTGCCGTTCATGGTGCATTCATTGTTATGCTGAATTTTGTAGGTTTAGTAAAACCTATAATAAAGATACCATTAGGCAACTTGTATTGATATAACAAAAAAGTATATTATGTCGCGTAGGGCCAGGAGTGTACGCACCATAGAAGCAAACCATATAGATTATATAAAGAGCCTGTGGAAATTGGGGCCCAGTTGTTGCTATCCTTTCCCATTTGCCTGTGCAGGTGTCCCCCTCTCCACAGGAACTACATTTTTAACAGACAAGAAATTGGGGGTGCTTTTGACAACCATGATATAGAGGTTTTTTTTTTGTTTTTGTTTTTTGCTGTATATCTCTCTATTGACTTTTGGTTTTGAGAAGAGTTTAAGGTTTTACCATCAGGATGCTAAAATGTAATATTAAGAAGAAAAATATGTTATTCTATTTATGACAGTAGCTACACCCCTGTTGACATAGACTAGACGTGACTTTGTCTTGTTGATGTCTCGATAGCTTATTACAGTACGTGTCTGGCGGTGCAAATAAGACGTACAATATTTATTGCACTGCTTATCTTAGGGGAATTCGTAAGATCCTTTTAGACAGTCTGATTATTAGCAAAGGAGCAACTTCACCCACTAATCCCCCCTATGATCTTGTAGGTCGAAGGTTTCAGTAAATGTTATGGTAAAGTAAGACAATGGGCCACCTCAGCCAGGCAGCAATGTCTTCACTTCTGGTTCTATGGACTTCTCTCCCTGGTAGGGTCTCTTATATAAACTGCCTGGGTTTGTATAGTTATAGTCTTCTATCCTGCATTGTTGATCCAGAAGAAGGTAAAAAGGCAAAAGCCAAATTTCCTTCCATTAGAGTAGACAAAACTGACAATGACCTAATGTATATGGAGGCCTTCCGACTTTCCATTAGTGACAGAAGAGTTGGAAGCTGGTCCTACACATAGGATAGCTGTCTCCCATATACACGCAGAGTAGTTGTGTTCTGCAGAAAGAGAGGAGGGAGGTCATCTGTTGAGAGAGTTGTCTGGCAGCGTCTTATCTCTCTGAGGACAAAGGAATCGGACAGTTTAAATCCAACATGTCCGATCCTTCTCTCAGCAGTTTCATCCATTGGTAAATGATCAGGAGGCCATCATAGGCTTGGCTGTCTTACCATGGTCATATATACACCAGCCCACCTTTATTTGATGTGCATTGTCAGCTTGCTTGTTGACACGGTAGATGATATATGTAGTTGAGCTATAAATGACTACCGTCTACTTATAAGACTTTTTGCCCTCAGGACAGTCTGCAGTGACTTACAGGGACACTCTGCTCATACACACAGCTTTATGAATTCCTTCTCTGGGAGAGGAACCTGTAATTGTCACATACGTTCTGCCCTCTAGCAAGCCTCATTGGCCTGGAATGAGGATCGCTATGGGTGAGACCAGTTTAGGTGAAGCAGTTTCTCTGAATTTTGTATCCAGTTTCCCCCACTTACTAGAAGACATTTATTACTGACACCTCACTGCTGTGAACCTATTGACATTCGTATACTTTTACATCTCAGTATATAGTTTCATAGTAGAGGAGCACCATGTAACCTCTAGGCCTCCGTGCAATTTCTCCACCAAGGCTTGTATGGCAGAGGAGCCTATGGGTCCTTATCCTGCAACTTCTACTCTACTGCCGACCATGTACTATGCATCTTTAGCAATCCAATGTATGTCACCATCTTAGTGCTCCTTATCTTACATGGTAAGATACTTGTCTTTTTACAGACACTGGACTGGATATTTCCACACTTGTCTTTGCATGTACAAGAACTGCAGCATATCTCGTTTTCAGACCAGTTGTACACACATAGCATCGATTTACACAGTACTGGTGTGGACAAAGTATTAGTGTTTCACAAGACTCAGGATAAAAAAAAATCTGCCTGCTGTTGTATAGAACAAGCGCTGCACCATTAAAGGTGCCGTTCAATCTGTTACAGTGACTATGGCAGATAGGTAATACCACACATCATCTATAGACAAGTCTATTTTTTTCTGAAAAGCCATATTTTTCTAATTTTGTACAACCTACAAGTGGAGTCCTTTTGAAATTTGCATTATTGTTTTCAGCAAGATAAATTTAACATCTTTGGAGGAGGAGAAGAATTTGTTCAGAATGTCCAGTCCTCCTAATGTAGGTCATAGGTTTCAAATAGCTTGACACTTGTCTCTCCTGATCTCCACTTGTACACTGGGTGGTGGCTTATCTTCCCAAGAACAAAAGGATTGGACATGTTGAAACCCAAAATGCTTGATACTTTCCTGCCATGACATCTGCCGTCTGGAGGGAGTCTGGAGGCCATTAGATTTTTTTTTGTCCATTCCCACTGAAATGTATATAGCGCTTAGGCTTCTTAATATTCAAAGCCAGGGGGGCTCAGCTTAATCTCTAAGGTGTATATCAGTTTATCAACTCTCTATTGACAGGTGAAGAGTTGGTGTGTTGTCAATTTTTTTGTTCTTGGGGAATATCAGCCAGCACCAGAACTGTCTGTTTCTTACTTCTCCCCTCTCCAAAAGTCATCATAAGAAAGTATGGCCATTATTGATAAGCGAACCTGACAAACGTTCGGATGGATTCAAATTTGAACATTCAGCATTTGACTCCCGGCAGATGGAGAAGTTAGATGTGGCCTGAGGTCTGCCAGGAAAACATGGACACAGCCTGTGGCTGTATCCATGTTTTCCAGGACTCCCTAGGGCCATTACCAACCTCTTCAACCACCGGAAGTCAACTGCAGAGCATTTAGATTTAAATCAATCCAAACGTTCGGCAAGTTCGCGTATCAATTATGCTAAATGTTCATGCGTATGGGAGGTAAGGAGAGAAGAGTTACTGAATATATGTGAACACCTTTAAGGCCCTATTACACAAAGAGATTATCAGCCGTATTTGGCTGATATGGGCCGTTACAGATGATTATCGTCTTGTGTAAGAGAAGACAACGATTAGCCAAAAACGATCGGCTGATTGTTGTCTTTCAACAAGCTCAACGATCTAGATAGCAGCGATAGGCTGCCCCCACCCCACAGAATAGGAGCGGCGGCAGCATAACGCCACTATCCTCTATGGGCTGGCTGGATGATCTAGCGATCACCTGGGCAGCTCCCCATGGCCCCCCCGACTCTTACTCCCTTGCTGTCAGTGCGTGTAATAGCACCGGCAATAAGACGCTAGTTTGCTCCTCTGAATCGCTCTGTAATATAGACCTTGAGGTCTATGAAAATTCTACAATTGGCATTGTCTAACTGGTTGCCAAAGTCTACAATACTATATATCCAGATATAGGTGAACGGCATCCTCTCAGTTAGGCCGTAAGAAGTTTAGTGGTGTCAGGGCTACTTTTTATATTTGCTATGTTCTCTAGCGGTGAAAGTTTATCAGTTCCATATTGATTTATTGTAACAACAGGTCACCTTCAGTTTCGTAACTGGCCTCAGATGGACTGTAAAGCACGCTCTTTACTATTTCTATGGCGTATTATGTCTCTGCAAATTTTCCATGTAATATTGAATTTTTAATCTCCCAGTAATTGTATCGTATAACCCTGTGCCGAGAGATGAAGTCTCCTGAGATTCGGCTCATAACTCCCCATTGTAAGTCTCTGCGCTCTTCTCTGCTCCGCATTACTCCGAACAAAAGCCGCTCTTAGTTCTCAGGTAATGCTATCAGTTTCTTTAGGGAAAGTGTACAAAAGGTACGCCAGCTACCCCCTGCATGTGATCTGGTATCACAGGAGCCACAAGTAACTCCTCAGCTGTGATGAAATGTAATATTAATAGGCTTTGGGAACCTCTTGTACATAGTATATGAGTATATGGCGTAATATGGTTGCCAAGACTTATGGGATTATAATAAGCAACTATTTATATGGAATATATCTTGTATATTGCACAATGTGGGTATCTGTACACTCCTTATATCTGTGGTTACATTATATCAGTATTAATGACCCTAGTCCAAAACGATCAATGGGTAATTGTCCCAGTCCCGGTGTCCAGTGGTCACCTATCTGGCCGCTCGCTCTTACAATTCTTTAAAGTAAAAGAAGCCTCCACCAGATTGCACAAGCCTCTATGTACTTATCTCTGTACAAAAGACTTGGGGATCAGATTGCCAGATTTGTTCATGTAATCCCCAACCCCCCCCCCCCCCCCCCCCCCCCCCCATGAGTGCCCCTCTCAATCCTAACATTTTGTGCACCACCCCAGTTCATACAAGAGCACCCCAAAAAACGTAGGCTGTACCTTGTTAAAAAGAAATCTAGCTTGTGCTTATTAGTGGTTGGCGTCCGAGCCCGCTACAGATGAACCTGCTGGAATTTTAAAGTTTATATGAAAACTTTACACATCAGTACGGTGAGTGCCCTCCTACTTTTTTCTTCTTCACGGACATTGTTAAAAAGAAAACTTGCATGAGCTCCACTCCTAGTTTTATATTTGGGATAGTCCCTAGAATCCAGGACCGTTGTCAGGTGTGTCTATAGGGTCAGTGAGTTGTCGTTTCTCACCTTTACCATGGCCGGGCTCATGTTTGCCATATAAGCTATATTAATGAAGGGTGGGCACAGGTGACTGTATCCAGATCTCTGTTGGTCTGCCTTCAGTTTGGCTCGTGGCCGTGCCTGCATATGTAGATCACAATAGCGGACAGCTGTTTTGTTGCTGTAAACAATGGCCAAGCTTGTTTGACAATGTCCTACCAGACAATGGTTGTGAAATTCGGATTGTATCTCCTTGGTGAAGGTCTAGTAACATAATTCATAGATTTCCGCATACAGTATACTTGTATAATTGATTATATAGCCCACATATAGGTATGCATGCAAAAGGGGGGTCCAGCTCCATTGAGTTTCAGAAGTTGGTAAATTGCATTCAGTATGTGAACCATGAAGTGAATATTTAATTACTTATACTTCCCCTGGTATATATCTTATATACATGGACCCCCTTTTGCCTTCAGAACTGCCCCAATTCTTCGTGGCATAGATACAACAAGGTGCTGGAAGCTTCCTCAGAGATTTTGGTCCATATTGACATGATGGCATCACACAGTTGCCGCAGATTTGTCAGCTGCACATCCATGATGCGAATCTCCCGTTCCACCACATCCCAAAGATGCTCTATTGGATTGAGATCTGGTGACTGTGGAGGCCATTGGAGTACAGTGAACTCATTGTAATGTTCAAGAAACCAGTCTGAGATGATTCTAGCTTTGACATGGCGCATTATCCTGCTGAAAGTAGTCATCAGATGTTGGGTACATTGTGATCATAAAGGGATGGACATGGTCAGCAACAATACTCAGGTAGGCTGTGGCGTTGCAACGATGCTCAATTGGTACCAAGGGGCCCAAAGAGTGGCAAGAAAATATTCCTCCATGACACCACCACCACCAGCCTGAACCGTTGATACAAGGCAGGATGGATCCATGCTTTCATGTTGTTGACGCCAAATTCTGACCCTACCATCCGAATGTCGCAGCAGAAATCGAGACTCATCAGACCAGGCAACGTTTTTCCAATCTTCTACTGTCCAATTTCGATGAGCTTGTACAAATTGTAGCCTCAGTTTCCTGTTCTTAGCTGAAAGGAGTGGCACCCGGTGTGGTCTTCTGCTGCTGTAGCCCATCTGCCTCAAAGTTCGACGTACTGTGCGTTCAGAGATGCTCTTCTGCCTACCTTGGTTGTAACGGTTGGCTATTTGCGTCACTGTTCCCTTTCTATCAGCTCGAACCAGTCTGCCCATTCTCCTCTGACCTCTGGCATCAACAAGGCATTTCCGCCCACAGAACTGCCGCTCACTGGATGTTTTTTCTTTTTCGGACCATTCTCTGTAAACCCTAGAGATGGTTGTGCGTGAAAATCCCAGTAGATCAGCAGTTTCTGAAATACTCAGACCAGCCCTTCTGGCACCAACAACCATACCACGTTCAAAGGCCTCAAATCTCCTTTCTTCCCCATACTGATGCTCGGTTTGAATTGCAGGAGATTGTCTTGACCATGTCTACATGCCTAAATGCACTGAGTTGCCGCCATGTGATTGGCTGATTAGAAATTAAGTGGTAAAGGGCAGTTGGACAGGTGTACCTAATAAAGTGGCCGGTGAGTGTGTATATATATATATATATATATCTTTAGTTATCCTGAGTTATATCCTGTATTATACTCCATTGCTGCACTCCCATACATTGCTTATCCTGACTTATATCTTGTATTAGTCTAAAGCTGCACTCTAGACTCTTGTTTCAGAGCTGATATCTAGCACTGGACAGTCAAAGTGTTAGGGTACTATTATACGGAACGATAATCGGCCGAATTGGCCCTATATTGTAATAAACACAACGATCGGCCGATGACAACGATCATCGGCTGATCGTTGATCTAGGTTTGGACCTATAATTGTCAGGCACCGACCGCGCATCGCTACGTGTAATATAGATTGTAAGACCTCGCGGGCAGGGTCCTCTTCCCCATGTATCAGTCTGCCATCTGCCTTCATGTAATATGTTTTGATCTTGTAATGTTCTTGTTTGTTACCCTTGTCGCCTGTATAGCGCTCTGGAATTAGGTGCGCTTTATAAATAAATAATAATAGCTGTGCGTGGCTGACGATTTGAAAAGTGGATACATTACTATCCATGGTCCAGGGCTCCTCCTGCGCTCTGCTTCTCCCCGGGTCTCGCGCGCTGCAGCTTCAGAGCCCATCCCAGGCCAGGACTGCCGCGGCCCTGGACCATGGATAAGTAATGTATACAGTTTAAGCAAGGGCTGCAAGGACATCGGTAACTATGTCCATGCAGCCCTTATTAAACGATTATTGGGCCATGTAATAGTACCCTTACACAATAGTTTGGTCTGTATTTTAGCTAAAATTAGGAGTGGAACTGACCCAGACAAAAACTCACCGAAAGATTTGTGCCTTTTTCTGTGTTTTGTTAAAAAAATAGAAAAACTACCAATATAAGTAGGGATGGTCCGAACCGAGTTTGGTTCGGGTTCGTACGAACCCGAACGCTCGGCAATGATTCCCGTTGTCTGCCCGCTCTGTGTAGAGGGTGGATACAGCCGGGGACCGCCTGGAAAACTGTTTTCCAGGTGGTCCTCCCGCTGTATCCACACGCTGCACGGAGCGGGCAGACAGCGGGAATCTGATGCCGAGCGTCCGGGTTCATACGAACCCGAACCTTGGCAGTTTCGGACCATCCCTAAATATAAGGCCCCCCCCCCCCCCCCCCCCCAAAAAAAAAAAAAAATATATATATATAATATATATATATATATATATATATATATATATATATATATATATATATATATATATATATATATATATATATATATATATATAATATACGCGCGCACACACACACACACATTGTGTGTGTCCAGACGTGAACTTATCCTGCTAAAGCTGGAAGGTCATGGTGACCGGGTGAATGTGTTTAAGTGTATTTTGCAACCATTCTTGCCGGTGTGAAACTGCAATAAATATTCCACATGTGAGTGGAGCCCGGGCTGATGGAGCACATTTATTGTGGGTTTATGGAGGTCACACAGACAATAGAAGCGGCTCTTGTAAAAGGCGGGAAGGTCAGGTTAGTTAAATACCTCTTCTCTACAGGGGGTGAAAACCAGTGGGACATTAGGATACATGGAGGGGGAATAGTTTTGTTGGTCTTGTCTCTAACCTGGGGAAACAAGCACCTAACCTCCTGTTCCAGGATGGGAGATTTATGGTGGCATGGGATAGACATCCAAAGGGGGTCCCCAATTAGATTCTTATCTGGATACAGATAAATATCAAGGAGATCAGCCGATCAGTACAGGACTAGTTTCAGAAGACCTGGCAATCAGCTGTTATAGCTGTGGCTGGCTGTACCATCTCCCTGCGGTGGCAACTACAGGAGTAATATGAAATTACAAATTGAAAAAAAAGGTGTGTATGTGTGTATTGATCATGGTAAAGTATATGTATGAGGCCAGGCTTATTTGATTTCTAGATATATTACTGAGGGTAACCACCCACAATCCTCTGATGGGAGGTCACATACTGGACTGGATTTTAACCTATTGGGGGAGATTTATCAAACATGGTGTAAAGTGAAACTGGCTCAGTTGCCCCTAGCAACCAATCAGATTCCACTTTTCATTCCTCACAGACTCTTTGGAAAATGACAGGTGGAATCTGATTGGTTGCTAGGGGCAACTGAGCCAGTTTCACTGTACACAGTGTTTGATAAATCTCCCCCATTGAGTTTGCTCTTTTCCTAGACAAGGGTGCGGAGAGCTGCTTATCTTGCCTCCACCTGCTGAAACAACATGCACACTCACCTTAGTCCAGTGTGCGTGTTTATAGGGCAGTCAGGGAAGATCACTCAACCAGCTGTGTATCTATCTATCTATCTATCTATCTATCTATCTATCTATCTATCTTACACCTCCCATCGCAGTGTCCAGGATTTTATTCAGCCGCTGGTGTATATGTAAAGCATGTGGTTTTCCTCACTTAGGATTTCCATGTTTACTCGAGATACTTTCAGATAAAGTTACTCACCTGATTTAATTTGCATGGCATTATTCTGTAGCCTCGAGCGGCTACCATACCAAGTATTTCTTGACCTTACAGGTCATAGGGAAACCAAAGTTTGCATACTAGATCCTTGCATGTGTTCCATAATCTACTGCCGCAATTGAGGTGTCATAGAATAGAAGATACACGATGTAAATGTAGATGGTGTCTCATAGGGGAATAGTGGGTTACCATATGTGCATTCCATTGGAAAACAAATATCAGTATGGGCCCCTATTATGGTGCTGGATTTTGTCACCCAAGACAGAAGGGCACAATACAACACGCCCTTGCAAACAATGCAGTTCTCCCATATAGCAGAGTTTTGCATGGGTGGTCCTCACCCAATAGGGTAGGGAACAGTACTATAACCATGTTTGGGCCCAGTCTCTCCAATGACCTATGGACGTTCTCTATAACTCTCTAAGGACCCTATTACATGGACCTAGACATATGTTACCCATATGTGTACAGTGGTATACGGGGTATTGTAGTTTATCTGCAGTTGTGGAGTCATGGTGCGGACCACTGCTCCAGTAAATCAGTGTGCACTTCAAATTATGGGAAAACCAAGTAGAAACAAAGACCACAATTATTCATTCTTTATAGGATGATATATATTTATAATAAAGTTAAAAAAGATGGTTCTGTCCATTGTCTCCACACAGACCTCCCTTGAAGTGAGAGTTTCTGTGTATCACATTGTGTAGGGTCTCTTCGTTTCTGTACGGTGAGATGCAAGGGGGGACGTTTGCATACAATAAGAAATGGTTTTGTTGAGAGGAAATGTCTGACTTTCCTCAGGAATCTCCTCGCTGAGCCCCCTCCATGATTGATCAGCATTGTCTGTGACTTCTGATCCCTGTAGTAAATAACACACATTGTCCTGACCACAAAACCCAGACTGACCGTAACAAAGACGGCCGCTTAACATTCCTGCAAATCCTTTTCATAGGAAATAGAAATTTCACCTTCTGTCGCCTTCAGACGACTTTGTTTCAGATATTTTTTATCATTTGCGGATTAACTCATAGCAGCATTTTCTCTAATATAAATCCGAATCGCTGCTTGGTATAAATCCTTAAGTTACCCTCTTCTGTCTGGTTCTTATTCTTAGTCTTGTTTATTTATGGGAAATGGTGGCCATTTTGATACTCAATAGGGAACCCATTACAACTTGCACAAAGCTTGTCATCCTTATACTCTGTAGTCAGTGTTCAGCCCACCAAAGGAGATTATTGTATAGGAATCTATTTTTACAACCTGTAGGAATGCATGGACCCTGTATGGCAGAATATAGAGCCCATACAGTTCCATAGCTATCTGGTCATACTGTCAGCAATATGTTAGGGTCCATATAACTGTTGAAATGCTTGGACTTCACTAGCATCAGTTTAGCTCCCTGTTAATCTAAGTTTGGTTTGGGCCATAAATATTGAGCAAATAATGTGGAAGCACCAAGTTAGTATAGGTCAGGGGTAGGGAACCTTGGCTCTCCAGCTGTTGCAAAACTACAACTCCCATCATGTCTGGACAGCTAAAGCTTTGGCTGTCCAGACATGATGGGAGTTGTAGTTGTGCAACAGCTAGAGAGCCAAGGTTCCCTACCCCTGGTATAGGCCCTTAGCGTCAATGGGCAGTGTACTCCCTGATCCCAGATTTATAGTATATCTAATGCTGCACTAATAGTGCAATATACTTGTATCAGAGGCCTCCCGGACATAACCAGAGGGTCTCCCATGTACCTCCCACAGGCACCAGCCTAAATGCTTTTCTCCAGGCTTTGCCTTTTTCCTCCCTCCTCTATTGTTCTAGCTGCAGAGATCCCCGGCTATTGAGATGATAATGCACTGAGATGAGGGCTTTAGCCTTGTCCGGAGGGGATGCAGGGCCCTGGGCAATGAGAGGACTGTCCCACAGAGGTAAGTGCGGAGGGAGAGTGTCCTTATATTATACTGCATTGTGTGCACCAGGGCAGCTCACCAGGTATTAGGTTTCTGTACCAGGACCTGTCATGATTCCCTGCCCCCAGCACCGAACAATCATTGACAGGATGGAAAGTAACTTTAAAGTTTCTCTTAGATCCCAGGACGTGTAGCAGAATCCATTATATAGATCATAGTGTTATTCTCCTAAGCTGGGGGCAGGGAAAGGAGTTCAGCAACAGGTTGCTGCGGCTGAGAAATGATGGGGGATGGGAAGAGAGTTTCTGAGCTGTACAAGTTCAAGATTCTACCCAGCGGAGACAATGAATGGAAGTCTCATCACCCCTCCCCTATACTATCAGGCCTCTCCCCCTCCATACTTTCACCCCCCCCCCCCCCCTTCATACTATCAGCCCCCACTGGCCTCATCCATGCCCACGTTCTCAGATCTGGTCTTTGTATCTAAAATCGTTAAATACAGACTCCATCTCTATATCCTGAAAGCAGTTCTATAACCTCTTGTTTATTTTCTTTTTGAGACTTTATGATTTTTTTCCCCCCAGCATAGACTTACTAGGTCAGAACTGCATATTGTGGAATCTTACCGGTTTGATACCCTTAGGCCTCATTCACACATCAGTTTTTGCTGAGGAAGATCCTTTGCAACCCATTTATTTCTATGGTGGTATTCATACAGCCTGTAAATTTGCGGATCCACAACGAAAAAGAATAGGACAGGTTGTAATGCGGCTCGGACACTCCAATAGAAGTCTATGGGAAAGTGCAAAATTTGCAGAGAGCACGTTGCAGTCCGCAAAACCATTGCGGATCTGGATGTTTGTGACATCACCAAGCTCATTTTTGCCTTTCTCTTTTTTTTTTTTTTTTTTTTTACAACTCCACCTTTACAATCTGCAGGATATGGAACACACTACAGATGCACTACGGATATCACAAATTTCATCCTTGAAAATATTTTGACCATAGGGGATGTTCACATTGACTTATAGCAGACATGTAAAATACTATGTATGTTCAGTGGAAACCTTATTTAGATAAAGGCAACGATAAATCAGCTGCATGTGAACAGACTCTTGCGCCATTCACGCTAAATATAGATGCTGCGTGTACAGAGCCATATAGCTCCATATAAAGTGACATCTGCCCCATAATGTGACATTATAGACTTTTGTATCATAGAACCTTAGTGTGATCTTCCATTGGATGAGAATGTTTTACGACTGTGACTTGTAGTGCTGCCGTTTGCGGTTAGTTGTTCCTTGAAGCTGAGCTCAGATAGTTATGTCGGTAAACAGTAATTATGCGTAGTATTCGCCGCTATGGTTTCTAGTCATACTCGTGCAGGAACATGTCAGGAACAGCTGAGGATTAGCTGAAGTTTCTTCCATCTGCATCGTTGTTTACTGCTTTTTACTTAAAGGGGCTTCCAGGGTTCCAAAAACAGCGCCACACTTGGCCTCACTATATCTTAACTTCAATACCCATGGAGACTGGCAGACCCTCAGCTGACAGGTCTGATGATAAGCGGCGTCTGACATATCCTGTAGCTGCCGCTCATCCGTTCTGTTGTAATACCAGGCATATTTGGCGTGGTTGGGTGATCCGTGACTAAGAACTTTCAGTCATACTCTCAGCTAACCTGCCCGGTCCACAGTGAGACTTCTGACCTGTAATGTGAGGTTGAATACTTGAGTATTTGGCATGTCTACAGAGACTTTCACAAATAGCTGTGTGGGAGGTGGATGTGATCGGACGTGATACAGCCGAGGACGGAATAACTTGTTTGTTTGCGTTGCTGGGTGATCATTGTCTCAGTGTCAAAGGTTTAAGTGCCCAACCTGCTCCAAATAATACACCCTGATTGTGAGTAGTGCGCCTTCCTGCAACTATGGCGTGAAACGTAGTGCAGAAAAATATCTGCTCCATATAAATTGTGTGAAATATTATCTGTATTACAAGGGTGTAGAGGTGAACTAACACCTGCCAGCACCCTTTTTTAAAAAATGTTTGCAATGATTGCCGCCTCTCCTCGGTCAGTGGTTTTACCTGAGTTTACTGTGTTCCTGATTCCTAGTTTGTAGAGACCCCTGGGAAAGGTGAATGTGGGTGAAACCCCCCCCCCCATCTGTTTTGGAAGGAGAGAGCATTTTGGTATAATAAGGCCTAGATATTAATACAGTACTGTGCTGAATACCTAATACCCCTATATAGGTAGCCATAGTGACACACAGGGCCTTACGTGATCCCCACCACACGCACACGGGGCCTACTCTGTCCCCGCCACACACGGGGCCTACTCTGTCCCCGCCACACACTGGGCCTACTCTGTCCCCGCCACACACTGGGCCTACTCTGTCCCCGCCACACACTGGGCCTACTCTGTCCCCGCCACACACTGGGCCTACTCTGTCCCCGCCACACACTGGGCCTACTCTGTCCCCGCCACACACTGGGCCTACTCTGTCCCCGCCACACACTGGGCCTACTCTGTCCCCGCCACACACTGGGCCTACTCTGTCCCCGCCACACACTGGGCCTACTCTGTCCCCGCCACACACTGGGCCTACTCTGTCCCCGCCACACACTGGGCCTACTCTGTCCCCGCCACACACTGGGCCTACTCTGTCCCCGCCACACACTGGGCCTACTCTGTCCCCGCCACACACTGGGCCTACTCTGTCCCCGCCACACACTGGGCCTACTCTGTCCCCGCCACACACTGGGCCTACTCTGTCCCCGCCACACACTGGGCCTACTCTGTCCCCGCCACACACTGGGCCTACTCTGTCCCCGCCACACACTGGGCCTACTCTGTCCCCGCCACACACGGGGCCTACTCTGTCCCCGCCACACACGGGGCCTACTCTGTCCCCGCCACACACGGGGCCTACTCTGTCCCCGCCACACACGGGGCCTACTCTGTCCCCGCCACACACGGGGCCTACTCTGTCCCCGCCACACACGGGGCCTACTCTGTCCCCGCCACACACTGGGCCTACTCTGTCCCCGCCACACACGGGGCCTACTCTGTCCCCGCCACACACTGGGCCTACTCTGTCCCCGCCACACACTGGGCCTACTCTGTCCCCGCCACACACTGGGCCTACTCTGTCCCCGCCACACACTGGGCCTACTCTGTCCCCGCCACACACTGGGCCTACTCTGTCCCCGCCACACACTGGGCCTACTCTGTCCCCGCCACACACTGGGCCTACTCTGTCCCCGCCACACACTGGGCCTACTCTGTCCCCGCCACACACTGGGCCTACTCTGTCCCCGCCACACACGGGGCCTACTCTGTCCCCGCCACACACGGGGCCTACTCTGTCCCCGCCACACACTGGGCCTACTCTGTCCCCGCCACACACGGGGCCTACTCTGTCCCCGCCACACACGGGGCCTACTCTGTCCCCGCCACACACGGGGCCTACTCTGTCCCCGCCACACACTGGGCCTACTCTGTCCCCGCCACACACTGGGCCTACTCTGTCCCCGCCACACACTGGGCCTACTCTGTCCCCGCCACACACTGGGCCTACTCTGTCCCCGCCACACACTGGGCCTACTCTGTCCCCGCCACACACTGGGCCTACTCTGTCCCCGCCACACACTGGGCCTACTCTGTCCCCGCCACACACTGGGCCTACTCTGTCCCCGCCACACACTGGGCCTACTCTGTCCCCGCCACACACTGGGCCTACTCTGTCCCCGCCACACACTGGGCCTACTCTGTCCCCGCCACACACAAACACACACACAGCCTACACAGTACCTGAATGGGGGAAGTCTTTAGGCAGTTGCCCCTGTTGCTTATGCCATGTAGTTGCACCTGTACATAGATTTTCATATTTTGTGAAAGTCCAATTAGAATAAATCCTCTGGGTTTGGGATCCCTCCTACCTGCCCCAACACGACTCTTCAGACATGTATACAGATATTTGTGTGCATTCAGTATGCAATCAGAGCTAACTCTAATCTACATATACGGATGTAGCAGAGCCGAAATTGTCATTTCACAGTGTGTAGTGTCCCTACATAGGTTAGTAAAAATGCATCAGGATAAAATGAACTCAACTCTGTTACTTCAGTGTATTGCCCTATTCTGCAAGTACACTGGGCAATATGACATCTGTGACCGATAGGACATATGGCGGCAGAAGAACCCAAGCTGTGCCCTAAGCTGAGATGGCATCAACACAGAGTTTATCCAGTTTATATGTTTTCATTGTTTCCCGTCTTATGCATCAAGAAATGAGTAGATTAGTTCAGAAAGCAGGTGGCGGTGGGAGAGATTAGAGCGTAATTCTCTGCACCTTATTAACAGATTATATATAAGACAACGCTATTGATTGCTTTAAGGTCTTTAAATTCCAGCCTTTTCTGTACATTTGCTGATTAGTTACTTTTAATGTAATATTTACTTGGTCTATGGTACCAAGTATATGGAGAAGTGGAGTACTGGGTGTAATGCCAGTAGGCTGCAGATAAAGCACATCGAGGCCTACTGCAATAATATGGATTACACATAGCATAAAGTGATTAGACATGAAGTGGCTAATATCCTCCAGTCTGCTGATTTGAGGAACGTTCACCTGACAATGACTTCTCTTTGTAGACATGACTCTGTTGTCATCGCAACCAGAAACCCTTGAAGAGAGTCCATCTCCTGCGTCTACCGCCGAGAACTCTGAGACGAGGATGCTGGAGAAGAGGTCAAAGGTAATCGAAGAACTGTTACAGACCGAGCGGGACTACCTAAGGGACCTGGACACATGCGTGGAGCACATCATGCTCCCCCTACAGGCCACCCAAGTAAGATACCCACCTGTTTTATCTGAATTGACTGTGACATTATGAGGAACACTGTTTTGAGTGGGTTTTCTCATTTTTAAGCATTAATAATTCCTAACTATTTTCCAGGTCAGTGAATGGGATGATTTTTTTTTACATCCAAGAGGCTTATTACAGCTGGGAGTTTGCTACTATTGTATTCGGTTTACTTTCCTGTTTTATCACCCTTTTTGCCACTGGCTTACATACCCCATATGTATACTGAAACTAGGTCCAGATTGACCCAACATATGCCAAAATGGTGTTTTTTTTTTTTTTTGTACAAGGTGGGGTGACGTACACATCTGAAGGCCTACATAACAGGAACAAAACAACTTTTTGACATGTCACAAGTCTTGATCAGTCGGGATGTGGGTGTTCAGATCTCAACTGATCGCCAAAACCAGTGGGGAGAACGACCCACTCTGTCCTCGCTGCAGAGGACGGACTTCTCTACGGACCTGTCACCTGCAGTGAGACTGGGAGTATAGTGCTCAGTCACACATGTCATCCTGCTGGTTCTAGGAATCAGAGGAGATCCGAACATTTCTCTAGGACAGGTTAAACATTTTTTGTTTTGTTTTATTCTTAAGTGACACTTTAAATACATCAGCAACTCAAATCTCTCACCTGTCCTTTATCGGTGTACATATATGCTTACAGATAGGGATGAGCAAACTTACAGTACTAATGAAGCTTCTCCCAGTTTCCCAGGACTGGATCCAGCTCTTCCTGACTCCCAGAGAAGAGCGGCACAGAGTTAAAAAAAACAGCAGGCTGATAAGCCGACCGCCGAGCCTAGCGAAGTGCTTTGCTAGTCCTGTAAATTCAGTCATCTCTACTCATGGAGGATTTTGCTGATTAAATATACCTGTTGCAGATGCTCAGACCCTCTGGCTGTATATTTCTTTCCTAATCATGGAATTAGGCTTTGTTTGTGGATGCGTTGTATATTGCATTTTTATGATAAAAAAAAAAAAATCAAGTTGTGACTGATGTTACATGACACCACATAGACACTCATTGACCTGTAATGGGGTTCATCATAGTCGTCTTTGTTTTGCTGGCAAGAATAGCACCACGTGTTGCACTATTCTTCCCAACAAGCATGATAGAATTCACAATGGAGATCACAAATGCAAAGCAAACCTAGTCTTATATTCATTTAATCTGATGATACAACCTCCATTTCTCTAACAGATGATGAATGTGGATTATGATGTTCTGTTTGGGAACATTTGTTCGGTGATTGACGTGACCAAGACGTTATTGGGAGCGCTGGAGAACTGCGATTCTGTTGGTGAGTATACGGCCTATAGAGGATCGGCATTCAATTTTTGGCTTCCATACCTGGATTCATATGATAATGGACTGATTATACATGGTGCAGTTACTAATATTGCAGTGTGACGCAGTAGAATGATTTCTTAAAGGGACGGAACCCTCTATATCTTACAGTGATTGGATAGAGATGACAACCCCCTATTATAGACCTATAACTGCAACACACAGCTTAGCATCATGACCTTTATTCTTGGATCTTCCTACAGGTATAATATTCCTTGAGCACCGCATGGAGCTGGAGTCTGTGTACAAGGAGTATTGTCAGAATCACGAGGAGACCATTGCGCTGCTGGAAGCTTATGAGAAAAATGAGAAGTTCCAGAGAAATCTGCAGGAGTGTATAGAGACTGTAAAGTAAGATGGTGACCATTACATGATCCTATACTGTGCATGGGGGGGGGATATATATATAAAATAAATTTTTATTTATAAAATAAATATATATATATTATATATGTGTGTGTGTATATGTATGTATGTATGTATGTATAATTATATAGTGAGATTACATACCCCCAAGTTCTGGATTGAAGGGCCCATAGATTATTTCCCCTCAGTTCTCCAGTGTTTATTCCCTGAGATCTGGATGCTACAATTGGGGTGTATAGGTAAGGACCATGAACTGTCGCTTATAGCAATGATGATAAGACCAGCCCGGGTTAGGTCTCCTCTTCTCATGGGCCTTTAGCACCAGCTTCTATTAGACACTCCTTTAGCGATGGAGTCAGTGACTAGCCTCCTTGCACGGCTCCCTCTGTCAGACTGTCAGCTTTAGTTTCACCCCGCATGCTCCAGTGCAGAGTTACAGAGTGCTTTTTGTTTCATTTGTCTATTCAGAAAAAGTTTCATGTTACATTCATTCCTTTTGATCTTTATGCTAAATTGCCCCATTCTTAGTGGTGCACGTTACTATTCACTGCTAACATGCTGTATCCTGCGCTCAATAAAAAAAACCTTATTAAAAGTTTCTATGCCTTTTCCCAAAAAATGTGCGTGGGTTGTAACTGTTTTTTTTTTTGTTTTGTTTCCCCCCTCCCCCTCTCTTTCTTCTGTTGGGTGACACAGGAGCCTATACCAAGAATGGTGAGTAGTTCTTTATGTCTTTTTGCTCTGAAAATGGATATAGTCTTTTCATTAAAGGGGCATTACTATCTCCCATTGTACTTGAAAATGGCAGATACCCCGCCGAAACGTCCTGCTATGCTGTGTTGCACTGTTTGAAATCTTCAAAAAAACGTTTTTTCACTCGATTGGTGTGCTGCGGATCATCGTCCTTTCTCCCATTGTAGATAGACCATTTATCTCTGAGATGGGAGTAATCCGCTAATTTGGACACCATTCGACAGCCGCTTGTAAACTTGCCCCTATAGGTGACTCCATTACCAGCTTCAGGGAGCATATTGGTAGGGATACAGATAGGGCTAGGTTCACATGTGTCTCAGTGGCTCTGTTTGGGATCTGCATCAGAGTTTATGTTCAATAGCAGCAAATGAAACCAGCCAGACTGCTGTATGATGAATCCTAATGGATCCCTCTTAATTTACTTTTATTTTACTGCAAAAAAAAAAAATAGTATTAACTACTATAATTATACTGTATAAACATAAATATAAATATATATATATATATATATAATAATATTTTGACGGGATACCCCCTACTCCAATCCCAAGAATGGAAAAGAAATTGTCTCCTGAATGTCCGAGCAGTTGTACCCCATTGATCACTTTGTTATCCCTTATCCAGTCGAAAAGGGATATGTTTAAGTGTAAGGAATATCCCTTTAACTACTTAGCCCTGTCTGTTTATTATAGGGGTTTTGTCAACTTTTTACAATCTTTTTTTTTTTTTTTTTTGTTTGTTAGAAGTTAGCCTTACAGACTGTATCACTACTGGGGCACCAAACAATTAGCTGTGATTATTGGGGATCTTGGTTGCAAGTGCTCAGGTTCCCTACAGCACCACCACAGGAGAGATTCGGTATTACATGGTGCCAGTTCAAACCAATGGGCTGTTAGTGTAATCTGCAGACATGCTTGGTCCTCCAGAATCAGAGATGGTCTATATTCTGTAGCTGGCCGGTGTCCAGCTGGCCAGTTGTCTAGCTGGCCAGTTATTTTTTTGTTGTCTCTTCCGCTACTAACTCAGAATGCCCCAATGGAGTATTAGATAAGATATTCTAAATCAGACAATGTATTGCGTAAACACCTTTTTTTTTTTTTTTTTTTTTTTTTATTTTGCATTGAGCGGAATGTAAAAAGTTAAATAATTTTTTCTTTAATGCCATGCTTTATAGATTTTTCATACTTTACTAGCTTGTAAATTTCAGTACATTTCCTAACCTATATGTTGCTTCGCAGGGGCCGCACTAACTATATAAACCTGGGTTCATTTCTCATCAAGCCTGTGCAGAGGATAATGCGTTACCCTTTACTTCTTATGGAACTTCAAGGGGCAACCCCCGAGTCTCACCCGGACAAGACCCCCATAAAAGACGCTGTACGAGCGGTGAAGGATATTAATGTCAACATCAATGAATACAAACGGAGGAAGGATCTGGGTAAGTCAAGGGTGGGAACTTTCATTGCCAGGTGGAAGACTGTTAAGTTTAGCCAATCATTTGTTCTCATTGTCGAGAAGCGGGTGCCAGACACCTTTTTAGCCATGGTTTATTTCCCTTGGCCATTGGAATTCATCATCCCTGGTACTTCCCAGAATCATCTGTTGGGGCAGATTTGGCATTGCTCCATACAAGTTTTACTGGATTCAGACAACTTTTCTTATGTGTATGGGCACCTATAGCAACCTGGGGGGAGAAGCTTCAACAAATTACAATGTACTAACATTTATTTTATTATTTTCGTTAGTCGTAAAGTACCGCAAAGGAGATGAAGAGAGTCTAATAGACAAGATATACAAACTGAACATCCACTCCATCATCAAAAAATCCAACCGGGTTAGCAGCCATTTGAAACATCTGACCGGACTCGCCCCTCAGGTAATGTTTTTTTAAGCCGTGCGATAAATGGAAAGATGCTAAAGGGGTTATCCAGGGTTTCCAGTAATGGTGCCACTTTTCTGCTATTACAGTTTGGCCCCATCCAGAAATAAATAGTATGGTGATATATAAGTGATATTGGTCATGGTTATACTAACCTGAAAGAAATGTTAATTTATCAACAGATCAAAGATGAAGCATTTGAGGAGACAGAGAAGAATTTCAGAATGCAGGAGCGGCTGATCAAGTCCTTCATCCGTGACCTCTCGGTCTATCTGCAGCACATCAGGGTGAGGCCTTTACAGCAGCACAGTAAATCTTAACTAGATAATATGTTGTCATACACGAGGAGCTCTCTGTTCATCTCCTCTAGGGTTAATAAGTAACATTACAGTACGTGTTTTCTGCATCCGCTTCCTTGGAAAGTTCATGGGTTACTTTATAGGCCTCGTTCACGCGCTGTAGATATTCAATAAATAACGACCGTTGTTGCAGATTGCAACACTGGCAACTCATTATTGAAAGGGCGAATTCACATAGTTTCCTCTGGAATCCGGGCCGGAGAAAACTGACATGTCAGTTTTGTGCGGCCTCAATTCATTGAATAGCAGACGCACAAAATTGAATGTGCAGACAATGTAAAGTGCGGCTCCGGACATACTCTACATTGTCTGCTATGGGTAATTGGAACCAGGGCACACACGAATGTGCCTCTATTGCAATTAAAAAGAAGTAATGTTGATCTGGCCGGTACTGCAGAACCGGCCTGGGTAAACTTCAGACAGCGGCCATTCTGTGACACGGCCGTGTCACAGAACGGCCACTGTCTTACAACGTCTGGAGGTTGCCTAAACTTGTAAACAGTCAGGAGCATCTCTATGGATGGAATGGATAGATTTCACTTTTCTGGACGTCTGACAGTTGCCCCTATAGACCAGTCTGTCTGCCTCCATCACACGGACAGAGCTAGGAGAGGACACGCTTAGCACTCTTTTCTCTCGGCTACATCTTACAATCTAAGAACTGAGACCACGACCAATCAAAACTTTGACATGTCAAAAGTTTCTTTTTAAGTGACAGTGCCCATTTAATTTCCCCTTATCTTTGTGTTTTAAAACATCAAATAGTAAAAAAATAAAATTCTATTGGCCAAATACATTATTTTGTATGAAAATGGGTCAACTTAGCAATAATAATAATAAAATACAAGCACCTTGGAGTTGTCAAAAATGGCACAAAAGGCACCAAATTTTGTCAGCAGGACATGTAACATATCTGGTCAGACACTACCATTCCATATGCGCCTTCATACAGTAGTTGGCATACAGTGCATTGATAATTTGCACTAAAAGATAAAAAAAAGTAGCTTCAGTCGCTTTAACTTTTTAAAAACTGTTGAGAAAATTGAAGTGCAAAAGTTTTTTTTTGCTAAATATTGTCAACTTTAGGTGCAAAAAAAATCCCTTTACAGCAATGGGATCCCTATAGCCATCCATTAGCCCCGAATTAATTGGTAGGAAAAGGATGGAGAGGTGTGATCTGACCCTCAGTGATACATAGAGACCCGTTCTCAGCATCTTACAGCAGATGCGAGTCCTGTTCTAGCTTTTATTGCAAAGAACGTTCCCAAGCCGGGTTTTACTTGTGTGTTCCAGGAATCCGCCTGTGTGAAAGTCCTGGCTGCCATGAGTATGTGGGATTTATATGCGGACAAAGGAACCAGTGACCTGGAGAAGTTTCAGAAGGCTCATCGTCACATCAGCGAGAAGCTGTTCACAGACTTTGTGAGTAGTTGTTATAGAAATTTCTCTTGATTTGTTGAAAATATTACTGTGAATCTAAATAGTAAAATTGCTTTATTCCAGTAATATTGGGACTTGTAGATGTCAGATTATTAATTGACATCTTAAACAAAAATATATATTTTTAAAAATTTAACATTCGGAATTGTCCGATCTGTTACAATCTAGCAATATTTCCACATAGTGAGCAATGTAAACGATTGCTGATATATTTTTTTTTCCATTTATTCTGAAAGTTTAGACATATGGGTCACTGGGACATGTCAGAAGGTTTGAATGGTCGGGGTCCCACACCAGTCAGAAGAACTTTCCGGGAGAGGGATACGGTAGCACATTCCACTCCCAGGATAAGCCATCAGTATTTTTACTTTTGAGGGGCTTCCAGTGCTCAGAATTCAATATTCAGCTGTATTAAAGGGGTTCTCCAGAATGAGAAAAACATGGCAGGTTTCTTCTACAAAAAGCACTATGCTTGTCTGTGTAATATTTGATATTGTGGCTAAACTCCATTGAAGTGAATGGGAAGTTCTACAATACCAGATACAGCAAATACAAAATGTAAGGTAGTGGTGCCTGGTAGGAAGGGAAGAAGCTGCAGCACCATGATGGTTTGTTTGATCAGCTGATCTCCGCAGTGCTGAGTCTGACCCGCACAGGTCTGGTATTTATCCTGGAAAACCCCTATAATGTATTCAGATGTGTGGAGAAAACTTTGACTTTTGTACTCTGCATAGAGATGATCTGGGCCTGGAGATTATATGGCTTCACATTCCAGGCTACAGGAATTACCTGGGTGTGTACGGGGCAGAGATACAGTAGATGTTATTGCTGAATATATCATTGTATGGTAGCGACCTCTGAAATTGTGACGGACGTTACTGTACTGGAATGATCACTAGTCTTCTCCATTCACGTACAGAGCTTCCGCGTGAATTCTATTGGTTGCCCCTAGAAACAGTCAGCAAGTTTATCACCACTCTTCTATAAGGGTTTGTGCAGGGTCTCTTGCCTCCCCTCAGTCTGACATTGGGCATTGACAGGCAGGACAGTTACCAAGATAACCACCCATTGCCCAACAAGTCCCATTAATTTGAATAGGGTGTTAGATGGTTGCCTTGATGTTGCTGAAGCTAAGATGCTCACAGGTTGCACCAGGTTGTAACCTGGGAGCAAGTTTTTAATTTTCCAGCAGCGCCACCACAGGAGAAATGAGGCATTACATAGGTTATCATGGAATGAACCAGACAAGCACCTATTAGAAATATAGTGGTAGATAGTATGTGATGTTATGAGAGTTTATTAAAATCTGTTGTTTTGCCTTGCAGAAAGAGAGAACGGAGAAGTTGGTGATCTCTCCCTTGAATCAACTCCTTACGATGTTTGCCGGGCCTCACAAACTGGTGCAGAAACGCTTCGACAAGCTCTTGGACTATCACAACTGCACCGAGCGGGCCGAGAAACTGAAGGACAAGAAGACTCTGGATGAGCTGCAGTCGGCCCGAAACAACTACGAAGCTTTGAACGCCCAGCTCCTGGATGAGCTGCCCAAATTTCACAATTACGCCAAGGAGTTATTTGCAAACTGCGTCCGTGGCTACGCCAATGCCCATTGTGACTTTGTAAAACTCGCTTTGGAAGAGTTGAAACCACTTCTATCGGTAAGTCCAACTGCCTTGTGTATTATCCTTAGACTGCATTCTATGGCTAAAGGCTAGCGTTGCAAGAGTCTGCTTTGCCTAGTGCACACTGTCACAGTATGGCTCGTAAATAGAACTCCTTCACCATTGGGAGTACTTGACTGGCACTTGGCCAACTTTGGCCCTGACATTGCATTGATGTCAGACGTGTCATGTGGCATGCAACCGGACATGGCTTGCCAGTATCTATACAGCTTCTCATGAAAGTGCTAGGAACATTGAAGAGAGAGATTCTATAGTATTTGCATTGGGTTACATGTTTTTGTACTAGCATCCTAGAAACCTATTTTTAGTAAAATAGCAGAAATATAATACTCTTTTATATATTGTTCCGATGTCTTGTAAAATCTGCAATGGGAGGTAATTTCCGACTCCTACTTCTTCTTAGCTCTTAGGAATTGGCGGACCAGAGGGGAACCTCATTGCATTATTCCAAGAGGAGCACAGCAAGGTTCTACAACAGCTCCAGGTCTTCACTTTCTTCCCCGAGAACCCTCCCCCGGCCAAGAAGCCTTTTGAGAGGAAAACCATTGAGCGCCAGTCTGCCAGAAAGACTGTCCCAAGCCCAGTGAGTGAAACAGTATTTTTTGTGGTGGTGTTTTTACATATGTGACAGATTCCCATTTCCTAAATTAAATTCTTTATCTTTGTAGGCCAAATACATCCCACAGTTGGATGAACATCGGACGCTCCTACTCGCTAGGTACCCACCTGAAAAACTCTTCCAGACTGATCGCAATTTTAATGCTGCCCAGGACCTGGATGTTTGTGTACAGGAGGGGGATTTGGTTGGCGTAATAAAACAGCAAGACCCAATGGGTAGTCAGAATCGATGGCTGGTAGACAATGGAGGTAAGATGTGGATGGATAGATAGCTAGATTACGTATGTTGGATTAGATTAGATAAATTAAGCTTGAACATGGTGGATGGGTTTTGGAACCCCTCCATTTTCCCTGCCTTTGGCATCCTTAGTCATCTTTAGATTAAAAACCACCAATGACCACCAGCTTTCCAGTAAGGGCCTGACAGCACTTGGTGACATTTTAGAGATTCCATTTAGAATTGTGATAGAGTATTTGGGCTAAGTGCTTTCATACCAATATATTATGTTTTATAGCGCCTATGGAGCGGTAGCTTGCTATTATGATTTGTTATTGCCTTTTTTAGGGTGACCCCATTATATAATGGATCACTTCATGTTGGCCATCTAACTAACATAGAGATTCATGGCGACAGTAGCTGAAATGGTGCCTATGGATGTTGCCTTCAAATCTTACGTTATGTTTTGGGGTTTTTTTCACAGTGACTAAGGGTTTTGTATACAGCTCATTTCTGAAGCCATACAACACCCGGCACAGCCATTCAGACGCGTCCATAGGCAGTCATTCCTCCAACGAGTCTGGCTATGGTGGCTCCTCTCCCAATTTCTCAAGGCAGAACAGCAACAGCACTTTAACCATCAACGCAACCGTCGGCTCTGTGAGTTTCTCCAGTGCTTCCACCTCAAAGTCTTCAGTGGAGTCCTCTGTGCCAAGCAGTGGTCACTCGGACTCCAAAATTTCTTCCAAATCCAGTTCTAATGTTGATAGAAAGAGGTGGACAGATACAGACTCTGCTCCACCGCCACAAATCATGGAAAGGGACACCATTACCAGCAAGGACTGTGCCGAACAGAGTGACCTTACTAACCGAAGGGGGAGCCAACCCGAAAATGGAAGTTTCAATGGAGAGAAAGGGTTGAACACTGCTAATCGCAAACCATATAGAATAAAGACTCCTTCACCGATAGGAAGTGACTTGGAGCAAGAGGAAGGCGACTTAGAAGGGAACCAGGTAAGATTGGATTTATAGGATGAATGCCCGATTTACCAGGGAATATTTATCAGAACAGTCCGTGAGGATATAGTGTCATAATGCCAGAGCCAAGTGCCATGATGTATTGTATAATTTCACTGGTAGCCTATTGTATATAGCAGCAATGTAACCTGAAAACTTTGTGAATGAGGCCCAAGATGGTCTGCAGCAGATTATACACAAAACCATATCGATGACCCATGACACCGGGGTCACTACTGTATCACTGACCCATGACACCGGGGTCACTACTGTATCACTGACCCATGACACCGGGGTCACTACTGTATCACTGACCCATGAGAACCAGGGTCACTACTGTATCACTGACCCATGACACCGGGGTCACTACTGTATCACTGACCCATGACACCGGGGTCACTACTGTATCACTGACCCATGACACCGGGGTCACTACTGTATCACTGACCCATGACACCGGGGTCACTACTGTATCACTGACCCATGACACCGGGGTCACTACTGTATCACTGACCCATGACACCGGGGTCACTACTGTATCACTGACCCATGAGAACCAGGGTCACTACTGTATCACTGACCCATGAGAACCAGAGTCACTACTGTATCACTGACACATTACACCAGGGTCACTACTGTATCACTGACACATTACACCAGGGTCATTACTATATCATTGGTGCCTGATACGAGAGTCACTAATATATATCACAGGCTCTTGACACCAGCGTCACTACTATATCACTGGCACTTCACATCAGTGTCACTACAACATTAAAGGGGTTTGGCACCACTATTTCCACCATATCACTGACACCAGGATCACTACCATATCAATGACCATTCACACCAGGGTCCCTACCTCAGCACTGGTGCTTGACACAGACCTGTATTTCCCATTGGGCAGGGTAGGCAGCTGCCCGGGGGCCTATGACTCATAGGGGGCCCCTCTGCATTTTGAATTGACTGTCAAACACTGACTCTTACAGACAAAGGAGCGATGAGCATTTTGCTCCTCTGTCTGTCAATGTCATTCTCTCTTGTAACCGCACCGCAGGGAGCTGTCACAGCTCTGACCCGGGGCCGTTAAGAGAGCCCTGTCTTGACACCAGGGTCACTGCCATATCATGAGCACTTTATCATGACTCAGGATCTCATAACAGACACTAGGTGCAAAGTCTATTTCTACAGGATGGACTGTACTGCCAACACAGAACCGCTGCCACATGGAACCCCATCAAAGAGTCTTGAAACACAGGACTAGCCAGATATCCCTCCGGGAAGGACCCAGCCAAGGGGCGGCTCCTGTAAGGAAACCACCATATTAAGTGGCCCTATAAGTCAATGTAATGACAAGGGAAAAACCAAGGCCAGGTAACCATCCATATACAGCTGTTTCGGGGTGGTGACCCTTGGCTGGGTCCTTCCCTGAGGGATATCTGGCTAGTCCTGTGTTTCAAGACTCTTTGATGGGGCTCCACGGGCTCTTCTTTTACATATTTATGTTTCCCAGGGGGCAATGCATCTAGTACAGTGGTACCTCAGTTCTCAAACTGCTCGGTTCTCAAACTGCCTTCTGGAACCAACTAAGTTCGAGAACCGAGGTACCACTGTACTTCACTGCATTGAGCGTTTTGACTAGCAGCCGGCAGTGTTGTTGTTTGGCTGGTTTCCCTGAGATCAGCGATCTGTTTCCCTCATGGCATTTGTCACACAGCATTATTGATTTACATGTTCTGATTAGCAATTGATCAGTTTGCTATAGGAGTTTATGATATTCAGAAACAAAGGTCTGCTTTTTATTTTTCCAGAAATTTTTCCTTTGTCAAGTATTACATTTTAACCCTATTTATTAACATATGGCTGATCTGCAATAGCAATCAGTTTACACAAGGGGCGCTGTTTCAGGAAAAACAAGACTGACCTTTTCCTGCTATGTGATTAATATAGATACTGATATGATATATTTTTGTCCCTTTTAGGTGTATTACGCAGTTTACGCCTTTAGAGCGCGCTCTCCAAACGAACTCTCGGTCACAGCCAATCAGAAACTGAAGATCCTGGAATTTCGAGATATGAATGGAAACGGCGAATGGTGGTTGGCCGAAGTGGAAGGAAAGCGGGGCTATGTGCCATCCAACTACATCCGGAAGACAGAGTACACGTGAGATCGACCCCCCTGCAGCCGCCAGCACCAGGAATTCTTCTCTAACCCTTAGGACAGCATCTGTGCCTTTTTTCTGAAATGGCTTTTTAATATTTTTTTGCTGCTGAAATCACTTGAACACTATTTACAGAGAATGTGGTTTTATATAATAGGACTTAGTATCAACTAGTACGTCCATACTAAGAACAAGTGGTTTGAAGGCCTGGTGCGTTGTACTGATGCAGTGAGTATAATTATCCGATGTGGTCCACATGGGTAACCATTGGTGATCCACCTGGCATGTATACTGGCAAACTAAGGTTGAGCTGCGACCTATGGGGGGCATGGCTGTAGGGTGCAGTTGTGTACCTGCATAGGAGAACACCAGTATTCTAAATACAACATGATAGGTGGGGGGCTGTTTCAGAGTTAGGGCCTAAGTTATACCTCCATGGTCAACCCACTTTAGCGCTTCCATAGATATTAACTATTGACAGCCCTGATATCACAAATTAGTAAGTAAGGGCTGTCTTTGAACATTGGGTGCCAATGAAATTTAATAAAACCTCTATTTGACCATAGCATTGCAACAGTATTTGAACTAATTAACTTAATACCAATTAATCTATCACCATCTAGTAACAGGTTGCAGTACATTAAAATAACATGGCTGCTTTCTTCGAGTAACAGTGCCATACCTGTCCATAGGTTGTGTACCATATTCAAATTAATTAGTTGCAATACCAGACACAGCCTGTAGACAGAGTTGGCACTGTTTTCGGAACAAACCAGTTGTTTAATTTCTAATTCTGTACAGCGCCTTAAAGGAAGCAGTCAAGCAAGACACACTTGTCCAGATAAGGGATTGTAAAAATTGTTTCTCATACAGTTTGCTGTGCTCTGATTGGTTGATAGATCAGAGTGCTGAGGACACGCCCATGCTGGACAGCCAATGTGGGTACTCCTTAATTGGGAGTTGTGGCACTTAAGATTTCTTAACTTTATTTAAATGGAAATATTTAACAATGCTTCATGGGGGAAACAAAACTCTGTTTTACTTCGACTTTTCAGGGAACATCTGCTAGACACTCGTTACATTCTCTCTGGTGTGTGGTGCTGATTGCAGATTGCAAAGCAGTATTACTATTTTTGGGAAATTATTTTTGTTTTGGAGAGAGAGAACCACACTTAAAGGGGCTGTGCAGGATTTGAAAAATATGGCTGCTTTTCTTGTATCTTGTAGCGCACCACACCTGTGTGTGTGTGGTATTGCAGATTTATATCATTGAAGTGGATGTGGCTAAGCGTCAATTACACATAGAACTTGTGGACAGGTTATAAAAATCCTGTACAGCCCCTTTTAAGACCTCCATGTTTTTGTTTTTTTTTGTTTTGTTTTTTAACTCTCCACTAGGCAAGACATAGAAAGTGACTTCCAGTCTATGCTGTCTTGATGTGCTGCATAGATGCCATACTATCATGCATGATCCATAGGAATGAATGGCAGTCTCATCTATAATCCCAAATTAAGATTGATTGCAACTTGGATAATGCACCATCGATACTGTGGTCAACTAGAATCCGATGCTGCTGAACCATCAAGGGTTCTTTATGGTGAATTTAAGGGTTTTTGAAATAAAGGGGGCCTCCTTTTTTTTTTTTTTTTTTTGTCCCCCTGGAAACAGTGCCACTTGTGCCCATGGCTGAGCACAGTATTCCAGTTCACCCCTATTCAGGTGAATAAGACTAAACTGTAATACCAAATGCAGCCATTGACAAGAGTGGCAACATCCTTGACTCCTATGAACCTGTGTTGCTATATAATAGTCCCGCGGTTGAAGTTGTCATCTCACCCAAGCCTTAGAGGATATAGAGATGGCCTCATCTACCAACACAGCGCTCCGCTAATCTCTTGGCTCTTCCGTTACGTTGTTTTTTGTTTTATTTTTTTACTACGCATTGGCTGTTCCTTTCCAGCATCAGTCTGGAAGGGGTCAGGCGAGAGATATTTGTAGAATATACAATTTCCTATGAAATGAAGCATTATATACTATGTGTATCACACAGACCAGACACTTGTAGCAAGTAATAAGATGAACATTCGGACCTGACTACTGAAGGGAGTGTAATATCCGCGCTGTATTCTTGTGTAATTTTTTTTTTTTTTCTTATTGTATATGTGTTTTTACGGACGTAGCCTTTGCACATTTCCACATAGGCACCTTTTTAGAGGATACAAGATCTTTTTATTGTGTTTAGAACAAATGTATGATATGTTTTGTGTATTTTTTATACTGTTGTGTACATTTTTTTTCCCCTGAAAGCGGGAGAGAAGGAGGACAATGGGGGGTGGGGAAGGGGGGTTCCTACTCATTTCTAAAGGCTGTGGTTCATTGAGGAAAATCAAGTTTGATCCTATTGTGCAATGCTATAATGGAACCAATAAACCTCAGATATCTTAATGATGTTCTTGTATTGTACCTTTTACTTTTAATCTACAAAAATTGTAGCCTGGTGTACAGTCAGGACCTGGTGGTCGGGGTATAGACTGTGTTCTCAAAGAAAAAAATTATTGCAAAAGCTTATAGCATTGCTTACCTATCTGTCCCAGTTCTGAAACCACCCAAATCTTTGTTTTTAGGGTTTTAGTCCTGTACCTCCTGGGTAAGCAATTGCTCAGTATTACAATTCACAGAATGCATTGCTTTCCCTTAGCTGTTCATCACAGTCCTCCCACCCTGCCTACTCCCCTCCCCCACCACTCCTGCCATTTCCCCAAAGTTTTAGGCGAACGTTTCATTTCACTGCAGTCAGGTTGCAGCACCTACTGTATTCACTCCGTCTGCTCTTATTGTAGCATCATTATTCACAAGGCAGCATAATGTTAACACAACTCGTTCTCCCTAAATGTTCCAATAAAGATATATATGTATATAAGAGATGGTGATGTAGGCTGGAGGGGATAGTCAGAGATGGTGACATCACTCGGGGAGGTGGAACCAAATTCAGAGACAAAATCCAGTCAATCCTCATGTGACATCAGAGGATAATGTGTTGTTTATAGAGAGAGGGAGGAGCCAGAGACAATACCAGAGATGATCGAACATCGGAAATCTTAGGTTCACTCGAACCTTCTCGAACCTGCAGCATTTGATTCCCGATGCCTACCCGTTCCGTGAGGAAGGAGGGGACTGCTGGAGTACCGCCTGGAAAACAGGGATACAGCCTATTACCTTGGCCTGTACTCCGGAAGTCTCCTTCCCCACGGACCAGGAAGGCATCGAGAATCAAATGCTGCAGGTTCGAGAAGGTTTGAGTTCGATCAAACCTATGATTTCCCGATGTTCGATCATCTCTATTCAATACGGATAAATAAAACTAGACCGCTGCAGAACAGGGTGCAAATAAGTAGATTTACTGAACTTTTATTTCTGCACTTAAAGTGGTACAAAAATCTTAGTGGTTGCAGCTCTCAAAAGAGGCACAGAAGCCTAATAGTTCTTCTGCTCAGTGGTGCAATCATGTAAACATTCCAGACAGGAGTTCTGAATGTAGGAACCTTCAGGAGTATCATTCCCATCGATATCACTTCATATAGAACTTCAACCATCTTGCACTGTACTTCCCAGTTTTAGTCTGTAAACTGACTTTCTTACTGCACAGTTTACATTATCGAGGGTTCTTTCTTTTGGTTAACGTTCTACTGGATGATGTTCTCTATTGAATACATAACCCTTGAGATGCAGAGGTGATATCACTGTGGGAGGATCGTAAATTAACTCCCCTTCTCTACTGTTGCTCCACTTTTGTAAGTCTCACTGTTCTTACAGTAAAGAATCCTCTTCTATTTTGCTGTAGAGATTCTCTTTCCTCTAGACATTTTTTTGGGAAAGAAATTTACATGATCAAAATTATTCAGACACTTTACAATGACACTTAACATTCAGCTTTGGCTCCTCCTATTTCTCTTGATCATCTCAGATGTTTTTGCCCCTCGATTGGCATCACCTGTGGTAAATAGCAGCAGATTGGACAGGATTTGCCCCCTGTCTATGTATGGCAAAAAATCAAGCCATGAGGAGGAAAGAACTGTCTGTAGAGCTCAGAGACTAGATTGTGTAGAGGACAGATCTGAAGGGAACAAAAATATGAACTGAAAGTTCCCAAGAGCACATTGGCCTTCATAATTCAACCAGAACTTCTTCTAGAGCTGCCTGCCCCAAGGGGAACAAGAAGCTTGGTAAGAGAGGTGACCCGGAACCCAGTGGTTACTCTGGCTGAGCTCCAAACATCCTGTGTGCAGATGGAGGAAATTTCTTTCCCCTAAAGTTTAGGTTGCTTCACAGTTCACATTGGATTTTAGCAGTTGTCTCTAGAGTCTTAAGAGAGTCCATGCTTGAATCTCATCACTCATATACATCCTCCAGGCCTCATAGTGATGTGCCACTGGTGATCTCAATGCCAGCATCTTTGGCCATAGAGGCAAAATGTCCTTGGCTTGCCAGGAGGTCTTCTGGGCTTCCATATTCTATAATCTTTCCCGAGTCCAACATCATGACCCTGCAAAGAAAGACAAAATGCAATGAATTTCTGCAACTGAATTGTTATTTGGCGTAAAATTCAGTGGTGTCCACTTGGCACATATTTTTTTTTTTTTTATTGGTCTACTGGATAGATCAGAATTCTAAATTCAGCTCTGAAGGAAAATGAGTTGGTTGGGCATTGGTAGGGAAAGTCATATAGAAGATGCCTGAATAGCTAGTAACTGTGTATACTAAGTATAAGGGGTCCTCACTTGTTACTGTCCATGATGGTGTGCAAGCGATGTGCGATGGTCAACACTGTGCAATCTGCAAATTCACTGCGGATGGTCCTCTGGATTAAATTATCCGTCTCCAGGTCCACAGCCGCCGTGGCTTCATCCAGAATGAGGATCTTGGATTTCCGCAGTAATGCCCGAGCCAGACACACCAGCTGCCTCTGACCCACACTGCACAGAATAACAAAGGAAATTCAGGACAATGTGTGTATGGAAATTTTTGTTTTAATGAAAACGAGTCACCGTTCTTATTACATTGTAGATGAAACATGAATGTGAAGAACTGTACGTTGGGTAGTATGACAAAGAGGGACCATCTGCACTGCTGTGCTCTTACCTTAGGTTCTCTCCTCCTTCACTGACTTCATAGGAAAGCTTTTCCTGCAGCCCTTCTACATACGGTTTGAGGTGAGAGAGTTCCAGAGCTTTCCAGATCTCCTCATCCGTGTACTGATCAAACGGGTCCAAATTCATTCTCAGCGTTCCAGAGAATAACACTGGGTCCTACAGGAGAACATTATACTGTCTAAATGCAAGGGACAATGGGCTGCTATATACCCTGGCAGTAATATCACCATTGCTTTATAGTAGACAAACCGTAGTGGAAAATATAAACAAAGCTTAGACTTTATATATTTTTAACCTACCAACCCTGAATAGGCATTCCCAGGGTATCCATTTACCTACAAAATATTAATGATGAAGGCACAGATAGAACTACCTCCCTATCTCTCCCTGTAAATGAAGAAGGCACCAGTAGTATTCTTTCCGTTCCTGCAAAATGATGCGGGCGCAAATAGTATTTCTGCCCTGTTTCTCCCTGTAAATAAAGTAGGTACATATAGTCGCCTTATCTGTCCCTGTAAATGATGCAGGCCCCGATAGTACTGCCTCCCTGACTGCCTCTATAAACAAGGTAGGCACAGATAGAACTGCCTTCCTGTCCCTATAAACGATGTAGGCACAGATAGTGCGGCCTCCCTGTCTGTCCCTGTAAATGATGTAGGCGCACATTACACTGCCTCCCTATAAATTATGTAGTAGCTGACAGTACTACATCCTTGTCTCATCATGTCATTTGTGTTGGAACAGATAGTACTGCCTCCTCATCTATCCCTGTAAGTGATGTAGATGCAGGAAATAATGCCTCTCACATTCATTTATACACAAATTACCCCAACAGATTTGGAATTGCCTCTTATACTACATAATTTGCCTCCTCCTCATCACCATGTATTGATGAACAGATCGGATTTTATCGTGCCCTTGGATATTGCTGTAGACACTGTATGCAAGGAACAAGAGCAATGGATCGGTGCTGTTTTCAAGGGCAATAAAGAGATCAGCTATTTGTTATACATGTTCCTAAAGCTGATTAGAACCTGTTGGGGACTTTGATGAGTTCCTGTGGACCACAAGCAGTTGCAGGTTACATTATAGTTCACCTTTCCTGCTGAGCGGTTACACCCATTGCTGGGGGAGCTGTCATTGTGCCCCCATTATAGCGGACACATCACTTATAATGTTGTGTAATAGTTTCCATCTTGCAGAACAATAGATATTTGTTGTAAAATAAGTTGATACCTTGCCAACAATGAACAATATTGCGAACGCCACATGTGAGCAACGTAATCCTTAAATATTAGATATCCACATATATTAAGCTGCCTGTGAAATTACATTTTACAAGGAAAGCCTTGCCAAGAAATCTCACCAAACATCAAGACTGTACAGAAACGCAAACTGCTGAGTACATTCTACGAAGCCGCCATTCTCGGTGTCTTTACATGTGTAACTGCTGCCACCTAGTGGTATGTTTGCAAAATGTGCTCTGACTATTCACCAACTGCCCAGGATAGTACCTTGATTTCTTTGTCATGTTCCTCATTCCTGAGCACCGTCTGCAGTGTGGCCCCAGGGCATTATTATGCTGAAAGGGGACTTGGTGTGTACAGTGGTTAGGTAGGTGGTACAAGTCACAGTCTGGGTCAATATTTAGGAGCAAGCGAGCACCAATCTGTCAGATCAGCTCTTGCTTGCTTCTCGTTCCCAGCTCGCTGTCTGTGCTATTACATGCACAGACATTGATCTTTAGATCGTTTGGGTGGCCCATAGAAGAAAGCTGTGGTCTGCTCCCAACGCTCCTAATACACAGCGCCATGGCTAGCAGACTGTCGCTATCAGGATTTTGGTTAATGCTTTAAAACCACAATCAGTCATGACGGCTGATTGTTGCCTTTAATGGTGTGTTTACACAGACAGATTTATCTGACAGATTTTTGAAGCCAAAGCTAGGAACAGACGATAAACAAGGAACATGTCATTAAGGAAAGACTGAGATTTTTCCTCTTTTCAAATCCATTCCTGGCTTTGGCTTCCAAAATCTGCCAGATAAATCTGTCTGTGTAAACGCACCATAAGCACGAACTATTACACTAAACGATTATCAGTTGGTAATCAGCCAAGTATGGCCAATAATCGTCTGATGTAATAGTACCCTTACATCCACATGATGCCAAGGTTTCCCAGTAGAACACTGCCCCCACGGGCTTGGTCTTCTTCCTTGGTGCCATCTCCTCCCCAGGTAAGTGACGCACACGCACCTGGACATCCTTCTTCCATTGCTGCTCAGATACCCCTCTGCCCCCCCGCATGTCCATCAAGCAAGTGAGGGAAAAGGCTGGCATACTCCCTGGCATACACCAGGGGGGGCAATAATAATAAATCCCAATCTCCTTATTAATGGGATCTACTGCTGTTTTCTGTATATAGATATACAAATTATTATACAAAAACTTTAGGTAAAATATCTGCATAATAGCTTTTCTGTCATATTATATATGGAGACTATATGGATACTCCCCCTGAACAATGGGTTTGGGTAGTGAATTACCTGTGGAATTATAGTCAGCTTGTTGCGCAGGTCATGGAGGCCAATAGTGGAGATGTCCACCCCATCAATGACTATCTTCCCTCCCGCTGCCTCGATAATCCGGAAGAGACAATTAGTAAGTGAAGATTTTCCAGCTCCCGTCCTTCCGACTATTCCAACCTGAGGGACAGATCCAGGGATATGAATAGGACGCATACACAGAGATGAGTCTCTATTCTGTCCGCATTTGCAGACAGCATAAACAGATGTGTGTAAGAGGCCTGACTTGTCCATTCCTGTATCCTCCTTACCTTCTCCATACTGTCAACAGTGCAGGAAATCCCATGTAGAACAAGATCTAGTTCAGAGCGATAACGCGCCTTGTAATCCACAAATTCTACAACACCTCTGTCTGGCCAGTCCTGTGGGGGGCGCCGCTGAGTCACCCACTCTGCCTGTTAACCAAGAACACTGGCTACAGTTACACACATGAATCCACTGACATTTTTCTAGGATATATCTATGTCCTGCCAAGCGGTATTAAAAGCATAAGTTGCATTTTATCCAAGTTTAACTGTGAGTAAAGGGTTAACATGGGAATTACATGCCCACACTTACACTTGTACAGAGCACCTTCTGGAGATTGGTGGCCTGCTCTGACCCTGCCTCTTAGCAAAGAGGAACAGGAAGTTAGAATAGAATGAGAGGAAGTCCCTAACCATACTTTAAATCTGAAAATATACTTCCTAGTCGCTCCTGAGACAGAGTTTAGGAGGAGTAGATTTAACAGGGGAGAGTGTTATGCCGACAGAAGAAGGTGGACAATAGCATCACCCTAAGACCCTTCAGGCTGGGCCTAGGACCAAGTGGCTCCTAAGCTACATATATTCGGAGCCCTGCACCTCACTGTTGGGAATAGCAGCTACAATGTGGGTAGAGAACAACTATTAGCTTTTGGTCCAGTAAAGAGGCATAGGACTAGTGATGCAACATTGTGGTGTCCCACTAGGGGTGTTGTTACTATTCACACCCTTCGTAAAAGTCTGTACTTTTTGTAGTCTTATTGCAGCTGAAGTGTTACTAAAGATGACTACTAGATGTCGCTATATTGTATAACTGAAGTATGGAAGCTGCACAGCTGAAGTGTCTGAAAGGGTTATTGTATTTTGTGTGTACCAGATAGGGATGGTCCGAACCTGCCGAGGTTTGGGTTCGAACGAACCCGGACTCTCGGCGATGATTCCCGCTGTCTTAAACCTCCGTGAAGAGGGTGGATAAAGCGGGAAGACCGCCTGGAAAACTGGGATACAGCCTATGGCTGTGGCTGTATCCCGGTTTTCCAGGCGGTCCTCCCACTGTATCCACCCTCTGCATGGAGGTTCAAGACAGCGGGAATCATCGCCGAGAGTCCGGGTTCGTACGAACCCGAACCTCGGCAGGTTCGGACCATCCCTAGTACCAGATTCTGTGAACCAGTAGGATCTTTCCTTTCTTCTGTCCTATCACCTCTTTCCTTTCCTCTCTTCTGTTGCTCTCTTTCCTCCCAACCACAGCACACATTACACTCTGGTTAGGAAGTTAGTCCCTTGGGTGAAGGAGGAGTCTTAGTTGAGCTTTGGTGGAGAAAGGACGCAGCTCAGATAGCTCTCCACAGCGGTTCTACCTGGGCCCTGGCCCTCTGCCAGGTCCCCTCTACAGACAAGTCTTAGTCAGTACCCCGCATAGGTAGGACACAGGACAGACCCCTCTTAAAAACTTCTTTCTTGAAGTACCCGCACACTGTGTGATGCAGTGCTAAGCCCTTCAGGAGAGGACTAGCCAACAAATCACCTCAACCCACGCCGAGGACTAGAAGTCATTACAGTGCAGGACAGTATCCACTAAAGAGCCAAAGAGCTAGGAACTGATCCGGGTGGAGCAAAGTTACTGAAAGTTGATGAACTCCATTTCGCAGAGCGAGTGTCAGCAGGAAACCCTCAGCACTCTGCTCATTCCAGGTAACAAGGTCTGGGGCCTGTGTCACCCGTTAGTACGGTTCAGCCAAAACTAGTGGGCAATACACAGGCACAGGTTGTCTTCTTCTTCCTACCACCATTCGGGAGAGTCATCACACCGCTCTGACCACCTGTGACTACACTATCCCAAGAGACCCTGCAGCAACCAGACAGGACACTGACCACAGGGGAAAAGGGTACAACCGGCCTTACACCTTAAAAGCAGCCATGCCATCACACCTGTGTGCCCACCTGGCACTGGCGTTACGTGACAAAACCCTTAAGGTTTGGCTGTATCTCAGCCATCCACCACCAGAAGTGGCGTCACACTTCCATCTAGCAAGTGACTGACTGTCCCACCGCTACATCATCATCCGGGGGCTCACCACAGAACGGGCTATGTGAGCCTGCCAATACACTATAGATTGTGAGTTATCTTAGCTCCCAGCTTTATCCTGGCCAACGGCATGCCTAAGGAAACATTGGGTAGAGGAAATTCTATGGGGAATTGTATGGGGACCAAGGAGTGTTGTCAACTCTCCACTAAAGATGATCAAACGGGAAGGCAGTGGGAATCAAATGCCGAAGGTTTGAATTCGAACGAACCTGAAAATTTTTGCTGTTCGATCATCTCTACTCTCCACCACCTCTTAGACAAAAATAAGATTTAAAGTCTATAATACAAAAAGACTCTATCCAGAGATCTACTATGTTGGTCACTGTCTTCGGCACTTACTTCATTCTTTTCTTTAATGTATTCATCCACACGCTCAACAGCAACAATGTTGGTCTCCAGCTCAGACGTCATCCGTACCAACCAGTTGAGGGTCTGCGTAATCTGTAACAATAAGAAATAAACAACCTTATTAAATATGGGTGATGCTATGACAGGTGGTCGTGACTTCTCAGCCAAAGGTGTTGGTGTTGTGTTGTGTGTCTTGTACAGTACACAGGTGTGATGTTGGTACCTGCTTTGTGTTGTGGCTATCTGTAATCCCCAAAAGATCGGTGACCTGCGGGTCGTAATAGGTACCTTGGGCTCTTGTCACGGTAGTCCTGAGTAGCAACTGACCCACCCGGACTATCAGTACCGCCACCAACAGAAAGGGGAAAAATAACCTGTAAGGTGTACAGTTGGTGTGTGTATGGGTGCTTGTGCGTATAAAAGAGTCCCAGTGATATAAAAAATAGAACAGCTGTAGGCTTTGTTCACACAACATCAAAAATCGAGAAAAGGTTTTGATATTTAAAATGACGTCCGTTATTTTAGACTCAAAATGATGGATGTTATTTTAAACGGAAAGGAAAAGAAGTTGTGTGAACATAGCCTTACTGTGCAGTCTTTCAATAGTACAACACACTTTGATAGAATAGATAAATCTTCACATAGAATTTAGTGCTAGAACTTGTTTTGTGCTCGAGGAGGTGCTTGAAGAAGTAGAGTAACAGAGAGGTAGTTGCAACAGTGCTTGGAAAGTTGAGAGTAGAGTAGAGGAGAAGAGTTTGTTGAGGGAGTCACAAATGTAGCAATGTACTCTGCTGGAACATTAGAGAATACTTGTAGATTGAGTTTACGTGTGGACTATATCTGATCACCTTGTGCCCTACAGTGTTGAGTAACCCGTCCTAATAGAGTGATACAAGCCCCAGCCGTGGTTATCTGAATGAAGCTAAGTTTCTGAGGATGTCCCAGTTACCTGCACTGCGAGACAGGATACATAGACTTTCCTTGGTAGCTTTGTCCTATCCAGGCTAGTTCTCTGGTTCTCAGGATACTGCCCTGCAACTTTTAGACTGGTTCACGGCGTGGGTTAGGATGTTCCTAGACTCTTCTCCCTTTTTAGTGTTTGGCACTGCATAGTAGGTATAGTAGAAATACTGCAAGAACTGGTTGCATCTGTACACACTCGTGTCTTAGACTAGACTGCTCTCTTTGGTCCCAGACAAGGATCCTGGCATAAGCCAGGCCGTGGCTTGGCTACAGCAGGGACACTTGCTTTGTGTGCCTTTCTCCCACGAGAATCTGGATAACACTAAACTGCACTTCCTCCACCAAGTAACTAACTTCCTACAGGGGCTAAGTAATCTACCCTGTGAGTGGTGGGGATGAGTGTGTGCATAAGAAAGAGAAGAGATAAGTTAGACGCAGAGCACCTCCTATTGGTCAATAATAGCACATGGTACACAATAAAACCCATTAACCCATGAACCTCCTCAGCTGTGCAATACATAGAAATACAAAGACATATAAGAAATACTGACAACTAGTAGTCAAACGTAAAAGTACTCTTCATCACCACTTAACCTGGAGAAAGAAGCTTTTGCGACTGGTGCATAAGAGAAGAGAAAAGAACAGCAGTGGTAGGACACCACATAATGATGTAAAAGGTATGACCAATACAGAGATCCTGGGCAATGGTGCAAAATCCGGGTCACAATGACTCACATTGAGTGCTGAAGAAATGGACAGTCCAACAGTCCCACCGTCCACAGTGCCACGGGCTAACACAGCGAAGAGCGCAGCAAAGAACACAGTCAGATTCCCTACAAATTCAAGACGAATGGCCAGCCACCTGCAGATAGTATCACACGATAGGAGATTACTAGAGGTTCCTCCTGGTAGCACAAGGTTTCACATGACTTATGGATTCCTTACCTATTGGAGACAATCCAGGGGTAAACACTCTTCTGATTCAGGTCTATGGTGTCTTCATTGTGCTGGAGGAACCTCTGTTGATGTCCATAAGCTCGGATGACTGATAGACCAGAGACTGTCTCCCCAAAGTGAGAATAGATGGGGGACCTAGTGACTGAGTCCAGACGCCTCAGCTGACGGGAGGTGGAGACATAAAACCTCTATAGATACAAAAGCAACTTAATAACGTACATGGACATAACTACCTGGAAGCCCAACAAGAAAGGGCAACCATCTCTGGACTAAATTTATACGGTACATTGTTTCCCACAATTGTTCCCCATAATGTGAGGATTATTTTTACTCTTCCACTAATATGACATCACTGTGGGCATTATTCCTGTAGTCTGATTTGGAGCCAGATTCTTACCTGGACAAAATAATAAAGAATAGCTAGTGGTATGATGACGGCAGCAAAAATTGGTGTGGCCAAACAGATAATAAACAGGGTGCTGATCACTTCCAGGAAGCACTCGATCCAGTAACGGAATGACATGGGAATGGTGTCATCCACAGTGAAGATGTCCTATAAGTAAAAAACATATATGATTGTGAGGTGATAGCCTTTATCCATGATGACGTAACTTGAAGATGGTAGGCCCTAATGCAAGTTCATAAAAAATGCTGGTAGCAACTGCCCACCCTGACCATGTGATGTACATGGATGACACTTCCGGAAGCTATACCAGACCAGGTTTTTCAACCTAGAGGTTACTACTAGATAAAACTTTTCAATGAAAATAGATGGAACTGACCTTGGCAAATCTGTTGACAATGCGCCCAGTTGGAGTAGTGTCGAAGAACTGCATAGGAACGTGCAGGATATTTCGAAGGAGTTGTGCATGGAGCAGCCGTGATGCCCGCACCGTACCGGCCGCAATCAGAAAAGCGCTGAGGAACACAAAAATAGCTGAAAAATAATACATATATGACTCATTACTACCTGTACAACAAAAAATATTAGCGCACAATATTGGAATATTAGTGGTTAAAGGGGGTGTCTAATCAGATATAAGCCCTTTCAGTTCTTGGCAGCCTAAGCAATCAGTTTTGCTGGTGGAACCAGCGGCAAGTCACATTTTTTCATTGCAGTGGCCATAAAGATGAATGACTGTCTATGTAATGCATAGGTGGCTCGTGTCTGCCAGATGTCCCCAACACCAGGACCTTTACATTCTGGTTCATGGGGAGTTCTGAATGGGGACCGTCAGCTATGACATCCATGTGGACAAAGATTATATTGGTTAGACAAACCCTTTATTAGAATTTGAGAAAAAAAAAGTTACCTTGAGCCACCCCAAGGGCTCCAAATACTCCAATCCGCATGTCTCTCTGTGAGGCGGTATAAGTTTGATTGAAGTAAGTCACCGAGTCCGCTGTCCACTCACTGAGCCAAATATTCTGCCCGACAACGGCAACATTCTGTAAAATGTAGGTAACCAATATCCAGGTAGTGTAACACCATCCGACCGCACGCATATACTTCATATACAGGAAGAATTTCACCTGCAAGAAAAAAGTTGCAGTGGTTGATATTCATAAAATATGTAGAATGCCTTACATGAGGCAAATGTGCAGGTGCTGTACTCACACTCCCCTGTTTTTCTCACGCTCCCCTCACACTCCCCCTTTTTAATCAATTGTACCAACTAAATGTGCAATTTTGATCACTAGAGATGTGTGTAGTCTTAGGGCCCTATTCCACTGAGCAATAATAGGTCGAATCAGCCCGATTCCGCCGATTATCGTTCGGTGGAATAGAGACAACGATCAGCCGATAATCGTGTCATCGGCTGATCGTTTATTTAGGTTCAAACCTAAAATCATCGGGAACCAACCACGCATCGCTGCGTCGAATAGAGATGCGCGGTGGGCGACCAACGATTTCACAAGCACCATGCTGTACCTAGGCATGTTGCAGGTCTTATCCTACGCTCCTTCTTCCTCTCTGCCCCACGCGCAGCAGCAGCTTTGGTGCAACCTGTCTTAGCTGACAGACCGCTCAGCCAATCACTGGCCAGGACCACCGCGGCCAGTGATTGGCTGAGCGGTCTGTCAGCTCAGACAGGCCACACCGAAGCTGCTGCTGCGTGCGGAACCGGGAAGAAGGAGCAAAGGAGAAGACCTGCAACATGTTTAGGTAAAGTATGGTGTTTAAACAAGGGCTGCAAGGACATTGGTAATGATGTCCCTGCAGCCCTCACTAAACAATTGTAAGGCTGTGTAATAGGCCCAGTAAACGAGCGCCATCGGCTCGTGGAATAGGACCCTTAGTGTTGCTAGTGAAGATATATGTATACAGTCTACTTAGGTTAAAGTCTGCTGTAGAGGTCCCCGATAGACTGGCTTACTGCGGTGTAGCTGCTTAATAAAACATTACCTAGTTAGATGTGGCACAACCTCTTTGTGTAGGGCACATACTAAAGACATGAAAGCCACTAGGCACAAATAGTTAAAGGGGTTGGCCACTTTATAGTAAAATAGGTCAGTACAAAGTATTAGTAAGTGTACTCAATGTATATACTGACAGCAGCTCCCTGTGTACCTCATAGAGCTAAAATCAGACTCCCCTTCACCAGGCTGGGGTGCCCTGCTCTGTTTTGTTTCTGTCCATAAAATGGCTGACATGGAGGAGCATGTGACCATGCCCTGTCTCCTATATCCTCCATAGACATATACAGGCTCAGTGGTGGACACAGAGGGTGGGGCACAGTCACATGCTCCTCCATGTAAGCTATCTTATGGACCAAAACCCCACAGAGCAGGGCAGCACAGCCTGGAGGAGGGGAGTCTGATATTAGCTCTATGAGGTACACAGGGATCTGCTGTCAGTACAGTGAGTACAGTTACTAATACTGTACACTGAGCAATTTTACTATAAAGTGGCCAACCCCTTTAAGTGAAGCAGGGGAGTCCTTGTTCAGCTCTTCCCTCTCCTGCCTTGCCGATTTTCCGTGTTGGAATTGTTGATGTTCCCTCTCAGTGTGGACTGGAGACAGTCTTGGTAAGACTTCCTAGAACTGTAGGGTATAATGATCACCCAGATAGGTAGCAACTGGAACAGGATTTTTGTGCTTCTGTAGCATAGAGGTGTTTGTTGGTAGCAGATGCTAACTGGGAAGTGACTGGGCCCAAGGGTTCGATGTGTTCGATGTGGCAGACTAGTCTAGGTTGTTTACCTTTCTCTGTTCAAAGCCAGACTGAGTAGAAAGACCCAGTCATCCAGAGAGAAAGAATGATCTTAGGTTAAACCGGTGAGACTCTTCCCATACACCACACTTCTGGTAGAAGCTGTGTAAAATGAGGTAATATGTTCCATACATCCTTAAAGGGGTTGTGTCATGAAGTAAACTAGGTCTATACTGATGCATTATGTACCAATAGTTCAATCAAAAGATATAGAATCACTAGTCCCTCATGTGCTGCTTTGTTTGAACCTGTTGCCCTTGGTTACGGCCCACTGGGCCTCTGTTGGGTCACTCGTGTTCAGTTCAATTGCGGTCACAGGACCTGTCCCATTAGTACTGGTAGTTGGTTTTCACTTCACAAGCAAGGGGGATTGCGGTAAAGTGTCTGCACTGCTGTGTGGCAACACCAGGGTCATAGTTCAGAGAGGAAACCAGGGAGTGAATAGATTCATGGGAAGAAAAATGGTACAGGGATTTACATTACCTTACTAAAACAGCACATTTGTTCTCCTAAATATATGTGTTTGTGTGTTGTACACATCTGATTTTACCTTATTTGCTTTGTGACACAACCCATTTAACATGGGACTGCTAGGATGGGCAATACAGAGCAATGTAAACACTTGTACAACCATTATACCCCAGTATAAGCTACTACTATAGGTACTAACGGTCTGATAAGCAAAATAACCACGTATATAAGTTATCACATTTCTCAGCCACACAACAGGTTTATACATTTAGTAGATGGAATACGGGTATCGGGACACTGCACATGGACATGTAATACAGGAAAAACCATCAATACCTTTCCTGTCTCTACTGTTTCCTTTTCAATAAGTTGTTGTCCTGTTGCAATTTTTGTCTTGTCTTCTCCCATCTCCTTTTGTACATCCTTCAGAGACTTCCTCAAGGTGCCATTCATACTGTAATATTCGCAGAGGTGGATAAGTGAGACGTTATAAGCCATAGATCAGATGTGGTCAGAACCGATGACATAATATAAATGACGAGAACCTTGGACATTGTACTTGAGTCTCCGTGTCCTAAATCATCCAGACTCACCTGCTGAGCCTCCTTCTGTGTAGACTGTTCTCCCTCCTAAGTGTCATGGTCACAATGTCTCCTGCCACTTCTGCACCGTGCACTATGGGATCTTCACCCCCATCGTCTTCACCTATATCTAGTAGCACTTAATAGGGGACAATAGTTAAATTAGATTATGGCTGATGAGCAAGTAATTTACAGTTCTTGGTCACAAAGTAATAGATGGTTTCAGTTCCTTGGTGCCAGCTGGCCAGAGTAAGGGAGCACCCTGAGATAGCTTGGTTATGTAATGGTGTAAAAGACCTTCCCTTCATGTCATCTGTTCTGGACTGGGTTAAACAAATCATAATTCATAACATTTTCTTCAATAAGGGGGTCCTTACACTGGTTGGCTTCCAGAACGGTTTCAGACAATACCTCAAGCGCGGGGGGGGGGGGGGGGGGGGGGTTGTAGGCAACTGGAGGTGTAGCTCTCTATCTAAAGCTCTCTAAGCTATATAGACAATTAAGCTCAGCTTGAAGCTCAACAGGCCATAGAATGCAATGAGGCACATGATGTGATGCTTACCCTCACTGGCTTGGAGTTGGCATTCTTACAAGAAAATTGGGTCTCTCTTAGCTACTGGTTAGGAGACTTTCCCTTTCTCTTGATCCCCCTTGGTTTTGAGGTGTTTACCTAGAAATCTGTGTATACTTCAATGCATACCCTGTGGTCTTGAGGCCTAGACTACACAGGAGAGAGCCTGGTTGCTGATTATCCCTTCACATTTCTCCCAAGTGCCCCTCTTCTGGACTCTTGGGTGGGTGACCTACCACCTTTTATTGTTTCCCCCAAATTAAGGCGTATGTGTTTACAGATCCCTTCTGAACTTAAAATTGCAGCATCATTGTCATTACTAAAACACATTACCAGACAATTCAAATATGAGATACATTGCTTGAGGTGCAAACACAATGGGATACGTATCACAAAAGTGCAAACACAGTGGTACTCAATCCAACAGCCAGAAAGCAACATAGACAACAAACAGTGGGATCCTGCAAATCCTGGTGTTCATGACTTTACCTGTAGGCTCTGAGTCCTTGGCGTGCTCTTGCTTCGCGTACGTCCTGAGGAACTCAGCGAAAGCTCCATTGTTGGCCAGTAATGTTTTGTAGGAGCCGGTTTCAGTGACGCTGCCATTCACTAATACCACAATCTCATCGGTGTGCTTCAGAAAGCTGACGCCATGAGTGACCAGGACCCGGGTCTGTGAAGAGATCAGATGGGATTAGTGTATGAACTAAACTAAATGACAGCATTACCGCCAGATTATAATATAATTTATTGTATAATATAATAATTTTGTTCTGACAGTCAAATACACTGGTGTCAGCCATTGTATCATTGTATGGCCTCACCAGAGCAATTTTTTAATGTCACAGTCTGCATTTTACCTTGTCTTTTAGTAAACCATTGGGGCCAACCACCTTCTCAAATATGTGTTTCCCCACATGAGCGTCAACGGCAGAAAGAGGGTCATCGAGGATGTAGATGTCTGTATCGTGATATACGGCTCGAGCCAGACTCACACGCTGCTTCTGCCCTCCGCTCAGGTTTATTCCCTTTAAAATAAAAATAAAAATTGGAAAAATTGAACATATAACATGCTCTTTACGAAGCTCCCACAGAGAATGAATAGAGCAGTGGCGTGCATGCACAACGGTTGCTCTGTTCTAATGGGGGACTAGGGTCTTCATTCTCAAAATCATAGGAATTCTCAGCAGTAGACCCCAAATGATCCTGTGGATAGGGGATAACTTTTTCAGATAGCGATTCCTCTTTAGAGACATTGGGTGAATGTTTGGGGTTGCTGTTCTGCTGGACCCAGAGGCCTCCTTGATGGTATGGCATGATGGATAACTATGAGCCTGTATTTTGCATCGAGGACTCCATTATTCCTTAACCACCTCCTTAACCTTATCTGCTGAAATGGAGCCCCAAGCCGACAAGGAGCCTCTATCTTGCTTCACTGTTGCCTGCAGACATAATTGCTCTCCATAATAAATCGCCTTCTGTTACTGCCATAGGATGTATCCGTGTTTTCCATGAAGCCCTAGGGCTCCATCTATCTTCTCCAGCCACTGTGAGTCAATTGCTGAACATTTAGGGTTTTTTGCAAACCTGAATATACTGTAAATTCACTCATCTCTATTTCTCACTCATCAGTCCAGGTCACCTACCACCATAATTCTGCACCCCGATTTCCTATGCTTTAATGAGTGGATGGGTCGCTTGGCCTTGTTTTCATTTTTGGCTTTTTGGACCATGAAGACCATTTCTGACCAGACTTTGTATACTTACTCTAAACCATGATTGCACAATACCATAAAAGCTATATGGTATTGTTCCTTAGTACCAAATCAATAACCATATTTGGCCCTAAAAATTACATCCATACAGTGCACAAATAACAGGACTAAGATATCAAATCACCTTTTCTCCAATTTCAGACATATCCCCTCCGGGCAGTAGCTGTAAGTCAGGAAGCAGGGCACAGGCTTCTAGAACCCGCTGATATCGCTCTTCTTCTAGAGGGGCCCCAAACAGGATGTTATCTCGCAATGTGGCATTCTGGATCCAGGCTTGTTGGGGAACATAGGCCAAAGAACCCTGAAACGCAAGTTTTGTTTTAATTGGTAATAAGATATATTATTTATAGGAAAGTACACCCTCTTTGAACCCCATGGTTTTACCTATCGGAACCTAAGAAATATTTATTCTTAAATTCTTAAGTCTTAAATTTAGTTGAATACAACTTCTGATGCAGTGGTGGAGGGGAAATGATCTGGGTTTGTTATGCAGCCACAGGACCGGGGCACCTTTCAGTAACTGAGTCGACCATGAACTCTTTTGAATACCAAAGGGTTCTAGAGTACAATTGTGGCTATCTATCCAAAGCTAAAGATTGGCCCGAACCTAGGTCATGCAACAGGACAGTGATTTTAACCTCGCCAACAAATTTACAACATAATGGCTGAAAAAGAGGGGAAGGAGTATCAATGGCTCAGGCAAAGTCCAGACCACAATCCAACTGAATTTCTGTGGCAGAACTTTAAAAGGGGTATTTGTGCGACAGCATGCAAGTGCCAGTATTTCAGGGGCTCCATAATTGAGAATATGGGAGACCCCACTAATCTCTTGGTTGTGCCCCATCCTGTGGATACATTGGCTGAGGCATAGCTTGACCAGATAGGAATACCCCTTTAAGAGAGCTGTGCATAAACTAATGCTCACAAAATTCCTCCCTTTTTGCTGAAGGTTGTTCTGAGGTTGGACCTTCGAGGGATCAGTTTTGTTCATGTCCTGATATCTAAAACCATAGAGTTCAAAGAGGGTGTAATTTTTTTTCCCTCATGAATTTATACAGTCTAATAGCCAGGAGATAAATATTACTGAATATTACAGAATACAATATTTTATTATACCTTTATATTGATTTGTCCTTTCACATGGTCCATTTCTCCAAGCATTGCAGAGACCATAGAAGATTTCCCAGACCCAACAGCCCCAACTACGGCAACCAGATGACCTTCCTTGATATCCAGGTTGATGCTACACGAAGAAGATATATCGACATATGGACCTCAGAAGCGTTGACCGATAATATACAACGTACCCAAACTATATCTATATACCATCTACCACAGACCAGCCCATTTCTGCTACAATACACGTTATGGTGACGTATAATCCCATCTTACTTCTTCACTGCTGGAGATGTGTCCGGCTCCCAGGTAAATGTGGCATCAGAAAACTGGATAGCAGCATCTGTGAATGATAATGAACTTCTCATATATATAACCAACCAATGCACTGCAAAAAGAACTCTATTGTATCGCTTGGAAGATATAGTAAAAAAAAACGTAGAATCTGGGGGAAAATAAATACTGGATAGTGTTGAGCAGACTTGCCAAACTGTTTGAGTTTTGGTAATGTTCTCCGAACCCAAATGCTCTTCATTTGACTCCTAGTGGCTGGAAGAAGTTGGATTCCGCCCCAGGGCTGCCAGGAAAACATGGATACAGCCTATGGAATGTTGCCAAACCCGAACAGTTCGTCAAGTCCGCTGAACACTAATACTGGACTACCGGATGCTGAGAACAAGGAATGTTATGGTATCTATGGTATGGTAGGTATATACTCTATATCATTGGAATAAAGGTACATGTTAACCATTTCGCTCATCTGGCAGAATGCCTTCTCCAAACCCCAGCAGGTATACAGTTGTCTCCTAAAACCAGCAGTATATGGAACTCCCGGAAGCGCCATAGACTGCATTTTAAGTGTATTACAGTGCAGTCTATGGAAGCTTCTAGCAGTTCCATACACTGCTCATTTTAGGAACAAACTGTGTATTTGCCGGGGCTCGGAGAAGGTATCCTGCTGCACAAGCAGAATGGTAGGTGCCCTTTAAGAAATGGATGAATGCTTACCAACAGTAGGATCATTGTGTATGGCAGAAGTATCTAAGTCGCCCCCTCCTAGGTATTTCTCCAGCCGGCCACAAGATACATTTGTCTGGATAGTAAGGGACATTGCAAGACTATTATATATATAGTAGGTTTACATAATCTTATCTATAGATAAGTTGTTAGTGTCGAGCATGGTCCCGCCCTTGCCCTGCATACTGTATATTCTGCATATAAGAAGGTAAACATATACTGGAGTTCTTTCACTTACCTGTACCATGATAGAAATGAGCATAGGCAGCATGGAGAGGGGGAAGCGGAGGACATTAAACAGAGAGATGGAGGTGAAAGCTTTCTCTGCGTCCAGCACATTGTTTGGATCAACCACAACATAAACACCAAAACTTGCAACCGACACCTGCAAGAATTACTCTCGGTCATTCGTAACATATGTATCAGATTCCTATGTGTGGTGTCTCAGTACAGTATATTATGCGTGGTTTGATGAAGCCTCACCTGATCCTTTTATTATATGTACTGCTTCTGTCTAAGTAAATTGCTCTAAGCTAACCAGAATTGTGTTTGCCAAACCACAATGTCCTGTGTGCAGTCTTTACTCTGACCTGAAGGATTTTCTTAGAAAGGGTCAAGGTAAGGAGAGAGAAGTTTTTGCCTCTTCAGGGCCTCTGAACCCAAACTAAAGCTAAGCTCAATAACTTCAGGGATTTAAACAGGATTGCTCTACCTAACCACTTTACTTCACAGGGATTAACTCTTTCTATGGAATTAACCTTTAGGTCCCGGTGTCTTTGTCTACGCTGCACACATAACAGTACCGGAACCCACATTTTTACAGGGGAGTGCCCTAGGGTCAACGACTTTCTGCCTTGAGTAGACCCCCTGATAAAACCTTGCTGGGTTCACAGGGGACTACCGTCAGGTTAACAACCTCACTCTTGAGCCACTTGAGATCTGCCCAACACTACCACTCCCATGTGCCACAAGAGGGCATCATGAGGGCTGTGTGTTGATTCCATTACAACACTCGTTGTCCTTCACCTGAAATGCGACACATATGGTGGTGTTAGGTTGATAACTAAATCCAGGACCAGATTTGAAGCAGTAATATGGATGTAATACACTTATTTGAAACTGGAACATGGAATCTGTGATCTTAAGTCATCAAGGGATTGATATTCAGAATGAATTCAATCAGTTTGAAACATGCTTTACCACTAAATACATAATTCTACCATTATATCAGGGATGGGAAACTCGTGACTCTCCAGCTCTTGCAAAAGAGCATGCCTAGAAACCATTGTCATTTGTGTCAGTGGTACAGTTGCTCTCTATTGTCATCTATGTCCATGGAGATTGCTGTGTAAAGCATATCTCTAGATGCTTTTAAAGATGGCTGCTTCCATAAGAATGTCAATAAATAAATAATTAAAAACCTACATGCTACATCTATGATTGCTACCAAGTTGGTAGTTCTATTATTTACTTCACATGTACCTTTTTTCCCTGTACCCCTTCTCTTTTTTCTGTACCCATCCCTATCCCATGGTTTTCACAACAATTAACAATAAAATTTGTTTAAATATGAAAAAAAAAAATAATTACAATCAGTAAATGGAAAAAGATTAGAAAAAACATGTTTCAACATGTTTGTTTAAAAAGTAAAATAAAAATCCCGGTGAAACATTCCCTTATAGTGATCATTTCAAACATTTTGTACTTTTTCATTAGAAAAATACCACTAACGTGTAACGTGGAATCTGTGATTTTAAAGGGGTTATCCAGCGCTACAAAAACATGGCCACTTTCTTCCAGAGACAGCCCCACTCTTGTCTCCAGTTTGGGTGCAGGTTTTGCTGCTCAGTTCCATTGAAGTGAATGGAGCTTAATTGCAAACTGCACCTGAACTGGAGACAAGAGTCATGTTGTCTCTGAAAGAAAGTGGCCATGTTTTTGTAGCAATGGATAACCCCTTTAAGTCATCATGGGATTGATATTCAGAATGAATAGAAAGTAGACTAATCTGATCATGTACCGGAAAGACAATTCAAGACTATAACATGGGATATGCCAAAGGGGAAAGTGTAGTTCATACCAGGAATGGGGCACAGCTGAATACAAATTCGGACACAGAGAACAGATAGGCGAAGTGCAGCATGTCCTTCAGCTCCTTCTCACGGATATCCTGCACCTGTTTTTCAAAGGAAGGCTCCCAGGCGTACAACTTCAAGATCTAGAACAAGACCAAGTCTTGTATAGTCAATATGAGGAAGGAGTGCACATACAGACATAAAATAGATAAATATAACACAATTCTCACCTTTATGCCATTCAGAATCTCATTCATAATTTTCATCCGTTTATCTTTGTTTTCCATGTTTTTTGTCTACAAAACACAAATATATATGTGGATTGCATGTGTAATACCATAGAAGCAGCCATGGAACGGACTACATGTCTTCATATCAATGAAGATCGAGGTCTCCCAACTTACTTTTGAGAAGTTATCTCAGGGAAAAAGGCTCATACTTATGTCCCACCTCTTAAAATATAGACAAACCCCCAATCTAATGCACTTGAACATATGCCAGTGTCAGCCACAGTGTCCCCCCCAAACCTACTGACAGCCACAGCGCCCTCTTTTAATGTGCCCCCTGCCATATGTGGTGTCCCACTAGGGGTGTTACTGTTGTTTACACCCTTCACAAAAGTCTGTACATTTTGTGGTATTATTGCAGCCAAAGTAGTATTAAAAGATGACCGCTAGATGTCGCTATATTATGTATTGAAGTGTGGAAGCTGCACAGCTGAAGTGTCTCAAAAGGTTATTGTGTTTGTGTGTACCAGAATCTGTGGACCAGTAGGATCTTCACTTTTTTCTGCCCTATCACCTCTTCTCTCTGTTCTTCTGCTGCACTCTTTTCACCCAACCACAGTGCGCCTTACACGCTGGATAGGAAGTTAGTCCCTTAAGTGAAGGAGGAGTCTTAGTCTACATTCTGTGGAGGAGGAACGCAGACCGGATTGCCCTCCACAGTGGTTCTACCTGGGTCCTGGCCCTCTGCCAGGTCCCCCCGTAAGCGAGAGGAGTAGTCTTAGTCAGTGCCCCGCATGGGTAGGACGCAGGACAATGCTCTGTTACAAACTTCTCTCTCAGCGCCTATATCCCGTATGATGCAGTGGTAAACCTCTCAGGAGAGGACTAACAAACAGAGCACCTCAACCCACGCCGTGGATTAGGAGAAACAACAGTGCAGGACAGTATCCGCTAAAGAGCCAGAAACTGATCTGGGTGGGGCAAAGTTACCGTAAAAGTCTAGGAACTCCATCTCACAGTGCAAGTTTCAGCCAGGGAACCCTCAGCACTCTTCTCATCCCAGGTAACAAGGTCTGGGGCCTGTGTCACCTTTTAATACGGTTCAGCCAACGCTAGTGGGCATAAGGTGGTGTGAAGACTCTAGAAAGGTCAATACACAGGCACAGGTTTTCTCATTCTTCGTCTTCTAAAAGTATTCTTCTATATACTCCAACATCTCGGCAGAGCACATTACTACATGGGTTGAGACTCTCACGGCACCCTTCTCTCTATTACTCTACCTCAGTACAACTCTACCAACACTACTACATCCTACTAGGCACTTATCACACACATCTGGTGGTTCTATGTTCAAGTATTTATTGGAACTTTATCAAGTGTATATCCGAGCTCATCTGTATTACCTGTTGCACATTTGCCAATAGTAAAGCAAGTCAATGTTATCCACAGAGTCTGTGATTATTCACTACCACCTACACAGCATACACACTGCAACCTTTGGACATCTCCCCTTTCTGTGGGTGGCGGGTCCTACTGTCCAGGAGGGTCATTACACCGCTCTGGCCACCTGTGACTACATCATCCGTGACATTATCCCAAGGGATCTGGTAGCAACCCGACAGGACACTGACCACAGGGGAAAAGGGTACAACCGACCTTTCACCTCAAAAGCAGGCGTGCCCTCACACCTGTGTGCCCACCTGGCACTGGCTTCACGTGACAAAACCTTAAGGTCCGGCTATATCTCGGCCATCCACCACAGGGGTGGCATCACACTTCCATCTAGCAAGTGACTGGCAGTACCACCGCTATAACACCAAGTATTAGCCACAATGACCCTCCCCTCATCTGGCCTGTACATGTTCTTCAGTATTAGCAAACAATGCCAACCTGAAGGCCATGCCACCTTTCTACCTGGAACCAGTTTTGTGCAATTGTTGCATTTTCAGTAGATTGGCACCACTGGCAGAAGCTGAGAGCCTTACCATGAATGACTCTGATTTAGTAGCCAAGACAGCATTGATCGGTATCAAGAGGATCATCACCCCAAGTCCTGCCAGGACGGAGGCCTCCAGCTCTTTCCAAAGGAACACCATAGAAATAGCGATCTGCAGCGGCGCAGACCAAATGAGATGAATGTAGTTTGTCAGATCCATGAATTTCTGTGCATCCGCGGACATCAGGTTTACGGTCTCTCCCACTGTTGACTCCTTCCGGATGGCATTGGAGACAGTCAGTGCCTAAAGGAATAAAAAAATAAAAGATGACATTTGACACATACAACATAAGGGGAGGTTATGTCACCATAGTCCTATAAACCATGTATACTCACTTTTTTATACACTGCAGCAGTCAGGACTGTACGGACTCTCATTCCCAAAACAAAGCAGCCCTGGAAATACTGCTGTAGGCAGAGCGACTGAATTACAGCTGTTATAAAAAGCAAGATGGCGTAAAAAAATCCTTTCCATTGATATTCCTCAGGGTTGGAGGTGAATGAGACCATCAATCTGCAAAACAGCAACGGGATCCATTATAGATTTATAGCCTTACATAAATATTAAAAGGGTTCTCCAGCTCCAAAACCAGATTGAAACATTTGTGAAATTAGTTAAGAAAAATAATAGCAAATTAGCCATTTTTGGGTGTTTTTTTGGGTGTTTTTTTTACATTCACTGTGCATTATATCTGACCTAATAACATTATTCGGAAGATCAGTTTTAGCTTTTTCTTGGCTTATTCTAATGATCAGTGATAATATAACTACTCAAATCCGACTGACTTTTTACATTTCTCGTTCACACGTCAAAAGTGAGAGATACACATTAAAGTGAATGTACCATCAGGTTAATAGCATTTTTATTTACAAGAGCAGATCATCGGTGGTGTGGGGATCTCGGTTTTTGAAACGGCAACCGGTTCCCACACTCGGCACATGACCATATCCCCTCCCCACTGTGACGTGGCTCCATTAGAATGAATAGAGCCACATCACAGAGGGGAGGGCATATGGTCACACTGGTGCATAGAGTAAGGCCGATGCATGGCAAAAAACGGAACTGGAACTAGGCAACGTTTCAAAAAAAAAAAAAAAAAAAAAGAAAAGAAAGAAAGGACCACACAACTGGGATCACCGCACCGACGGCTTATGTTTTAAAAAAAGTGATGTACCTGATGGTCTATTTGCTTTAAAGCAAAAAACAATCTTACTTCAAGATCTGGGGACTGACAAAAAGCAGCAGGTCCTGGATGAGCTTAAAGAATGCCGATTGTAGAAGAACATTGGAGAATGTCTTAATGAGGGTCTTATATAGCCAGTTCTTGGGGTAGTCTTTAGAAGTTCCAGATATAGATTTCTTCTTCTTTTTCTTTTTTTCATCCTAAAGAGTAGAATCCAGATAATGATGCTGAAAACGGAAACTAAAGGGGTCCAATGACACAGCAAGTAACTGTACTATATTATATGGCCCAGCCATCTGTGGTACAAATAGGGGAAGGTTCCTGCTCTGCCCACAATCCATTCTTAGAGCTGCAAAAATGATGTCCTGCTTAGAGAGGAGGGGAGTAGTCAATAATCCCAGTAAGGGTCCACATCCCAGTAAAGATAACGAAATATCCAGGGATTACCAGTCCTATTCAGGGGGTTTCTAACAACAAGTATTGTTCAGAATATAATTAAAGTCCAAGTGGTACTACTAGTCAACATGTATATAAATGTGGATACAAGAAACTTGCAATTGTTGGGCCTGGTCATATAAGTGTGGTTAACTACATTGATCAGCCTGCCCATAGGTGCCCATACTATTCAGGGAGTATAACAAGTACATGAGAAAAGACGGTATTTACCTCAAGCAGTACATCCTGACTTTGTGCTTTGCTCAGCCCGTTCATCTCAATGGCGCCGTCTTTCTGTTTCCTGTTATTTCTGCGTTTTTCCAGCTCTTTTCTGGCTTTAGCCACTTCTACCTTCATTACTTTTTCAAAGGCGTCATACATGTGTTTGCTCTGATTTTCTTTGCTAAGTTCCCAGAGATCCTCCATGACTAAAGGTCTCTTGTATCCCTTAATGACCAAGCTGCAAGAAATGATAGGTTAATGGAGAGAGAAAGCGCAAAACAAATGGGTAGGTGGCGGAGGAGAGGAGATATCAGTACACTGGGGGAGCTGGGCCAGCCTCCAGTGCACCAGAACCAATTATTAACATAAAGGAAAATAATGGCCATATCTCGGGAAATGGGCGGCAGGTCAAGTAAAGACTTGTATCATTGGATATGGTTTATGGTAGATTCGCTTAAAAAAAAACCAAAAACTTCTAACACTTAGGGTGCCTTCACACCTACCAACTCGCAGCGTTAATAACGCTGCAAGTCGGCTAGGTCCTGGCAGATCACTGTCAGTACATACACGCAGCGGTCTGAACGACTGCTGCGTGTATGTAAATCTGCCGGCTGCTTAACCCCTTCTGATGCCGGCCGGCCGCCTCCCGCTCAGCTCTGTATACATTACCTCTCCTCGCTCCACGGGGTCCCGGCGTCCTGCTCTCCCGCCCGGCCAATCAGTGGCTGCGGCAGGGCAAAACACTGATTGGCCGGGCGCGAGAGCAGGACGCCGGGACCCCGTGGAGCGATGAGGTAATGTATACAGAGCTAGCGGGAGGCGGCCGGTGAGCATCAGAAGGGGTTAAGCAGCCGGCAGATTTACATACACGCAGCAGTCGTTCAGACCGCTGCGTGTATGTACTGACAGTGATCTGCCAGGACCTAGCCGACTTGCAGCGTTATTAACGCTGCGAGTCGTTAGGTGTGAAGGCACCCTAAGGCCCCGTTCCCACTGAGGAAAGGTAGCGGAATTCCGCGACGGAATTGTCCGCCGCGGAATGCCGTTAGCCTCCCGCTCATAATGGGAGTCTATGGGAGGCACGCGCTCCTGCTCTGTCCACGCTGAAGAATGAACATGTTCATTCTTCAGCGCGTACAGAGCAGGAACGCGCGCCTCCCATAGACTCCCATTATGAGCGGGAGGCTAACGGCATTCCGCGGCGGACAATTCCGTCGCGGAATTCCGCTACCTTTCCTCAGTGGGAACGGGGCCTTAGGGGGAAATTTATCAAACTGGTGTAAAGGTGAATTGTCTCAGTTGCCCCTAGCAACCAATCAGTTCCCACTTTTTATTCCTCACAGAGTCTTTGAAAAATGAAAGGTTGAATTTCATTGGTTCCTAGGGGAAACTAAGCCAGTTCCACTTTACATCAGTTTGATAAATCTCCCCCCTAGTGTACACAGCTCTTATGTAGTCTTATGTGTCTCTATGTTAACAGGTTACAACAAGGCAGCATATGTAAAGCATCTGTTGCCATAACCATGCATGTACCACCTGCCTAAACCTGTTGCTTTTTAATAATTAAATAAAGTTGTGAAATTTAAAGAAGTTAAAAAAAAAAAAAAGGCACAGCTGAAACTTCCCGTACTCACGTATATACTGTATATAGGCTTTGCATATACTGTATGACTGCCTTCTGCCCCACCAGCTCGGAGACCACCAGGCAAGGTAGTATGAGTCCTAGGTCTCTGTCTCTAGGTCGAGCTCCAACTAAAGATTTCCCCAAGTGGACGAGCATTGTCAGTAAGATACTGTACTTCGGCACTTAGCAACTTTGTATAACAGGGGATCAGTCCCTCTCCTTTGGGGATGACTGTCCTGACCTTTAAGAAGGGTTGTCCCAGCTTACGGTTACCCCACCCCTAAGGGGTACCACATACTAGTTATCTCAGTCTCTCTTACAGAGCTAAGGCTCCTCTCACAATCCTGACTGGATCAGAGAACTCAACTACACACCAGAGGACCCCCCCCCCCCACACACCAAACAAGAAAAAGGGTATATAGGGTCGTGTCACAGGAAGAGAGAAGAATAGAGAGAGGGTAATGTAGAGTGTCTGCACCTGTGATTGGACAACATAAAACAAATAGGCTTTCACACTGCAGCTGTACACAGGGGAGAGTGAGACATCTAGTGGCTGGAACAGAAAATCACAGCTCCCAGCTCTTAGTGTGGCACCTGACACAGTTACTTTCTGGCGGGCGGTAAACAAGTTAGTGACCCCCCTGTACTGGGACACTACAGTATTACAGTTTAGTCCACTTATACTTTTCTTAATTGTTTTTTTTTTTCACATTAAAGTTAATGTAGGATTGATGTGGGATTGGGTGATGCACACAGAAACATACAAAAAAAACCTACCTGTCAAACCAGCTGAAGGTGATTCTGCTTAGAAAAGATGCCGTATACTCGGGATTCTAAAAAATAAATGCATGATTGAGGTTAATAACTAACAAAAGCTATACGTTCTAACCCAAAAATTCTATAATAAACATCAAATGGGTTTTTCAGTACTTAGTTGTTTTTTTTATATTTCAGTTGTCGAACAGGTGAAAAGAAGGTTAAAAAAAATATATATCTGAAGACAGAGCTCTAAACCAAAGTAATAAAAACTCAATGTAAAACTTTTCACCACCACTCTATTTACTCTGTATGGTACTTCTGAACATTGCTGAAAGTCCCATAGTCATAGAATGATGTAATAGGCTGCCGCTCCAATTATTAAACTTTTGACATGTCGCACATGGCTGGGGTCTCATTGCTGAGTCCAGGAGTGAAGCATGCTGCTACTCACTTCACCTGGCTATCTAATGATCAGAGGTGGTCTCAGCACTGAGACCTCAAACAATCTATTGACAAATCTGTGTTATTAAGGTATCCCAAGATGACATTTTTTCAACTTAAAGTGATATTTTCTCTTAGATGCTGCACATCTGATATATATCTGTATAAAACCTGTCTGTGTCTTCTAACTGCCCTAAAATTGCTTCATTTCACCGGTGATCAGAGTCACCTAGGCGGGGCTTCATGGCAGTTGGCCCCCCTCTCCAGCAAGGGGATGGGACCCAAATGCTGTGAAACATAGAGACATAGAAGATTGTCTGCAGAAAAGGACCTCTTGGTCCATCTAGTCAGCCCTTTTAGTAATTACTTTCCTATTTTTTGGGATTGGTATAGGTTTATTCAGAGCCGTTTTAAGCCCCGGCTAGGTGACATTGTCCACCGATGAAATGAATTGAGAGTAAAGTGAGTATCACTTAAAACAATGACATGTTATGGATACCGGATCTAAAAGGAACAAATCCAACCTATGTTTTTCCCCTGTTGGGGACTCTTTGGTAGCCCCCTTATACATTAAAGCATATCCAGACAGAATTAAGGTAGTCCACTAATGTCTAAGAAATCCTCATGTTATCCTGGACATGTCATTGGAGCAGAGTCACTTTTCTTACCTTCTTTGTGAGATTATTTTTTTCTGAGATGGAAGAAAGGATCAAAATAAGAACCTGGAGACTGAATGAGATGAAGAACAAGCTAAAGCGAGGGAGATCCGGAATACCTTCCTGCAAATAGAAGGAAGAACCATATAAGATGAGATGGACATGTCATGGTCATAGCTAAATACTGATCATGGTAGCCTCCATCTTGTGCATTATGATACAAGGAAGTCAACCACCCAAATCTGGAATGAAAACAGGCTAGTCTTCTCAAAGAGGAGGCTAATATACATTGAGGCATGGCAAGTGGAACTCCGTCACCTATTGTCTAGATCAGGGGTGTTCTTCTGGAGGAACTCTGTCACCTATTGGCTAGATCAGGGGTGGTCTTCTGGAGGAACTCTGTCACCTATTGGCTAGATCAGGGGTGGTCTTCTGGAGGAAATCCACCACCTATTGTCTAGATCAGGGGTGGTCTTCTTGACAAAATCTGTCACCTATTGTCTAGATCAGGGGTGGTCTTCTGGAGGAACTCTGTCACCTATTGTCTAGATCACAGGTGGTCTTCTGGAAGTTATGCTTTATATTGTTATATATTGTTATATCTTAGCATTATGTTATGTTTTATAGGGCACCATTGAAGACCCTGACAATCAAGTGTGACCACTTACTTTCAGAGCAAGCCGGATTAGAGACTGAACTGGAAAAATCCCGCAGACAACGGAGAGAGTCCAGAAGATGAAGAGCGCTCCAGTGTCTTTATGGACACAGTACCTTCGACCATGATGGATGATTAACACCAGGATCTAAGTGAACATTAAAATGTTTTATTGGGAACCATGATTTTTTTTGCTTGTGTAAATATGTTCTTATACACGATGGCTTATCAGAACAGCGCTGCAGTGAAAAGCATGGTCGTAGTGGTGGTGGTGGTGTCTGTGTGTGTCTGTGTGTGTTTGGGGGGGTCCTGCATACAGTTCTTACCCATGTCACAGCATGGAGTGACGGATTCACATAGAGGACTGTAGGAAGCATCTTGCTTGTACTTGATTGGCCGTCTACATGTTCTGCCGTTGTGACTACTATTCCAGCAATTGAGGTACATAAAAGTAATAACGTCAGGATCTGAAAAATAGAGAGAATTTATATTACTGTAAGTTTTCCCTACAAAGTAATAACTGTGGATGGAAATATATTGACTTTATTATTACTGAACACCAGAAATGATAAATCCACAGTAAATCTGCAGAATTTCATGGAGCCATTTGGTGCCATTTTGCTGTTGGGAAACGTTGCAAAAACTTTAGGGGAAAAAAGGATTTTTTTGTTTGTTTTTGTGGCTGTTTTTTCCCCCCATTTATTTTCTGGTGTTTTTTATTATTATTATTTTTTTTTTTTTGTAGATATACCATGTAAATCTATTTTTGGAACAACCAGGTATTTTGTTTATGGGCGCAATTACTTTTTTTTTTAACACAAGGACAGCTGGATAAATGTTTTCAATACCTGGAATCATTATTTAACCAGTTACTGACCGCTCACAAAAGAAGGTGACAGTGCACATGAGCTTTCAAATCTCATATTAAAATAACCAAAGTAAATAGACAGAAATACTTGCAAAAGCTAAACCGGATCTAAAGTTACAAGTGCTAATGACAGATAATGGTATAAAAGTGCTAAAAGATCACAGAGACTTCAAAGAGAGCAAATAAGGCTAAAATACAGCAATATGTCACATGACCGAACAAAGCAAATTCTTGGTTACTCACCTGTTTGGCTAGATACAGCTTAGTGATCGGAGATCTCACTTTCTCTGATTCACATAAATTCATGAGCTGCCATGGAGCACAAAGCCAGAGGAAGATCAGCGGGATCCAGACCAGAACCGTCTGCTCGAAGCATATTGGCAAATCTGGATCAGGTCTTTCAAGCAGAGAAGAATTCTGTGGAAAGAAGAATACGTTAGTGGTAGGAATACGGCACTTCCAGTCAAATTAGTGGTGCTCAAATAGGATCATCAGATAACATCACTCCAGTATTGAGATATACTGTACATAGGAGGATATTTAGTCAATCGCTATAGGTCACAATAGCCAAATCATAAGGCCATTACCATATGACTTTTCCATACCTCTTCAGCAATTTGACCATCAGATGAAGGTCTCTTTGACTGAAACTCTATCACAGTTTATTCCAAGTCCTTCTAAGAGACCCTACCTCTTTAGGAGAATAGCTTAGGTTAACTTTTAACAGTGGCAGCAGTGCAATGGGCTAGGTGTTGGGGGTATGGACTAGGCACTTGTCACGGTGGTCAGGAGTGGTATGCCCACCCTAGGGTATACAGACACATGACTTTTTAAGTAGAACAGGCTAAGGGGCTTCCAAAGGACCTTGACTATTTAGTAACAGTATTCTGTCAGGGCAACTTGGTTTGGTGGATAAATCTTGATAAAAGTCCTCACGGATTGGAAAGATACCAGCTTCTGCCAGAAGAGATCACGGAGTGCCAGGTCTGGTAGCACAAGCCCCAGGATTGCACAAACAGGCTTAGTTAAGCACCCAAGGTTCCCTGAAATGGCTGAGAGTAGACCAATGGAGTACTTCGACTTAATCTGCACTTTGCTCCGCTGAAGACAAACCTATGACTTTCTTCAACGTCCAGATAAGTAGGATTGTCACCCCAGACATAGGGTGTACCCTGTGAGGTAGTTATCCCACCTTTAGCACTGCATTACTCTTATGGTATACCAACTAACTAGAACCTCTCTCTCTCTCCACACTCCTAGGCTAGAAGAGATCCACCCAGGAACTAACATGGCACTTTAGAGCAGAAGATGGGACTTGTCTGTAATTGGTGGGAAAGCTTCTGGAAGGGACAAGGCCTGAGTGTGTGATAGGCCAGTTTGGTGTGTAGTACTCAGTCTAAGGATTGGTGGAACAGTGACATAAAACAAGTGCAATGTTAACACTCCATCAAACATGTGGTGAATAAGTAAAAGGCAACCTTCAGCCCAGAGAATATATATACACATATAAGAACACCTGACGACTCCTAGCTATTTTCAGCGGCTCCTTAGAGAATGAATGAAGCAGCGGGTCACATGCAGCTCCATTCAAAACAAACTTTATTCTAGAGATCCCTGGGAGCCCAGAGGTCAGACCCCCTGTGATCTTATACCTATGCCCTATCCTGTGAATAGGGGAGTGGATAGGGGACAGGTAAAAATAACTCAGTAACCCCCTTTAAGGGCCTTGGGGCATGAGAGGTGAAAACAACTAAAGGCCCTATCATTGATCGTGAATGATTCTAACATTATTACATTCACAGATTGCTGTTATGAACGATCATTTTTGTGGTCGTTATATGGTCACTAGTCATTTGTAGTAAGAGAAAATGGTTGTTTTTTCCCGTGCGACTGAAAGATTTCTTATTACATGAACGGATAGGCGAATTATCAGCAAAAAACCAACAATGATTTTTTGACTTGCTGAAAAAACACGATCAACAACAATCTAATGATTTTGTGTTTATTGTGCACTCGCTTCACCGTATTACACCAAATGATGCTCGCTAGTGATCATTTTGGTGCGTTTTTGCACAATAACCTTAACCACTCCGTGTAATAGGGCCTTCAACCACTCCGCTGCTTATCACTGATTCTTATAGATATGACCTTAGATTGATAGAACATAAAATCTATTTATGATTAACATTTCTAAACTTTCTATAAAAGTTAAATCAATTATATAATATAATCAAATGAGTCAGGGTCAGCAGGCTTTTACTCACTCCAAATGTGACTCCAGCCAGAACTAGCTCCGACTCCTCAACCCTGGTCACAGGTGCGGAGAACTGTTTTAAAGGGGTAGTTCAGCAAAAAAAAATATATTTCCAATCAGCTGGTGCCAGAAAGTGCCAGATATTTACTTCTATTAAAAAAATCTCATGTACTCAAGGGCTGCTGTATGTCCTGCAGGAAGTGGTGTATTCTTTACAGTCTGGAGAGAAGGAAAGGCTTACTATGGTGATTTGGTACTGCTTTGGACAGTTCCTGACATGGACAGAGGTGGCAGCAGGGAGCGCTGTGTCAGACTGGTAAGAATACACCACTTCCTGTAGGACATACAGCAGCTGATAAGTACTGGAAGATTTTTTTTAATAAAAGTAAAATACAAATCTCTGGCACTTTCTGGCACCAGTTGAAATATTTTTTTTTACTGTGAACCTTTTCTGTTTCTTGCTACACTCCAAAAACATATCAATAGAGAGATTATACATTAGACTGAGAGCTCCTCTATAGATTAACGTGAAAAAAAGGACTTTTGACATTTGGAGATAAATGGCCCAATTCTTCTTATACGTGAGGGTCGTTCATACAACATATCCGACACAACCTTCCATGCATAGGAAATTCACATATTAGTAGCCAGCAAATGTAATAATAGGAATAAAAAGCAAACATACCCAGAACACGGAGCCACAATAGTCATCCAAAGCCTTGGACATGTTCAATGATGGGGGAGCAGCTGCTCATAGAGTCCACCTGGCACAATACTGAATGAGTAGATATGTCCGTGTGCTTATATCACTCTGTGATTCAGCAGGTTAGAAGTTCCCCCCACCCACCGCACTCTCTACAGTAATACTGAAGGGAAATCTCAGCTCATCACAGACCTATAGGACTATGGTTGGGTTAAATGTTAACTAATTTCACAACTGCCGAGTTTGTCCTGAAGAGTCTCATAAGGCGGCTCATAGAGAGATTTGCTTTCTATCTACTTGAGGGTCATTTTCTGGAGTTAACTTAATTTCTCAATAATCCCATAAACGCCTCTCGAACCTTCAAGCCAGGTATTCCAATCAAGTGTATACTCCAAGAAGAGATACTATATAGCTGAGTGAGACTGGGGTATATTGGTCCACCATAAGCGATGGACACACAAGTGGGGTTCAGTAAGGAGCTGGCCTGTCCATGTTCCATTATAAATGGGCCATACATACACCTATGTATGGTGTATCTGTTATCAGTTGGCTTTCCTGTACACCTGCATCTTGTGAGCATAGGGTACATCAACCAGTTGGGGGCTGCCACCTAGGGCAGATCATCCAGCTGGGTTCTATCCCCCTATATATGTGACACTATGGTTATAAAGGCAGCAGTTTACCTCACTCATTATATAATTATCATTATATAACAGGACAATACTCAACAGTGCTCACTACTTACCAAGGTATAGGAGCCTATCCAATACAATATTCCCATACGTTACTATAACCATATAATAAGAGAAATTATATTTCCAATCAGTTTTCACATATGCCAATAAACAGCTATCAGTTTTAGTTTTTTAAGTAATTGTTATGTGATTGTTTCCTGAGAAATTGGGTGTCCTGTTTTACCTCCTCCGTAGACAGCAGCTGTTGGCTATATATTGTGTGAACTGGCCCCAGTACCTTATAGCTGTGGGGGGGACCTCTCTGACGCTGTGCCTGGCAATCTCCAGCGAGGTGGCAATTAAAAAAGCCACCTTTGATTCTCGGTCGCGACCCTCGTTATCTAGGCATTGGGGTGGAGTGACCTCTATGGCGCCTCCGCCCTCTTCCCAGCCACTTACACTTGATTGGCAGCCTGGGTGCTGGAAACTTAATGCCAAGGGGAGCACTCAAGTGTGAATGGCTGGGGAGTGGGCGGACTACATGACGCTGAAGCTCCGCCCCAATGCCTAGATAACGGGAGTTAGGACCAAGGATTAAAGACGTTCTTCTAAGTTGCTGCCAACCCCCCCCTCCCAAGATCCGGATATTACCAGGCACATCGTCGGAGAGCTGTGCCTGGCAGCTATAAGGTACCGGGACTGATTCACACTCCACCAGAGAGGTGATTGGTTTTCTTTAACCCCTCAGATGCCATGGTTAACAGCGACCACAGCATCTAGGTGGATATGTGACATGCTCTATCAATTTTTGGACTGCCCTCCTTCAGGAACCTTCTGAAAGCCAGTATAGTGGCCATGGAATATGTCTACTTGACCTATTTAGAATCTGTCTCTATTATTTCAGGTCTTTTTTAGCCCATACTTTTATTTTCAACACAGATTGCTAAAATAGTAAAGGGGTATTCCGCTAAAACATAACTTTTCCTACGTTGCGACTAACAATTAATTCCAGACTTGTTATTATCTGTTCAGTGTACTTCCCTCAGTTCTGAGCTGATGCTTTCTGCTGAAGACACAAAAAAATCTGAGCTGTTCAGTCCGTCTCTGCTCTCAACCCCCTCCCTTTTAAGACGGCCGATGTAAAGAAGCCCCTATCTGCAACTTTGTAATGCCGAGAGGATTCATCACAAGTTCATCACAAGTTCACGAATTCATCAGCAGCTTGACCTCAGATTAACCCTCACAGCATTTCAAAGAAGCTACAAAGTTGCAGATAAAGAGTATCTGGGGCTTGTTTACATAAGCCTTCTAAAAAGGGAGGGGGGAGGAGGGGGAAATGGAAAGAAAAGCTCATACAGTTTTTTGTGTCTTCAGCAGCATCTTAGAACAGGGTGAAGGAGACTGAATAGATAATGGAAGTATGGAATAAATTGTTAGTCTCACCATGGGCAGCAACATATGAAAAGTTCTGTTTAAGTCGAATACCCCTTTAAGTGCCCAAAACATGATGTGTAAGTAAAAAATAATCTACTTATTAGATAAGTAACTTTTTGTGAGGTAAGTATTATACAGGGTGTTTGTCGCTATAAACAGGAGGCAGGACTTTGGGGTCCAATGTACGAATACGAGTCATTCATCTGTTAATTATTAGAGAGGGAAAGTAATTCCGCTTATCTCTTCTTCATAAATACTTGGTTTACAGGTTGCGACTTGTTCAGCTGACAGCTAGTCCTCCCAGCCTTCTCCCATACATACTGTAGCTGGTGATGTTTGTTAGATGATACCTCCCCCATATAAAACCTTTAATAATCACACGCCCACTTATTTAGCACCCCAGAAAGGAGGCATTGAGGCGTCCAACAGAGGCAATCTCCACCATAGCCCCCAAAACTTACAACGTAGAAAGATGAATTCTTGTGCCTCCATCTCCTGATCTCATCTTCCTCTGTAATTTAGACACCTATATACCTGCCAATGTGTTGGACACTGAGGGCCACGGTTTTCGGGATTTGTTTATCTGCCAATCTCGGGTATGATATTTATTTAATCGGGTCCAAAGACGGGCTACAAAAATGTTGAAGGGTGTTAGGCATAAACATATGAGGAAAGACTTAAGGACCTAAATCTGTATAATCTGGAAGAAAGAAGGGAAAGGGGGACAAGAACAAAACCTTAAAGGGGTAGTGCGGCGCTAAGAAATTATTCACAAAATAACACACATTACAAAGTTATACAACTTTGTAATGTATGTTATGTATGTGAATGGCCCCCTTCCTGTGTTCCCCAACCCCCGCCCGTGTACCCGGAAGTGTAGTGCATTATACATACCTGATACGTGTCGACCCCCGTCCGCTGTCTTCTGACAGTGATGTAATCTTCGGGAGCATAACTGTGCTCAGCCAATCGCGGCTGAGCACAGTTATGACGCGGTAGAGGGGGGCCGGCATGAGGGACGGCAAGAGCGGGTCGGCCGGCCTCCCAAAGATGACGTCTTTGACAAGATTACAGAAGGGGTCGGACGACACGGATCAGGTATGTATATTGCACTACACTTCCGGGTACACAGGCGGGGGGCGGGGAACACGGGAAGGGGACCATTCACACACATAACATACATTACAAAGTTGTATAACTTTGTAATGTGTGTTATTTTGTGAATAATTTCTTAGCGCCGCACTACCCCTTAATATTTGTTAAAGGACTAAGTGAGCTTCAGAGGAGAAATGTTTTTAATTATTATGGCATATGGGGTACACTCCTATTATGCGCCCTATGCCATCTTTCTGTTTTGTGCCTATTCTCTGACCTGTAGTAGTTATGAAGTTTTATATTTCAGCCCTACCTGTTGTTATGTAAGAATGTCACATCGCCTTTATACGGATAGCTACAGTTAGACCTTTGTACTCTTCTCTTTGTGGTGTGCTATCCCTACATTCTACTGGATGAGGATTTATGGGCACTTTCCCGTTTTTTTTCTTAGTCACACTGTTAGATATACACTTCTCAATGGTTGGTATTGCAATGCTATGTTTATAGTGCTGTCACTATTTTTCTCCTTACCTCTACTTGGTGCCGGTGGGGGAGTGTGACTTGGCTCTGACAGGGCAGCTTCCCACTCTAGAACTGACCACAGGTTTGTGGTCTTATAGATAACTTTTCTTTTTATTTCTTAGGTTAGTTCCTTGGAGGTTTCCTGTTCAGGACAAAACCTCTCTTTTCTTCTTTTTCTAGCCTCTTTTTCTCACCCCCCCCCCTCTTTTTTATTTTATTTCCATTTTCATTATTCTTATTTCTTTTCATTTCTTTATTTCTTCATTTATTTTTGTACATCTGTCCAATCTCTCCCTCCCTTTGCCTTCCAGTTCACTATACCCTACCATCATGGTGCAACTCAAAACATGCTCTCTGAATGTAAGAGGGTTCAATACCCCTGAAAACCCCCAAATAATCTCAAATCTGCTATAACATGCATACGGAATAGGCCCATATTATTTTTCTCCAAGAAACCCACTTTAAAACCACCCATCTTCTGCAATTTTCCAACCACTATTACCCCTCCTGGTATCACAGCACCAACCCTGAATAAAAATCAAAAATTGGGCTTCACAAATCTCTGAGACACAATGCCAATCTTGCCACACAGATTGATGCTGGGGGTCTTAAAATGTCTATTCAGTCAAAGGTATTTACATTGAATTGTTTCTATCTTCCCAACCAGGATCAAATTTGAACCTGCAGACGCTTTCTACATCTGTTGGAGGGGTTTGTGGAGGGTCAGGTCATCATTGGAGGTGACTTCAGTTTTGTTTTTGAGCAGGTTCTGGATTCCTCTTCGGGTGGAGGTCGCCAACCACGATTACACATGCCGCAACTCTCTTCCACTATCCATTCTCTCCAGCTGGTGGACGTCTGGAGGACCTTGCATCCTAAATCTCGGGATTATACTTTTTAGTCTCCTGTACACTTTTCCAACAGTCGCATTGACTTCTTTCTTGTGAGTCACCATCTTCTTACATGGCACCCAACATCACACATAGGCACATCGATCTGGTCGTCGTTCTGCCGGTGTTCTGCTCATTTGAGATAACAGACTCCACACCCATCTTCCATCCTTGGAAGTTGAATGAAAATCTAGTTAAAGATACATACTGTCTTTTAGAAATGCAGATCGCCATTAAAGATTTCATCTCCACACATTAAACTGACACCACTGCCTTGCCTCTACAATGAGAGGGATTAAAATGTGTCCTATGAGGGATCCTTATTCAGCATGGTGCCCACTTAAAAAAAAAAGAGCGAGCATACACATTTCCAGACTTCTAACTGAGATCCAATCTCTGGAAACACTCCATAAATCAGCCCCCCATCCCTTCTCTCTTAGCTGACCTTACCTACTCTAGAGAAAAATGGAAAGTCTTATTGGACCAGTGCTTTACGAGGTTCAAGGATAGAATGAAAAAGTACTCATATGAGCATGGTGACAAATGTGGCAGGGCTCTGGCCTCCACTCTTCACTTGTGTAATGGTACAGTGTACATCCCCAGACTCAAAGCACCCACAGGCCCTGATGTTACTAATCCGATAGATATAGCAGATGCTTTTCAGGACTACTATAGTACGTTACACAATATCTAGGGTCATTACCAGTCTGCTCCTTCCCAGCTACTTCATGATAAAGTGCGAGACTACATCACTACAACTGCCCTTCCCACACTCCCCCTGAGGACAGTGATGCATTAGAAAACACTTTTACAGTCCAAGAAGACACTGCGGCCATAAAACCCACTTCCTACCAGGAAAGTCCTGGACCTGACAGATTCACCACTAGGTTCTATAAAACGTTATTGTCTCACATCGTTCCATTTTTTACTAACGTTATCAATTCTATTTCTTCTCTCTTGCCTTTTCCCCCACAATCATTAGAAGCCCATATTAGTTTACCCGAAACCGGGCAGGACCACTGATGCTTGTGCTAATTTTCGGCCCGATCTCCATTAATGCTGAAAAGGCGTTGGATAGGGTGCACTTAGTATTTCTGGAACACGCCTTACACCAGATAGGGGTTGGTCCGGTGATTTTGTCCAGAATAATGGCCTTATACTACAACCCTACAGCCAGAGTTAGGGCTAATGGCATCCTATCCTCCCCTTTCTCCATTTCCAATGGCACGTGACAAGGTTGACCATTGTTGCCCCTTTTATATACGGTGGTTATGGAACACCTTGCCATGGCCTGACGATCTAATCCCGATGTACATGGCTCACCATAGGTACTGAATTATGAACCTTTGCTGCAAAAAGCCAAAATATCTCTCTCTAACTATAATCTTAAACGTCTCTCATGGTTTGGCCGTATTAACAGAATAAAAATGGAAATCCTCCCCTTTTTTTTGTACATGTTCCAAGCACTTCCTATTCCTGTCCCCAATTCTTTCTTCTCCCAAATTAATAGGGCAGTGTCTAAATTTGTCTGGGGTGCGGCACGCCCACACACTAACATTTTTAAACTCTCTGTTCTTCCAAATACGCAGGTGGAGCTATTATCCCGGTTAGTTGACTGGCACAGATCCAGAAACTCTAAACATTGGATTGAGATAGAAGAAGCCCTATCCCCGGTCTCTATCCTCTCTTCCATGGATAGAGAGGCGCTATATTCACCATTCGACTTGCCTCTACTTACTTAATTTTTTTGGAACCTGTGGGATAGATTAGTGATACCCTTAGCTCTTTCCCATCGACCGGGCCCTTTAACACCTCTTTTTGATAATCCAGACTTCCCGCCAGACCTGGGCGCGAACAGCTTTCTTATTTGGGATAAACACACTTTTCCCGAGACTTGCTAAAATCTTCAAAGGTTCGGAGGTTTTGCCTCCCTTTCCTATGCTTGGCGGCCTTTGCCTAGAGCGGTGTCTTTTGTGGTTGCAATACTTTCCATTACGATCTTTACTGTCACCTTATTCACAATCTCAGACCTTATGCCAAAGCCTTACAAATCTAGAGACCCTGGTTACTCTATCGGGCCCTCCACATCGCCTCCTCGCAGGTATGTACAGTATTTTAACTACACATGCTCCTACAGAACCATGCTTTGTTCTTGCCTGGAAAAGGGAGCTAGAGACTCAGTTTGACAAAGATGACTGGAATAAATGATTTTTGTTTTCCCACAGACTTCCCATTGCACGTCATGCTTAGAAAAAAAAACGAGTAAACTCTTACCAGGTGGTACTATTACCCCGCTTTGCTCCATACAATCTTTCCCTCAGTGTCAGATCTGTGTTGGTGGTGCTCAACTGCAGTGGGCATCATGTTACATATTTGGGTGAGCTGTCCACGTCTCCAAAGCTTCTGGCCAAAGATTTTTACCTTATTCAATTCTCTAACCAATGACTTTGTCCACAAGGTAGCTCACATTGGGCTTCTCTCTTTAATTCCAGGCCATATCTTCTCAGTTAAGAAGGGTCACTTCTTAACTGCTGCCAGAATGGTATTTCCTTGGAAATCCCCCACTTCTCCATCTCTTGCTGAGTGCGTGGCTGAAGTTAACCATGCGAATGCCTATGGAGGAGATGGTAGCGGAGGATAGAGATGGTTTGGTTGGAATTCCGCGATAGCTCAGCTATGGCTACCTGGCTCGCATCTCCGTCATGCTCTGGATGACCTTTCTTGCATTATCATGGTAATGTTACCCCCTTTCTACAGTCCCTTCTCTTCCCTCCAATTTCTACCCCTTTTTATGTTTTTTTTGTCATTTTACTGTATTATTTTATTTTATTCTTTTTATTTTGTTATTATTTGCCTTGTTATTTCATTTTTCATTCATATTCCCCCCTTTCCCCCAACCTCTTTCCTTTCTTTACTCTTGCTCTTTCTTGTAGTTACATATGAGATTCTTTGATTACAATTGTATGCTGGTATCTAGAAGTCTATACACCAATGGATACTTATGGATGCTGGTTTCTGGCATCTTTATGCTGACCCACATGCATTGATTGTCATTCCTTTGTTCCTCTATACATCTACAACTACCACATCTCTTATTGTTCATCTTTATTTGCACTTGGGCTCTGCATAGCCACATTTATGTGTGTCTGTCCTTGAATTTTTCCTCTTATTAAAAAGATTTAAAGTAAAAAACAAAATGAACTCAAAAACAAGAGGAGACTGAGAGGTTAGTTGGGGGAAAGATCAGAAGCAACATAAAAAAACATTACTTTACTAAAAGAGTAGTAGATGCTTGGAACAAACTTCCAGCCGATGTGGTTGGTAAATCTACAATAACTGAATGTATTATATACATATATCTATCCTAAGATAATAAGTATATAATACGGCAGACTAGGTGGACCAAGTGGTCTTTTTCGGTTTCCAAGTCTAGCAGACAATTAAAAGAAAAAACAAACAAACAATAAAAAAAACAAAGCACAGTTAAAAAGAAAAAGAAAAAAAAAAAGAAATCTTTAGTTTTTACATAAAATACAAAGTAAACCACAATTATACAGTAAGACAATACAAATTTTCCATAAGTCTGATTATCTATACATGGTACAATTCATTAGGTAGAAATGTGGGGATGAGGGCTGTTTCTGGCAGGAAGTAATGGTTTGTTCTTGGGTATGGAATCCTGATATTGTCTGTGAGGTAGAAATAAGGAGGTGACCTCCAACCTCCGGTCCTACAGCTTTCGAAAAACGACATTCCCCAGCAATCCTTATGCTACAGCTTTACAGGTCGCTTCCCAGTTCACTTTGGATTTTTAGCGGTCGTCGCTCAGAGAGTCTTAAGGGAGTCCATGCTGGAATCATATCGCTCATATACATCCCCCAGGCCTCATAGTGATGTGCCACTGGTGATCTCAATGCCAGCATCTTTGGCCATAGAGGCAAAATGTCCTTGGCTTGCCAGGAGGTCTTCTGGGCTTCCATATTCTATAATCTTTCCTGAGTCCAACATCATGACCCTGCAAACAAAGAAGACAATGAAGGCAGTGAATTTCTGCAACTGAATTGTTAGATTTTGTTATGAACACCTCTTACATTTTTGCAAAAGTTTCTGTGGTGCCCACTTAGCACGTATGCCAGGAAAGCTCCCTGTCACTTTTATATTGGTCTGCTGGATAGATCAGAATTCTAAATTCAGCTCTAAAGGAAAATAAATGAGTTGCTTGGGCATTGGTAGGGAAAGTCATATGCTGTAAAAGATGCCTGAATAGCTAGTAACTGTGTATACTAAGTATAAGGGGTCCTCACTTGTTACTGTCCATGATGGTGTGCAAGCGATGTGCGATGGTCAACACTGTGCAATCTGCAAATTCACTGCGGATGGTCCTCTGGATTAAATTATCCGTCTCCAGGTCCACAGCCGCCGTGGCTTCATCCAGAATGAGGATCTTGGATTTCCGCAGTAATGCCCGAGCCAGACACACCAGCTGCCTCTGACCCACACTGCGCAGAATAACAAAGGAAACCAAATTCACAGTTAGTAATGATAATTATTTGAAAATATACAATATTAGGAACACACCGTACAAAACTAATATATTGTGCTCTTACCTTAGGTTCTCTCCTCCTTCACTGACTTCATAGGAAAGCTTTTCCTGCAGCCCTTCTACATACGGCTTGAGGTGAGAGAGTTCCAGAGCTTTCCAGATCTCCTCATCCGTGTACTGATCAAACGGGTCCAAATTCATCCTTAGCGTTCCAGAGAATAACACCGGGTCCTACAGGAGAACATTATACTGTCTAAATGCGAGGGACAATGGGCTGCTATATACCCTGGCAGTAATATCACCATTGCTTTATAGTAGACAAACCGTAGTGGAAAATATAAACAAAGCTTAGACTTTATATATTTTTAAGCTTCTACCGACCCCTCCACCTGTGCCTGAATAGGCATTCCCAGGGTATCCATTTACATACATAATATTGTAATCATGCAGGCACAGATAGTACTGCTTACTTTTCTCTCCCTGTAAATGTTTGAAGCACAGATATTACTGCCTCCTTGTCTCTCCTTGTAAATGTTTCAGGCACAAATTGTATTTCCTCCTTGTCTCTCCCTGTAAATGTTTCAGGCACAGATAGTACTGCCTCCTTGTCTCTCCCTGTAAATGAAGGAACAGATAGAACTATCTCCTTATTTCTACCTGTAAATGATGCAGGCACCAATAGTATTCTTTCCCTGTTACTTTCAGTATATGATGCAGGCGCAGATAATACTTCTGCCTTGTTTCTCCCTGTAAATTAGGTAGGTACAAATAGTTGCCCTATCGGTTCCTGCAGGCACCAAAACTTCTGCTTCCTTGTCTGTCCCTATAAATGATATAGGCACAGATAGTGCTGCCTCCCTGTCTGCCCCTATAAAGAATGTAGGCACAGATAGTTCTGCTTCCCTGTCTGTCCCTGTAAATGATGTAGGCGCACATTACACTGCCTCCCTATAAATTATGTAGTAGCTGACAGTACTACATCCTTGTCTTATCATGTCATTTGTGTAAGAACAGATAGTACTGCCTCCTCATCTATCCCTGTAAGTGATGTAGATGCAGAAAATAATGCCTCTCACACTCACTATATCCTATATGTCCTGTCTCTTTTTGTTTTCCTTTTGACCTCACAAGATACCTTGCCAACAACAAACAATATTGTGAACGCCGCATGCTAGCGACGTAATCCTTAAATATTAGATATCCACATGTATTAAGCTGCCTGTGAAATTACATTTTACTAGGGAAGCCTTGCCAAGAAATCTCACCAAACATCAAGACTGTACAGAAACGCAAACCGCTGAGTACATTCTACGAAGCTGCCATTCTCGTAGTCTTTACATGTGTAACTGCTGCCACCTAGTGGTATGTTTGCAAAATGTGCTGTGACTATTCACCAACTGCCCAGGACAGACTTGATTTCTTTGTCATGTTCCTAATTCCTGAACAGTGACTGTAGTGTGGCCCCTGAAACGGGACTTGGTGGTTAGGTAGGTGGTACATGTCAAAGTATGGGCCGATATTTAGGAGAAAGCGAACTCCGACCTGTCAGGTCCTCGTTCCCCGTTCGCTGTCTGTGTTATAACATGTGGCGACATCAATCGCGGGGTGGGAAGGGTGCCCGGGGAGCAGCAGGAGGATCTTTGGATCGTGTGGGTGGCACATAGAAGAGAACGCCAATCTGCTCCCGCTGCTCCTATCTCCCCCAAACTTGTTATTTATAGGACCTACTGGTGTTTTCTGTATATAGATATTCTTTTTATATATTGTCAAATTATTTTAGAAAACAAAAACTTTACTTTAAATATCTGCATAATAGCTTTTCTGTCATATTATATATGGAGACTATATGGGTACTACCCCTGAATGATGGCTTGTTATATAGTGAATTACCTGTGGAATTATAGTCAGCTTGTTGCGCAGGTCATGGAGGCCAATAGTGGAGATGTCCACCCCATCAATGACTATCTTCCCTCCCGCTGCCTCGATGATCCGGAAGAGACAATTAGTAAGTGAAGATTTTCCAGCTCCCGTCCTTCCGACTATTCCAACCTGAGGGACAGATCCAGGAATATGAATAGGACGCATACATAATTCCATCCACTTAGATGAGTCTCTATTCTGTCCGCATTTGCAGACAGCATAAACAGATATGTGTAAGAGGCCTGACTTGTCTTCCTCTATTTTACCAATTACCAATATATGTCTAGTTTTGTATCCTCCTTACCTTCTCCATACTGTCAACAGTGCAGGAAATCCCATGTAGAACAAGATCTAGTTCAGAGCGATAACGCGCCTTGTAATCCACAAATTCCACAACACCTCTGTCTGGCCAGTCCTGTGGGGGGCGCCGCTGAGTCACCCACTCTGCCTGATAACAAAGAACACTGGCTACAGTTACACACATGAATCCACCGATATTTTTATAGAACATATCTATGTCCTGCCAAGAAGAGGTATTAAAAGCATAACCAAATGCAGAGAGGTGAAACATGGTGGAATATCTTATTTGGGGTCCCTGCAGAGCTTTGGTTTGCAAATGTTTTATTTCTGTGTTGACTTTTGGTTGCATTTTTAACTGTGAGTAAAGGGTTAACATGGGAATTACATGCCCACACATACACTTGTACATGCCGTGTCCTACTGTTAACTGCCTTAGGCACCTGTTGCAAAGTTCTCACTCCAGGTTAAGTGGTGATGAAGGTATTTTTATAATTTCACCACTAGGTGTCAGTGTTATTTCTAAGTCTTGTTATCTTATGCACAGTTGAAGGTAGGAATGGGTTATTGTTGTTGTACCATGTGTTCATTGCTGACCTATAGGAGGTGCTTTCTCTTCTTCTGCCTGTCCCTGCTCTCAACACACACTCATCCCTGTAGGAGGAGTTAGCTCCGTGTTGGAGGAAGTGTGCAGCGTGGGCTAGTCTAAGACACATGTGTACAGATGCAGCTAGAGACAACCAGTTCTTCTAATATCTATATCTACTATGCAGTGCTTAACACTACAAAGGGAGAAAAGTCTAATAAAACATCCTGGCCCATGGCATGAACCAATCTAAAAAATGTAGGGCAATCTCCTGATATACAAAAGGAACTAGCCTGAATAAAACAAAGCTACCAAGGAAGGCCTACGTATCCTATCTCAAAGTGCAGGTAACTGGGATACCTCGCTTCACTCGGATAACCACGTCTGGGGCTTGTATCACCCTATTAGGATGAGTCACTCGAACTGTAGGGCACAAGGTGGTCAGACCAAAGTCTATACACTGGTACAAGTAACTTCTCAGTCTACAAGTATTCTTAACAGTTCCGGCAGAGTACACTGCTACTTGGGGTTAGGACTCCCTCAACAAACTCTTCTCCTCTACTCTACTCTCAACTCTTAAAGCACTGCTACAACTACCTCTCTACTCTACTCTACTTCTTCAAGCACCTCTTCAAGCGCTAACAGGTGAAGCACTAGAGTCGGTGTAAAGAGTGTATTGTACTACTAAAAGACTGCACAGTAAAGCTGTTCTATTTTTTATATCACTGGGACTCTGTCATCATTTCCTTTGCAAAAGCACCTATACACACTAACCGCACACCGTGAGTTATTTTTCCCCTTTCAGTGGATGGTGGTACCAATAGTTCGGGTGGGTCAATTGCCACTACTGGACTACTGTGACAAGAGCCTAAGCGACCCATCACAGCCCGGCAGGTCACCGACCATTGGGGATTACAACCAGCCACAACACAAGGAAGGTACCAACATAACACCTGTGTGCTGGACTAGCACTGGCGTCACGACAATACCATCTCTGGCTGAGCTGTACAGTAAAATCAACATAGGGCCACCACATACAGAGAACCTTCTGGAGATTGGGGGCATGCAATGATCCATCCTCTTAGCAAAGAGTACCAAGAAGTTAGTCTAGAGTAGAATGAGAGGAAGTCTCTAACCGTTCTCTAATTCTGTCAGGAAAATATACTTCCTAGTCATTCCTGAGACCAAGTTCAGGAGAAGTAGACCTTCGCCAGTGAGAAGGTGGACAAGGGCATCATAGCATCACCCTAAGACCCTTCAGGCCTTTAAGCTGGGCCTAGGACTAAGTGGCTCCTTAGCTACATATATTTAGAGCCCTGCACCTCACAGTAGGGAATTGCAGGTACAATGTGAGTAGAGAACAACTAGTTAGCTTTTACCCCAGTAAAGAGACATAGGACCAGTCAGTGATATAACAAAGGCTATAGTGGAGTATGCCAACACACTTAAATTGTGGGTTATCCTAGCACCCAGCTTTGACCTGTCCAGCAGAGGTTCATCCTGAGCATGAATGGGCAATGGCATGCCTAAGGAAACATTGTGCAGAGGGAAACCTGGAGTTCTATGGGGACCAAGGAGAGTTGTCAACTCTTGACCACCTCTTAGACAAAAATAATATTTAAAGGTGTTCTATGATGCAAAAATACTCTATCCAGAGATCTACTGTTGTCACTTCAGCACTTACTTCATTCTCTACTTCAATATATTCATCCACACGCTCAACAGCAACAATGTCGGTCTCCAGCTCAGATGTCATCTGTACCAACCAGTTGAGTGTCTGTGTAATCTGTAAAAATATGAGGTTATTGTTATGATGTAAAAGGTATGACCAATACAGAGATCCTGGGCACTGGGGCAAAATCTGGATCACAATGACTCACATTGAGTGCTGAAGAAATGGACAGTCCAACAGTCCCACCGTCCACAGTGCCACGAGCTAACACAGCAAAGAGCGCAGCAAAGAACACCGTCAGGTTCCCTACAAATTCAAGGCGGATGCCCAGCCACCTGCAGATAGTATCATACGATAGGAGATTACTAGAGGTTCCTCCTGGTTATCAATACGCAGCACAAGGTTTCACATGACTTATGAGTTCCTTACCTATTGGAGATGATCCAGGGGTAAACGCTCTTCTGATTCAGGTCTATGGTGTCTTCATTGTGCTGGAGGAACCTCTGTTGATGTCCATAAGCTCGAATGACTGACAGACCAGAGACTGTCTCCTCAAGATGAGAATAGATGGGGGACCTTGTGACTGAGTCCAGACGCCTCAGCTGACGGGAGGTGGTGACATAAAACCTCTATACATACAAAAGCAATTTAATAACAGACATGGACATAAGTACCTGGAAGCCCAACAAGAAAGGGCACCCATCTCTGGACTAAAATTTTACTGTGCATTGTTTCCCACTAATGTGAGGATTATTTTTACTCTTCCACTAATATGACATCACTGTGTGCATTATCCCTGTAGTCTGACTTAGAGCCAGATTCTTACCTGGACAAAATAATAAAGAATAGCTAGTGGTATGATGACGGCAGCAAAAATTGGTGTGGCCAAGCAGATAATAAACAGGGTGCTGATCACTTCCAGGAAGCACTCGATCCAGTAACGGAATGACATGGGAATGGCGTCATCCACAGTGAGGATGTCCTATAAGTAAAGAGCATAAAAGATCGTAAGGTGATAGCCTTTTCTCAAGATGGCTTATCTTGAAGCTGTTGGGTCCTAATACAAGATCATAAAAAATGCTGATAGCAACTGGCCACCCTGACCATGTGATGTAAGTATGGATGACACTTCCAGAAGCTATAGCAGACCAGGGTAGTTACACCTTCATATAATGATTTATCATAAAACCGAAGGATTTCAACCTAGAGGTTACTACTAGATAAAACCTTTGAATGAAAATAGATGGAACTGACCTTGGCAAATCTGTTGACAATGCGCCCAGTTGGAGTAGTGTCGAAGAACTGCATAGGAACGTGCAGGATATTTCGAAGGAGTTGTGCATGGAGCAGCCGTGATGCCCGCACAGTACCGGCCGCAATCAGAAAAGCGCTGAGGAACACAAAAATAGCTGAAAAAAATACATATATGACTCATTACTACCTGTACCACAAAAAATATTAGCGCACAATAGTGGAATATTAGTGGTTAAAGGGGGTGTCTAATCAGTAGTGATGAGCAAAAATCCTGATGTTCGGTTCTGAGTCCTAACATGAGCATAAACAAAATGATCGTGATCGGTCCGTGTTCGCCAAACATTCACGAACAATTAACAAACATACAATAGAAGCGTAAGTTTCAGTCTACGCACATTATAAGGTGCAAAGCGTAAATTACACAGTTGCACACGTAGTTGCGTTCGTAGTTGTGTATAGGTTGCGTACGTTTTAGTCTAGAGTGCATACAGATTATAAGGCGCAAAGCATAGATTACACAGTTGCGTATGTTTGCAAGTCTGAATATGTTCGAATAAATTGTTCGTGATTGGCGAACACAAATGATTAGCGTCATATGAACATTTCCGAACATGTTCGTTCATCACTACTAATCAGATATAAGCCCTTTCAGTTCTTGTCAGCCAAAGCAATTAGTTTTGCTGGTGGAACCAGTGGCCAGCCACATTTTTCGATTGCTATAAAGATGAATGGCTGGCTATGTAATGCATAGGATGTCCCCAACACCAGGATCTTTACATACTTGTTCATGGGGAGTTCTGAATGGGGACCGTCAACTATGACATCCATGCGGACAAACATAATATTGGTCAGACAAACCCTTTATTAAAATTTGAGAAAAAAGTTACCTTGAGCCACCCCAAGGGCTCCAAATACTCCAATCCGCAGGTCTCTCTGTGAGGCGGTATAAGTTTGATTGAAGTAAGTCACCGAGTCTGCTGTCCACTCACTGAGCCAAATATTCTGCCCAACAACGGCAACATTCTGTAAAATGAAGGTAACCAATATCCAGGTAGTGTAACACCATCCGACTGCCCGAAAATACTTCATGTACAGGGAGAATTTCACCTGCAAAAAAAAAAGTGGCAGTGGTTGATATTCCTAAATTATGCAGAATGCCTTACATGAGGCAAATGTGCAGGTGCGGCACTCACACTCCCCCCTGTTGTTGTTTACTCAATTGTAATGACTAAATGTGTAGTTTTGAGCAGTAGAGATGTGTCTAGTCTTAGTGTTGCTAGTGAAGATATACGTATACAGTCTACTTTGCTTAAAGAGGTACTCCGGGCTTGGGTTATTTTTAGTGTATAGCTGGGGAAGGGGTGGAAATAGAAGCCGCCGGTCACTTACCTCCCTGGTTCCAGCGCCGGGTCCCGGATCGCACCGCCCCCTTCTCCCGTCCCGCTGCCAATTCCTGGTCTGAGCTGTGGCTTTAGACTTGACGTCTCAAGGCAGCTCCGCCATTGAGCGGTCGTAGCGGGGTCCCGCCAGACCAGGAAGCGGCAGCAGGCCGAAAGAACAGGGCGGCGTGATCCGGGACCCAGCACTGGAACCGGGGAGGTAAGTGAACAGCGGCCTCTATATCCACCCCCTCCCCGACTATACTCTAAAATTAACCCAAGCCTGAAGTACCCCTTTAAACTCTGCTGTAGAGGTTCCCAACAGACTGGCTAACTGTGGTGCAGCTGCTTAAGAAAACTTTACTCACAGTTAGGTGTGGCACAACCTCCTAGTGTAGGACATACACCAAAGACATGGAAGCCACTAGGCACAAATAGTTATGTGAAGCAGGAGAGTCTTAGCTCAGTCATTCCCTCTTCTGCCTTGCCAATTTTCCCACTTTGATTTGTTGATTTTCCCTCTCAGTGTGGACTGGAGTCGTGGTAAAACTTTTAAAACTCTGTAGAGTGTCATGATCACCACCACCTCGACCCAGATAGGTAGCTAATGGAAGAGGATTTTTGTGCTACTGTAGCATAGAAGTGTTTGCTGGTAACCGATGCTAACTGGGAACTGACTAGGCCTAAGGCTTTCATGTGGCCTTGAAGACTAGTCTAGGTGGTGTGTACACTTCTCTGGTCAAAGGCAGACTGAGTAGAAATACCCAGTCCTTTAGAGAGAAGGAGACTAAGGGTTAACTATCGTGTGTAACGTGTCGTTCTTCAACCACTCACAGGTGCAGGTGCAGGTGCCTCTCCTCCTTTCTTTAGCCTATCTTCTGCTCTCTCTCTCTCTCTCTCTCTCTCTCTCTCTCTGCACACACAGCCCCACCAATCATAGGCAGGGTTAGACGGACCCCTGTAGAAAGGACTTAGTCCTGGGTGGGAGGAGTTCAGGAGTTGTAGTGAGTTGTCTGGAGTGAGTGTTAGAGGGACACAACTAAGAAAAGCCACAGTTCTTCCTTATGAGCAACAGAACTACTATGCAGTGCTAAGGAAGTACCAATGGGAGAAAAGCCACACATGAAACACCTTGTCCACACCAGCAAACTCTCTAAAAGTGCAGGGCAGTTACCTCAGCAGTCATAGGAACTGACCTCAGTGGAACAAAGGTACAGAAAGTCTAGGTATTCCACTGCGCAGTGCCAGATGACCGGAAAGTCTTGGAAGTTGGCTTAGCCCAGTTAACTTGGCCTGGGGCTTGTACTACCCACCTAGGATAGGTAGCCTGCAACTAGGGGGCAGAAGGCGGTCAGACTAGAGTTGATCCGTAAATACGAGTATTCTCTATATCTCTTCTACACCCCTCCACTGTTCCAGGCAGAGTATACTTCTACATTGGACAAGGCCCCTTGGGCAACCCCTCTACTCTCTTCACTACAAAGCTCTCTCTTCTTCAAAGCACCGTGTCTCTACCTCAACTACAAGCACCTTAGTCACTCGCAAGATCCTTACGCACCCCCATACAACCGTACACTTGGGTTAACCTTCCTTACTGTGCCGCCATAGTGCCAAACTGTCCGGGCTGGGTCCTACACCACTCTAGGCTACCGTAACAAGTGCCCAAGTGACCCTGGAGCTACTTGGCTAACATACCACTGTACCAGCTGACCCAACAGGAAGACCAAACTAAACCTCTCCCCTTCAGGCCCGCGCAAGCCACACAAGCATTTTTTAAATCAACTCTGTACCCACAATCTGTCCCCCCAAACCACTTGTACCTTTGGATAGCTGCTTTTAATCCAAGATCTGTCCTGGGGTCCGTTCGGCAGGTGATGCAGTTATTGTCCTAAACAAAAAATATTTAAACTTGCAGCCCTGTGCCAAACTGCCGTGGCCTAGAATATCTGTGCCCTAACCTTGCACCACAACTCCATCCCTCCTCCCCACCCTCTTCATCATTAGGAATGCCACAGGCAGGATTTTTCCTATTCCTCTGCAGTGAAAACTGCACAGGTGCCTAGATGACCCATGTGCCGTGTTCTCACAGGTGATGAATAGTAGAAAATCTGCCTGGCGCATTCCTAATGATGAAGAGGACAGGGAGGAGGGACAGAGAGGTCGTGCCAGCCTAATGCACAGATACTCTAGGCCACGCCAGTTTTGCACAGAGCTATGAGTTTAAAATTTGTTTTTTAGGACAATGACTGCATCATCTGCTGAACGGACCCCGGGACAGATTTTGGATTAAAAGGAGCTATCCGAAGGTACAATTGTTTTGGGAGGGGGGTAAGATTGTGGGTACAGAGTCACTTTAAAAAATGTATCATTTGAAAGATATAGATTCACTAATCCCCCATGTGCTGCTTTGTTTGAACCTGTTGCCCTTGGTTACAGCCAGCTGGGAATCCATTAGGTTGGGTCAATCATTTTCAGTTCTATCTCAGTGACCTAATCTGTCCCATTAGTACTGGCAGTATATTTTCATTTCACATGCAAGCAAGGGGTTGTGGAAAAGTGGGAAAGTGTCTGCAGTGTTGCGTGGCAACACCAGGGTCACAGTTCAGAGAGGAAACCAGGGGGTAAACAGATCCATGGGGAAGAAAAATGGTACAGAGATGTACATTACTTTTCTAAAACAGCACATTTCAGCACAATGTTAACATTTGCACATCCATTATACCCCAGTATAAGCTACTACTATAGGTACAGTACTAACAGTGTGATAAGCAAAATAACCACATACATAAGTTATCTCACATTACCCAGACACATATATAGACGCTATAAAACAGATTCCTCAGCCACACCACAAGTTTATACGTTTAGTAGATGGAATACGGGTATCGGGACACTGCACATATACATGTAATATAGGGGAAATCCATCAATACCTTTCCTGTCTCTACTGTTTCCTTTTCAATAAGTTGTTGTCCTGCTGCAATTTTTGTCTTGTCTTCTCCCATCTCCTTTTGTACATCCTTCAGAGACTTCCTCAAGGTGCCATTCATACTGTAATATTCGCAGAGGTGGATAAGTAAGACGTCATAAGCCATAGATCAGATGTGGTCAGAACCGATGACATAATATAAATGATGAGAACCTTGGACATTGTACTTGAGTCTCCGTGTCCTAAATCATTCAGACTCACCTGCTAAGCCTCCTTCTGTGTAGACTGTTCTCCCTCCTAAGTGTCATGGTCACAATGTCTCCTGCCACTTCTGCACCGTGCACTATGGGATCTTCACCCTCATCGTCTTCATCTGCATCTAGTAGCACTTAATAGGGGATAATAAGAAAACTAAATGATGGCTGATGAGCAAGTAATTTACAGTTCTTGGTCACAAAGTAAAAGATGGTTTCAGTTCCTTGGTGTCAATTGGCCAGAGTAAGGGAGCACCCTGAGATAGCTTGGTGATGTAATGGTGTAGAAGACCTTCCCTTCCTGTCATTTGTCCTAGCCAGGTTTTAAACAATCATAATTCATTAAACTTCAATAAGGGGGTCCTTACACTGGTTGGCTTCCAGAATGGTTTCTGACACTTGTAATACTCAAGGTAGGAATGCAATACCTCAGGTTAAGACCTGAGAAACAAATATACTTTTATACAGTTACTATATTGTCCAAGAGGCTCTCTTTATGGTTCCCAACTGTTTATTAGACCCCGACTTCAATATTATTCCATCTTTTTTCGAATTATAAAAAAAAAAATTGTTCAAGTGTTTTATGCTATTATTCAAGGTTACTGATTTGCCAGAAAAGAAGTGATCTTTCATACATGTCCCTCTTTGACAATCCAGAAGGTTGGGAGACATGTCATCATATCCTGCTATGCAGAGATCCTCACCCAACTATATAACAGGATATCCTCTTCCAGGGAGAGAGGATTGGGTGGATTTTCTTCCAAATGAAGGAGTGTGTGTGTATATAGATCACTTGCTTCTGAATTTAATAATGGCAGCACCAGTCCAAAAACACATTAACCAGACAATGCAAATAACAGATACATTGCTTGAAGGACAAATGTGGTGTCCCACCACAGGTTTTGCTCACGGTTATACCCTTTGCAAAAGCCTGTACGTTTTGTGTGTCAGTGGTGATGAAGTAGTTTTAAAGTTTTGCCACTAGATGTCGATATTGTAAGTGTATATACTTAGTTAATGCACAGCTGTAGAACTGTAAGGGTTATTGTTTGTTGGTATGTCACATGGATCTGTAGACCAATGAGCATGTTCTCTTCTTCTGTCCTGTCACTTCTCTCTTTTCTCCTTCTGTATGCACTCTTCACCCATTCACAGCACACCTTATAGGGGCTGTAGATAGGAAGTCATGTGGGTAGAGGAAGTGTGGCGTAGTCTTAGGTCTTAGGGCCCTATTCCACCGGACGATTATTGTTCAGATTATTGTTAAATCGTTCAAATCTAAACGATAACCGTTCGGTTAAATAGCAGTTAACGACTAACGACTGAACGAGAAATCGTTGATAGTTTAATAAGACCTAGACCTATTTTTATTGTTGCTCGTTCATGAATCGTTCGCATTGAATAAGAAGTCGTTCGGTCGTTCGCAGTAGGGACGAACGCAATAGCGACGACAAGACGATAGCAAGAACGATCATAAGTAACGATTATCTTTCCATGTAAATGGGTGAACAACTTCAGGTCTTTCGCAATAGCGGTCGTTTGGATCGTTTATCGTTAACGATTATGGGAACGATAATTGTTCCGTGGAATAGGGCCCTAAGTCAGGTTTCTGTGCAGTAAGGAAGCAAGACAAGACAATCCCAGCAGCAGTCAAGTTGGGCCCTGGCTCTCTGCCAGGTCCCCAGTCTCAGCGTAAAGGTCTTTTGTCACTAGACTCTGTAGAGACAAGATGCAGTCAACCCTTTCTCCTTCAGTAACTCCACTCAACACTATGCAGTGCTAAGCCCTTCTCTAGAGAGGACAAGTCAGAGATCATCTCAACCCACGCTGTGGACAAGGAGAGTCACAGTGAAGGACAGTATCCACAAAGCAGACGGCTAGGAACTGATCTGGATAGAGCAAAGTTGCTAGAAGCCTATGAACTCTATCTCGCAGCGCAGGTGTCAGCAGGGAACCCTCAGCATTCTGCTCATCCCAGGTAACAAGGTCTGGGGCTTGTGTCACCTACTAGGATGGATCGTCCAACACTGGTAGAGCAATAGGTGGTGCAAAGACCCAAAAGGTCAAAACACAGGCACAATTATTCTATCTCTCTTCTCAAGTATTCTTCTACCTCATCCTCCAACATCCCGACAGAGCACAGTACTAATTAGGTTGGGACTCTCATGACATGCTCCTCTCTACTTCTCCAACTCTATACTCTCAGCACGCAACTCCTTACTCGCTCACTACAGATCTGGATCCTAACTTATCAAGTGTCTTATTAAGTGTGAAGTATTATTTCAAGGCAAAGCTGTATGATTTGCTGTATACCAGTGTTTCAAGTAAAGCCGATCTTATTTATGATAAAGAGACTCTGTGATTTCTCACCCTGCACCAACACAGAACACAAACACTCCTTGGATCATCTTGTCTTTCTGTGAGTGGCAGTGCCAATAGTCCGGGTGGGTCATCACTCCACTCCGGAAAACCAGGACTACAACCCAAGGGACCCCGCAACACCCCGGCTGGTCGCTGACCACAGGGGAACAAAGTATAGCCTTCTACACTAAAAGCAGGTGTGCCACCATACCTGTGAGCCCAACCTGCACTGGCGTCATGACACAACATCATTGGCCCAACTATATCTCGGCCAACCAGCATAGGACTGGCGTCACACCTCACAATCTAGCAAGTGACTGGCCGTACCTCCTCTATAACACCTCAGGAGGTCACCACACAAACACAATAAGATACATAGCAGAAAAGTGCAAACATGGTGGTACTCAATCTGACAGCCGGAAAGCAACATGGAAAACAGTGAGATGCTGCAAATCCTGACTTTACCTGTAGGCTCTGAGTCCTTGGCGTGCTCTTGCTTCGCGTATGTCCTGAGGAATTCAGCGAAAGCTCCATTGTTGGCCAGTAATGTTTTGTAGGAGCCGGTTTCAGTGACGCTGCCATTCACCAATACCACAATCTCATCGGTTTGCTTCAGAAAGCTGACGCCATGAGTGACCAGGACCCGGGTCTGTGAAGAGATCAGATGGGATTAGTGTATGAACTAAACTAAATGATAGCAATACCACCAGATTATAATATAATTTATTGTATTGACAGTCAAATACACTGGTGTCCACAATTGTATCATTGTATGGCCTCACCAGAGCAATTTTCTAATGTCACAGCCTGCATTTTACCTTGTCTTTTAGTAAACCATTGGGGCCAACCACCTTCTCAAATATGTGTTTCCCCACATGAGCGTCAACGGCAGAAAGAGGGTCATCGAGGATGTAGATGTCTGTATCGTGATATACGGCTCGAGCCAGACTTACACGCTGCTTCTGCCCTCCGCTCAGGTTTATTCCCTTTAAGATAAAAAAAAAATGAAAAAGGAATGAAACAAATAGAACCTATATAGCATACATTACATGCTCTTTATAAAGATGTTGTCGCCAGCTCCCATAGAGAGTGAATAGAGCAGTGGCGTGCATGCACAACTCGCTGCTCTGTTCTAATGGGAGACTAGGGTCCTCATTATTGAAATCATGGGAAGTCTCAGCAGTTGGCCCCCCTTGATTCTGTGGATAGGGGATAACTTTCTCAGATAGAGATACCCCTTTAGGTGTATGTTTGGCAGTGGCGTAGCTACCATAGAGGCAGGGTAGGCAGCTGCTATGGGGCCGATGGGGGAGGGGGGCCTGGGGATGCACAGGGAAGATAAGAGTCTCCTGTGTCCTTTTGCTTAACCACTTAATCTACTGCTGTGTGTAAGTATTCACTTACATGCTGCCACACAAAAAAGGGTTAATATGCAGAGAACAAGATCTCTGCTTCACTGCCCTGATAACCCCTGACCTCTGTTCTCAGGAGCTCCTGCAGAGGTCGGGGTTATCAGTGCAGTGAAGCAGAGGTCTCCTTGTCTTCCTTTTAACTCTTTTTTTGTGTTGCTTCTGCACCTATGGCTCGTAATGGGCCCTTATAGTTAAATACAGTGGGCTGACAGAGCAAGCAGCCATTAGCTTTCTGCTCTGCCAGTCACTTTTGTAGCGGCAGGCAGGATTCTGCCTCTGTTTAGTTTTTGGCCACATCACTGAATATATATGCAGTACTTTGTATTGTGCATAAGGGAAGGGGGGACCTGTACAGTTTTTTTGCTATGGGGCCCCATGAATCCTAGCTACGCCCCTGATGTTTGGAGTTGTTGTTCTGCTGAAGAATAAATATGTAGCCAATCAGAGGCGTCCCTGATAGTATGGTATGATGGATAACTATCGGCCTGTATTTCTCAGCATTGAGGACTTCATTATTGATTAACAAAATGCTTTACTCTATCTTCTGAAATGGAGCCCCAAACCGGCAAGGAGCCTCTATCTTGCTTCACTGTTGCCTACAGACATAATTGCTCTCCATAAATCGCCTTCTGTTACAGACATAGGCTGTATCCATTTTTTTCATGCAGCCCTAGGGCTCCATCTATCTTTTCCAGCCACTGCGAGTCAATTGCAGAACATTTGGGGGGGCATACAAGTACAAATCATACCACTATATTGGTCCCTAAAAATTACATCCATAGGCTATGTTCACACGTCAAAAATAGAGAAAAGGCGGCCGATTTTGATATCTAAAAAGACTTCACACAATGCATTGAATAACGGACGTTTTAACCACGGACGTCAAAATAATGAACGTGATCATTATTTTCGGACATCTCTTGCAAATAGCGGACAATTTTTATTAGTTGTTCACACACAGTTTTTTTTTTGTCACCGTTCTTTCTCGTTTTTTACTATTAAATTCAATGGACTTTTCAATTAAGCCACAGCCAAAGTCCAATTAGTAACCCCAAACTAGAATAATGTACAAACACCATTGAACTAAGGGGAGGCCAGGCTGCTAAATGACGTCCGTTATTTTAAAACTCAAAATGACGGACATAATTTTAAACGGAGCTGAAAAAACATTGTGCCATAGAGTGCAGAAATAACAGGACTGCGTGCAGGACTGCATACAAATCTGTTGAATGATATTTTTGTTACCGAGTTATCAGATCACCTTTTCTCCAATTTCAGACATATCCCCTCCGGGCAGCAGCTGTAAGTCAGGAAGCAGGGCACAGGCTTCTAGAACCCGCTGATATCGCTCTTCTTCTAGAGGGGCCCCAAACAGGATGTTATCTCGCAATGTGGCATTCTGGATCCAGGCTTGTTGGGGAACATAGGCCAAAGAACCCTGAAATACAAGTTTTCATTAGTACTAAGGTATATTATTAATAGGAAAGTACACCCTCTATGAATTCCATGGTTTTACCTATCGGAACCTAAGAATAATGGGGGACATTTATGAAGTACAGCGTTTTTTACGCCAGGCTTACAAATGTCCCCGCAGATCCAGAGCTCAGGGGATTTATGTAGAGGCGCATTGCCTTTACATAAAACCTGTACACACGGAGCCTGTCTGTGCGAATAATCTAAAACCTATGACAGCTCAGAGCTGGCGTAGGTTTCAGTATCATTTTCCCCCCGGAAAAATTATAAATGCGGCGCACGCAGAGGCAGCGCCCCCTTTGCGTGATACCACACCTCCCTCTCCGCCCCACTGGCGAAGGTGGTGCAGATCGGCTCAATACGAATAAAATATTTGCAAAAATTTTTCTGCCGATTGGGCCGATCTGCGCCAAAAAAGGTATTTTTGCCTTTTAATACATGTCCCCCAATGTGTTCTTTAGAAGGTCTTAAAATTAGGTAAATACAACCTCAGATGAGAAATAACACGCAACTGGTCCCTTGTATAATTATTCAACAAAAACTAGGCCAAAATGCAGAAGCACTGTGTGAAAAAGTAAGAACGCCCTTGCTGCTTTCATTGGAATTAAGAGGGTAAGTAGCAGCCAGGTCCTGCCAGTCCAGACCACAATCCAACTAAATTGCTGTGGCAGAACCTTAAAAGGGGTATTTGTGCAACAGCATGCGCATGCGGTCTGCAGCTCTTTTTGCCAGTAATTCAGAAGCCCCATACTTAAGATTACGGAAGACCCCGGTCATCTCTTAGCTGTGCCCTATCCTGTGGATACATTGGATAGGGCATAACTTGCCTATATAGGAATACCCCTTTAAGAAAGCTGTGCATAAACCAATTCCTACAGCACAATGTCTTAGAGTTACACAGAAAACCAAGCAGTTGATTCATGGGGTGTACTTAGTTTTTCATGCATGGCTTTTTCATTTTGGCTTTCTTTTTGCTGAAAGTTGTTCTGAGGTTGAACCTTCTAGGGACCAATTTTGTTTACGTCCTGATATTTAAAACCATAGAATTCAAAGGGGGTGTAATTTTTTCCGCTCTTGAATTTATACAGTCTAATAGCCAGGTGATGTATTATGAGTCACAGACTACAATATTTATTATACCTTTATATTGATTTGTCCTTTCACATGGTCCATTTCTCCAAGCATTGCAGACACCATAGAAGATTTCCCAGACCCAACAGCACCAACTACGGCAACCAGATGACCTTCCTTGATGTCCAGGTTAATGCTACATGAAGAAGATATATGGACCTTAGAAGCTTTGACCGATAATATACACCCAAACTATATCTATATAACATCTACCACTACTACACTGGGCCACCATAAAGGTGCCCGTAGTTTACATAGACCAGTCTAACTTCTGCTACAGTACACTTTATGGTAACATACAATCCCGTCTTACTTCTTCACTGCTGGAGATGTGTCCGGCTCCCAGGTAAACGTGGCATCAGAAAACTGGATTGCAGCGTCTGTGAATGATAATGTGCTTCTCATTTATATAACTAACCAATGCACTGCAAAGAGAACACTATTGTATCGCCCGGAAGATATATTAAAAATGTAGAAATATACGGGGAAATATACACTGGATAGTGTTGAGCGGACTTGCCAAACTGTTTGAGTTTTGGCAATGTTCTCCAAACCCAAACGTTCTTCATTTAAATCCCATTGGCTGGAGAAGTTGGATGCCGCCCAGGGGCTGCCAAGAAAACATAGATACAACCTATGGAATGTTGCCAAATGGAACAGTTCGGCAAGTCCGCTCAACAATAATACTGGACTACCAGATGCTGGATTCAACAGATGTTCTAATAATTATGGTATGGTATGTGTATACTCTATATCATTGGAATAAAGGTATATGTTTATGGGTACCTATGATTCCGCTCATGCAGTAGGATACCTTCTCCAAACCCCAGCAGGTACACAGTCATCTCCTAAAGGGAGCGGAAGTGCCATAGACTGCATTGTAAGTGTATTACAGTGCAGTCTATGGAAGCTTCTGGCAGGTCCGTACACTGGAACGAACTGTGTATCTGCCGGGGTTTGGAGAAGGTATCCTACTGCAAAAGCAGAATGGTAGGTGCCCTTTAAGAAATAGGTGTGTGCTTACCAACAGTAGAATCATTGTTTATGGCAGAAGTGTCTAAGTCGCCCCCTCCTAGGTATTTCTCCAGCCGGCCACAAGATACATTTGTCTGGATAGTAATAAGGGACATTACAAGACTATTGTACAAATAGTAGTTTTACATATGTCTATAATTTTTTTCTTAGTGCTGAGCATGGCCAGGGATTGTCCATAGTCACTCAGTACAGTGACCCTCATGGTCCCGCCCTGGCCCTGCATACTATATATTCTGCATTTAAGAAAGAAGATGTCTACTGGAGCTTTTTCACTTACCTGTACCATGATAGAAATGAGCCTAGGCAGGACGGAGAGGGGGAAGCGGAGGACATTAAACAGAGAGATGGTGGTGAAGGCTTTCTCTGCAGTCAGCACATTGTTTGGATCAACCACGACATAGACAGCAAAACTTGCAACCGACACCTGCAAGTATTACTCTTGGTCATTCATAAAATTTGTATCAGATTCCTATCTGTGGTGTCGCAGCACAGCATATTATGCGTGGTTTGATGAAGCCTCATCTGATTCTTGTATTGTATGTATAATGTACTGCTTCTGTCCAAATGAATTGCTCGAAGCTAACCAGAATTGTGTTTACCATTACAGGCAACAAGACAGAAGACCACAATATCCTGTGTACAGTCTTTACCCTGATCTGAAGGATTTTCTTAGAAAGGGTCAAGGTATGGAAAGAGAAGTTTTTGGCTCTACGGTGCCTCTGAACCCAACCTAAAGCTAAACTCAAGAACCTCAGGGATTAAAGAGGATTGCTCTACCTAACCACTTTACTTCACAGGAATTAACTCTGTCTGTACAATTAACTTTTAGGTTCAGTTGTCTACACTGCACACACAACATTACAACAGAGCACACATTGTTACAGGGGAGTACCCTTCGGTCAAGGACTTTCTGCCTTGTATAGACCCTCTACTAAAACCTTGCTGTTTTCACAGAGGACCACCGTCAGGTTAACAACCTCACTCTGCTATGTGAGATCTTCTCAACACTACTACTCCCATCTGCCACAAGAGGGCATCATGAAATAGAATTGGCTGTGTGTTGATTACATTAAAACACCCATTGTCCTTCACCTGGAATGCTACACATATGGTGGTGTTAGGTTGCTTACTAAATCCAGGACCAGAGTTAAAGCAGTTATAAGGGCATATTACACTTAATTGAAACTGGAACATGGAATCTGTAATCTTAAGACATCATAGCATTGATATTCAGTATGAATTCAATCAGTCTGTAACATGCTTTACCACTGAACATTTAAATCTACCATTATATCAGGTAAGGGAAACTCGTGGCTCTACAGCTGTTGCAAAACTACAATTGCTATCATGCATGGACCTCCAAAGCTTTAGTTTTTAACTAAATAGCCAACTAGGCGTGTACCAACCATGTCTTGGATTATCCAATCAAAACTGTGCCAGACAATGTATAGACACACCCCAGCAGGTAACACCCAGTTGCTAGTTAGTTAGGAACAGCACAACACAGAGCCATACAAAAACATATTCCAAAGTTGTTATTGCATGGGGAATACAAGTACTTACTAATACTACATCATCTGTAAATTTTTAAAGGGAATGTGTAAAAAGAAAATGACCTATTGTTTAAAGAGGATGTACCACCAGGTACATCCTCTTTAATCTGACCCACGGATCGAACGGCGCCGTCACAGGAAGTCGGTGCCGCAGTCCGTTTTTCGAACCGCACCCGGTTCCCGTGTACGGCGCCGTTCTATTCTGGCCAGTGCACAATGGAGCCGCGTCATACAGGGGAGGGAATTCCCTCTCACTGGGGGCGGGCTGGCCCGCCTCCAGTGCTTCACCACGGCCCGGTACCCGTGCATAGAACGGCGCTGTACACGGGGACCAGGCCGCGGAATAAAAAAACGGACCACGTCAACGGGGCGTGGCCTGGTTATGGCGCCGAGCAGCAGCACAGTGTAGAGGCTCCGTTCTGCCTCTGGTCTCCTCCGCGCCCGACAGCTATCAGCCGCCAGAGTCATTGATGCCGTGTAACGCTCCCCGACAATCCCCGGGACGTACCAGAAGCGGTATTCGCCGCTTTTTCACTGCAGCCGCACCGTCCAGCTCCCGTCCCACACAGCACAAGATGGCGACTCGCTGCTCACAGACGGCCCCTCCGACGCCACAGGCGCAGCAGTGAGCAGCCCCTACTGCACCAGGGCTGTCCCAGGACTTCCCTCTGCTCCTTTGTGACCCAGGGACACAGGTACTGTGACAAAAACCCCCAGAGGGGCACAGTAGCATATCTGGCTCTGACATGCGGGCCCTGCACTCTCAAATGGCGGCCATCCCCACCAAGCAGGACATGGAGGGGTATATAACAAGAATGGAGGCGGTCTGCAAAGCAGAGATCAGGTCCCTGAAGTCAGACCTGGTCTCTCTAAATCCACAGTACAGAGCCTAGAGCAAGCCTCTTCTGAACAGAAGGATGTGCAAATATCGCAGCAGCAGCTGGATCAGCACGCTCAGCATATCCAACAACTATTTGACATGGCGGATGACGCTGAGAACAGGAACCGCCGGAACAACATCCGTGTCCACGGCATACCCGAGGCGGTTAGACAACAAGACTTAATGCCCACGCTTTTGGGTATATTTAACATGCTGCTGCACTGACCTCCTACTGACTCCATCAACATAGATCGAGCCCATAGGACCCTGGGTCCACCCAGCTCTGATCCTGCCCTACCTAGGGATGTGCTGTGCCGGATACACTTCTTCCAAGAAAAAGAGGAACTCATGAGAAGGGCCCGAGACGCTGGTAATATTGACTTTGATGGAGCACAGATCCAGTTGCTTACGGACCTGTCATGAGTCACACTAGCGAAACAACGAGCCTTGCGGCCCCTCCTGGGCATCCTGTGAGAGAAGAACATCCCCTACTCATGGGGCTTCCCTTTTCAATTCCAAGTGCGTCAGGGTAATCGGGCATTCCACCTGCGTTCACCAGCTGACTTACCTCCCTTCCTGGACGCCCTGGATCTTCTGCCAGTCTCCATATCGGAGTGGCCTTCACTACCTCCGCTCCAGCCGCAGGCATCAAGAGGGCCCAACACTGCAGGCCATCCCATTCACGAAGACGGCGCCGCCGTGCACCTGACCATCTCCGTTCTGAATCCTAAGGAACTGGTCGTCTCTGGCGAACACGTAGATATAATCCAGCCCCGTCACATTCTCTTTGTTTGGGGTACACCCCTATGAACCAATTTCTTAAGATGTATAGGGCGTAACCTATTGCTTAAAGGACCTTGTTGTTGCCTTTTGTCCCCTTGCTACCTACACAACATGGGATATGTGTTCTGTTGTATTGTCTTCCATATCGCTTAATCTGTACCACATGATCTCGGGGGTCCAAGAGGTAGCAAGCAGGGGACTCATCACATATTTGCATATCGCCTTATCACCCGGGCACAAAAATGTAAAGGTGTAACTTGCTGCGGGGCACACGTGCAGCCATAGAATGCATGCCCTTCCCTCCTCCCCCTCCTCTCCCACCCTTCCCCCCCTTCCCCCTTCCTCTCCAACCCTTCCCCCCTCCTCTTCCTCTTCCCCCCTCCCTCCTCTCCCCCCTCCTTCTTCCTTCGTCCCCGCTCCCCCTCCTTCCTCTTCCCCTGGCCCCCTCTCCCTCCCTCTTCCGCCCCCCCGCCCCCTCTCTCCCGTTCCACCCCCCCTCCCCTCCCTTCCTTCATTGACCTCCCCTTCGTCTTCCCCCCCCCCCCCTCACCTTGACCCTCCCCCCATTTTGACCACAGGTCCATATTGCATTTGTTGGGGTTAACAAGTTATGTGTTTGCTTATTATTCTGTTTTACGCATAGGTACTCATCTTACGTTCTCAGGGTTTGACATATTGTCTGATGTGTGATATTGCTGGGACTAGGGGAAGTTCGTTTCTACCCCCTCCCCTCGAAGTTACTACTGGACTCTCTGGTGGCCGTTGCCATGCGTCTATATGGGCGCGGTTGGATTGACTGGAGACATGGCAAGTACTCTTGGTCCCTAACTAGAGATTTAACCGTGCGATTTAGGCACGGTCGTATTACCATAACTTCTTACGGGGTGGACAGTTCTTCTTTGGTTCTGTCCTGTTACAGTAGTTCTGTTTGTTTCCACACTCTTTTCCTTTGATACCCTTTCTTCTCCTCTCTTCTCTTTCTCTAATTTTTCTCTCCCCTCTGTCAGGGGGCATCCCACTTAGATGGCGTCCTTAAAGTTCACTACTCTGAACATACGAGGCTTCAACAAGCTGGAGAGACGTACCCAGCTGCTTTACCGTATGCACAAACAGAGAACGCATGTCCTCCTGTTGCAAGAGACCCACTTCAAGACAGGGCATATTCCCACCATGCCCACCAGATACTACACGCAGTGGTATCACAGCACTAACCCCGATGCAAAAAGGGAAGGCGTTAGCATTGCTATCCATAAATCATTACCCCTGTCAGTGCTTGATACGTTAGCAGACCCCGGGGGTCGTTATTTGTTTTTGAAAGCTAAGATTGCTGACCGTATTTACACTATAGCTAACTTTTACTTTCCCAACCGCAACCAGGCACAGGCGGGCCGCCTACATGCTCTGCAGGACTTCGCAGAGGGACTCCTGGTCACCGCTGGGGATTTCAATCTCGTCTTAGACAAAGCAGTGGACTCCTCTTCTGGCAGGTCGTCTCTCTCCCCTTCCCAGTCTTTTTCTCTCAGAAAACTCCTCTTCGACAGCAGATTGGTGGATGTGTGGTGGGTCCTCAATCCTGGGGTAAGAGACTACACTTTTTACTCCTCGGTCCACAACACCAGTAGCAGAATCGATTTATTCTTAATTGACCACCACTTGCTCTCCTGGCACCCTCGGGCAACCATAGACCCCATGACATGGGCCGACCATGCCCCGGTTACTCTGACGCTGACGCTCCCTGACTCTGTGCCCCGTGAGTGGAACTGGAGGCTAAACCCCAACCTCCTTCGCGACGTGGCCTGTCAGGCAGACATCAAGCAGACTATCACGCACTTCCTTGCTGACCATTCTGCGGACGATACTCCATTGCCCGTGCAGTGGGAAGCACTGAAGTGCGTGCTTAGATGAGTCCTGATACGCCATGGGTTCCGTTTGAAGAGAGATAACGCCCGTAAGCTCTCCAAACTCCTCGCCGACATTCATTCTTCGGAGACATTGCATAAATGGTCACCTGATCCGACGGTACTGCCCTCCCTCATTGGGCTTAGGGGTCAACTACAAGAGCTTCTTGACCAAAAATACACCCAGTTCCGAGAGAGAACCAAGCGGTTCTTCTATGAATTCTCTAATAAATGCGGAGCCTCACTAGCAAAATTCTTGCATCCTCGGATGTCCCAAACCTTTGTTCCCTCGATTACCTCGGCCCTTCGGGGGCCGTGCCACACACCGTCGGACATTGCAGATGTCTTCAGAGAATATTACCACACTCTCTATAACCTCAAGGGCCCATTAGCAGACATGGTTGAGCTATACATCCAGGAAACGGCACTTCCGCCACTCCCTGCGGATGTGGCCTCAGATTTGTACGCCCCATTTGCTGACTTCGGTTATTAAAGACACCCCGAACGGCAAAAGTCCGGGCCCAGATGGGTTTATGGCCAAGTTCTATAAACTTTTTTTCTCCCCAGTTGACCCCCTTCCTGACGCGGGTCTTCATCGCGGTCTCCTCTTCATGTCCACTTCCTCCACAGTCCCTCATGGCCACGATTGTGGTGATCCCCAAGCCAGGAAAGGACCCATCTGTGTGTGCGAATTATCGTCCTATATCGCTCATCAATACCGATGTAAAATTTTTCTCCAAACTTATAGCCAATAGCCTGGGTCCCTCCCTGCCGGGGATTATCCACACGGATCAGGTGGGCTTTGTCCCCCATAGAGAGGCCAGGGACAATCTAAACAAAACCCTACTTTTGATCTCTCATACAAGGAGGTCCGGTGCGCCCACATGTCTGATATCGGTCGACGCTGAAAAAGCATTTGACAGGGTGCACTGGACCTTCTTGCATTCCACCCTACGGCAGATAGGACTGGGAGATGGGATGCACGAGAGGATTGCTGCGCTTTACAGCAATCCTACCACCAGGTTGTGAGTCAACATGGTTCTTTCCTCACCTCTGCCCGTGACTAACGGCACATGTCAGGGGTGCCCTCTGTCACCGATGCTCTATGCCCTCGTGATGGAGCACCTAGCGGTGGCTCTTCGTGCTTCCCCTGACATATCAGGCCTTAAGCTCAGACGCTCCCATTATAAAATCGCGCTTTATGCAGATGACCTGATGCTTTATGTCACCAACCCTAGGGTTTCTTTTCCCGCGATCCTCAGTGAATTTGAGCGATATGGCCAAGTGAGCAATTTTAAGGCTAATTACAGTAAGACCGAAGTGTTAAATATATCCCTCCCGCCTAGCCTGGTCTCTCAATTAAAAACCTCTTTCTCCTTTCGGGGGCAAACCCCGGCCATCAAATACCTGGGGGTTTGGATTACAGCCGAGTTGCCCACTCTGATTTCCCTGAATTACTCCACCTTACTCGCCCATACGAAATCGGACCTCAATGCGTACAACAGACCGCTTCTTTCCTGGTTCGGCAGAATACACGCCATTAAAATGGATGTTCTGCCTCGGTTACCTATTCCAAGCACTGCCCATACCCGTGCCGGTCTCATTTTTTAAGGAGCTTCAGTCCTTATTGAGGAAATTAGTGTGGGGATCGATAAGGCCTCGTCTTAAGTATAAAACACTCCCTAGACCAAAACTGAATGGAGGCGCTGGCCTCCCTGACTTCTCCCTGTACTACAAGGCCGCGGTTCTCCTGAGGCTAGTAGACTGGCTCCATGATTCCAAGAGCAAACAATGGGTCAGGATAGAAAGCGAGCTCTCGCCCATTGCGTTACACAGGTCTGGTATCATGAGCCCGCTATTTGATGACCCTGCATTCCCTCCGGCGTGTGGGAGGGAGTCGTTTCTGGGGTGGGAGTCCTCTGGGGGTGCCAGGTTGGGCAAGATATTGGGGACCAACCCTACGCTCCCCCCTCTTAGCTGTCCTCCAAGCGACCTGCCTGGAGAGGACTATCATGGCTGGAGTACAGCCAACTGAAAGCCTTCCTACGCAAAAAATTCCCCCAAGGTATCCTGGTGACCACCCCGACTGATCTGGAGTCCCTTCTTTTGGAGCCTTCTCCTCCTACTAAAACTATCTCACAGCTCTACCATCTACTCCTAGAAGCGGGTGGGGTTTGTAGCTGTTCCTGCGGGGTATCTAGGTGTCATAGGTCGTAACATGATAGCGGCAGGACTTTGAGAGCAAAGTTGCAATTTTTCATACTTTTACATGCCACAGCTCCCCCTCCCTTGGATGGACTTTACGCAAAGGACATCGCACCTAAGATGACCAGCCCTGGTAAGGAGCACACTGAATGTTTCGGTCACTCTTTGTTCATTCTATACTGTATGCCTCTTTCCGGGGTTGTTCCCGGCGTATGTTACCTTTCTTTGTATAAGTGAAAATCTAATAAAACTCTGATTTACAAAAAAAAAACGGACCACGTCACCGTCTTACCCGTGACGGCGCCGTTCCATCCGTGGGTCAGATTAAAGGGGATGTACCTGGTGGTGCATCCTCTTTAAATTAAGTTTTTACATCAAAGGGGTAGTGCGGCGCTCAGAAATTATTCACAGAATAACACACATTACAAAGTTATACAACTTAATCGTATGTTATGTCTGTGAATCGCCCTGTTCCCCGTATCCCACCACCCCCACCCGTGTACCTGGAAGTGTTGGTGCATTATACATTACCTGATCTGTGTCGAGGGCCGTCCGCCATCTTGTGCCAAACGTCATCTTCGGACGGACGGCCGAGTCGCTGCCGCCCGTCCCCCCTCCGTCGCGTCACAACTGTGCTCAGCCGCGATTGGCTGAGCACAGTTATGCTCAGCCAATCGCGGCTGAGCGGCTGATGATTGGCTGAGCATCGGATGACGCTGCAGAGGGCGGCCGGCATTCGGAACAGACGGAGCTGTTCGCCGGCCGACCGAAGAAGACGTCACTGAATGAAGATCGGAGACGGGTGTCGGCACGTGACAGGTGAGTATAGCGCACCACACTTCCGGGTACATGGGTGGGGGTGGTGGGACTCGGGGAAGGGGGCCATTCACAGACATAACATACATTACAAAGTTGTATAACTTTGTAATGTGTGTTAGTCTGTGAATAATTCTTTACCGCCGCACTACCCCTTTAGGGTACAAACCCACTTGACGTATTTGCTGCGTGAATCAGTCTTAAAAATAAGCAGGCAAAACGCAGGTTGGCTTTATACAAGTGTTCTGTGTTAAAATACGCAATTGCGTATTTTTGAAGCATGAAGCTTGTTGTTAGCAAAGCATCAGTTGTTAACAACCTGTGTGAAAAACGCATGTAGCTTCATGCTTCAAAAATACGCAATTGCGTATTTTAACACAGAACAATTGTATAAAGCCAACCTGCATTTTGCCTGCTTATTTTTAAGACTGATTCACGCAGCAAATACGTCAAGTGGGTTTGTACCCTTAAACATATTTTTTAAGAATTTTGGGTTTGATTTTTCTTTTTTTTTCATTTCACTATCTATATGTCTTATATAGGCGTAAATGCTAGTTGGTTGGCTGATTGCTGACTCTATTATAGAAATATTATTAATGTGTTCATCTGACAGTAGAGCCCTCAGTTGAGACTTCCTGTTCTGTCTGGGATGATGAGGAAAGGGTTGCTGGAAAGTGATTTGTACAGCATTATAACGAAAGATGACACCTATAGATAGAGTAGACAATAGATGATGCTCACAGCTCAGCCTCGCCCTCTCTGTGGAATAACTTTTGCAAAAATTGAAGAGCATGCCTAGAAACCATTGTTATTTATGTCAGTGGTACAGTTGCTGTCTATTGTCATCTATGTCCATGGAGATTGCATATCTCTAAATGCAGTTAAAAACAGCTCAGGCAAGATGGCTGCTCCCATAAGAATGCCCAAAAAATAAAATAAAAAAAAGTTCTACCATTAATTCAAATGTACCCTTTTTCTCTCAACCCCTTTTCTTTTTTCTGTTCCCATCCCTAGCCCATGTTTTTCTTTAAAAATAAAAATGTATTTTTGAATATGAAAAAAAAACCTTACAATCAGAAAATGGAGCGCCATCTATAATGTTTACAGTAAGTGTCCAGTGTAGACTCAACATGGTTTTTAGAAAACTCCATTCTCTATTTTCTATTTCTGTACAACCCCTCTAATTCCTAATTGGAGAATAGAAAGTGGACAATATCTGGCCATGTACAGAAAAGACAACTCAAGACTATAACATGGGATATGCCAAAGCGGAAGGGCTAGTTCTTACCAGGAATGGTGCACAGCTGAATACGAACTCGGACACAGAGAACAGATAGGCGAAGTGCAGCATGTTCTTCAGCTCCTTCTCACGGATATCCTGCACCTGTTTTTCGAAGGAAGGCTCCCAGGCGTACAACTTCAAGATCTAGAACAAGACCCGGGTGTATAGTCAACATGAGGAAGCAGTGCACATACAGACATGAAACAGCTAAATATAACACAATCCTCACCTTTATGCCATTAAGAATCTCATTAATAATTTTCATCCGTTTGTCTTTGTTTTCCATGTTTTTTGTCTAAAAAACACAAACATATACGTGGATTCCATGTGTAATGCCATAGAAGCAGCCACAGTGCCCCCCCCCCAAACTACTGACAGCCATGGTGCCCTCTTGTAATGTGCCAACTGCCATGCAAGTATCAGCCACAATGACCCTTCTCTCATCTGGCCTGCACACGTTCTGCAGTATTAGCAAACAATGGACTATGCCAACCTGAAGGCCATGCCACCCTTCTAGCTGACACCAGTTTTGTGTAATTGTTCCATTTCCAGTAGATTGGCACCACTGGCAGAAGCTGAGAGCCTTACCATATATGACTCTGATTTAGTAGCCAAGATGGCACTGATTGGTATCAAGAGGATCAACACCCCAAGTCCTGCCAGGGCAGAGGCCTCCAGCTCTTTCCAAAGGAACACCATAGAAATAGTGATCTGCAGTGGTACGGACCAAATGTAATGAATGTAGTTTGCCAGATCCATGAAGTTCTGTGCATCTGCGGACATCAGGTTTATGGTCTCTCCCACTGTTGACTCCTTCCGAATGGCATTGGAGACAGTCAGTGCCTAAAGGAATAAAAAAAAAGATGACATTGGACACATACAACATAAGGGGAGGTTATGTCACCATAGTCCTATGAACCATGTAAAGTGTTCACCGTGTATACTCACTTTTTTATACACTGCAGCAGTCAGTACTGTATTAACTCTCATTTCCAAAACAAAGGCGCCCTCCAAATACTGCTGTTGGCAGAGCGATTGAAGTACAGTTGTTATCAAAAGCAAGATAGCGTAAAAAAATCCCTTCCATTGATGTTCCTCAGGTTTGGAGGTGAATGAGACCATCAATCTGCAAAACAGCAATGGGATCCATTATAGATTTATAGCCTTACATAAATATTAAAAGCGTTCTCCAGCTCCAAACTCAGACTTCAACCCATGAAATTATTTTTTTCTTATAAAATAGCGAATTAGCAATTTTTTTTTAATTTTTATTTTTTTTGACATTCACATTCATGTACTATCAGGTACATCGCTTTTTACATCTTACTTCAAGATCTGGGGACTGACAAAAAGCAGTAGGTCCTGGATGAGCTTAAAAAATGCCGATTGTAGTAGGAGATTGGAAAACGTCTTAATGAGGGTCTTATATAGCCAGTTCTTGGGGTAATCTTTAGAAGTTCCAGATATAGATTTCTTCTTCTTTTTCTTTTTTTCTTCCTATGGAGGAACAAAGTGTAGACTCCAGATAATGATGGGGACAACGGAAATTAAAGGGGAACTCCACATAGAAAAAAATAGTTTTCTAGTAAAAGTACATTAAAAGTTATATGAGGTGTCTATACAATTTATTACCGTATCTGTATGGTTCTGCCACACTGGTAGCTGATAGAAATCCAGGAAGTGAAGAAAAATGGCCTCTGTGCCAATTCACATTGTCTCCTGCTCCTTCTGCTATCCCCCCTTAGGAGACAAATATTCCATGCCTCTGTCTCACATTGTGTGTGTTTACTGAGCACAGGCTGATGATGCAGACAGGGGGCAGGACGTAATGTCCCAGGAGGCTTGGCTGATCCCCCAATCCCATGAGTGATTCACCATCTCTGACCGGCCACAAGCAGGTGCAGCAAGGACTGTGGACTTTGATAAACAGCTGTGGGAAAGCATTGCATTCTGGAACCAGTACTGCATTCTGGGAACTGCTCAACCAGGAAGTACAGAAGCTTAATACAGAACCAAAAAAAAAACCAAACAAATGGATTTTTGTTAGTTTCAAAACTGGGATAGATAGGTAAGTAATGCGTTATGCTTCTGCAGAAGTTTCATTTAATTTTAACCTCTACCTGGAGTTCCTCTTTAAAGGGGTCCAATGCCACAGCAAGTAACTGTATTATATTATATGGCCCAGGCATCTATGGTAGAAATGGGGGAAGCTCCCTGCTCAGCCCACAATCCATTCTTAAACTGGGAGAAGGATGTCTCCCAGAACAGAAGGCAGGGCTGCAGACACCAAGGAACATGGTAAGGTAAGTTAATACTTTATTATTTTACTCTAAAGGCAAGGGCTGCACGGACATCACTAACGATGTCCGTGCAGACCTTGCTGCCCAATAGTTGGCCTGTGTAATAGCTCAGTAAAAAAGCACCGATCTCGGCGCTCATTTACAGTTTATGATTGGGTCCCTTGGAGAGGAGAGGAGCAGTCAATAATTGGTGGAGAAGAGTAAAGTCTACAAGACTTGGATTCCATGGGTCCACATCCCAGTGGAGATAACTAAATACCCAGGGATTACCAGTCCTATTCAAGGGGTTTCTAACAACAAATATTATTCAGAATATAATTAAAGTCCAAATGGTCAAGAGAACCGTACTACTAGTCAGCAAGTATCAGTGTGTGTAGAAAAGACTTCTTGCAATCCAGGACTTCTTGTTGGGCCTAATCATATGAGGGTATATAACTGCATTGACCAGCCTACCCATAGGTGTCCAGACCATTCAGTTTAACCCACAAATGGCCAAACTGGCTTAGTTGCCCCTAGCAACCAGATTCTACCTTTCATTCCTTACAGATTCTTTGAAAAATTAAAGGTGAAATCTGATTGGTTGCTGGGGGCAACTGAGCCAGTTTCACTTTACACCATGTTTGCTAAATCTCCCCTATAGACAGTAGTTCACACAACAGGGAGTATATCAAGTACATGAGAAAACATAGTATTTACCTCAAGCAGTACATCCTGACTTTGTGCTTTGCTCAATCCATTCATCTCAATGGCGCCGTCTTTCTGTTTCCTTTTATTTCTGCGTTTTTCCAGCTCTTTCCTGGCTTTTGCCACTTCTGCCTTCATTACTTTTTCAAAGGCGTCATACATGTGTTTGCTCTGATTTTCTTTGCTAAGTTCCCAGAGATCCTCCATGACTAAAGGTCTCTTGTATCCCTTAATGACCAAGCTGCAAAAAATGATAGGTTAATGGAGAGAGAAAGCGCAAAACAAATGGGGGGGGGGGGGGTATATCTCCTCCCATCGGTCACGTCCTTCATTACTATGCAGGAAGGTCCCGGCCTGGCCCAGTGAGATCCCACGGAAGACAGAGCATAGTAATGAAGCACGACACAGATTGGGGGGGGGGATATCAGAGCACTGGGGTTGCTGGGCCAGCCTCCAGAGCACCACAACTTCTTATCTACATAAAAGAAAATAATGGCCATATCTTGGGAAACAGATGGCAGATGAAGTAAGGACTTGCATCCTTGGAATGAACATGGTGGCACCGATCGGTGAGTATATGAAACTCATTAAAGGAGGGTTTATGGTATTTTCACTTAGGGTACAAACCCACTTGACGTATTTGCTGCGTGAATCAGTCTTAAAAATAAGCAGGCAAAACGCAGGTTGGCTTTATACAATTGTTCTGCGTTAAAATACGCAATTGCGTATTTTTGAAGCGTGAAGCTTGTTGTTAGCAAAGCATTAGTTGTTAACAACCTTTGTGAAAAACGCATGTAGCTTCACGCTTCAAAAATACGCAATTGCGTATTTTAACGCAGAACAATTGTATAAAGCCAACCTGCGTTTTGCCTGCTTATTTTTAAGACTGATTCACGCAGCAAATACGTCAAGTGGGTTTGTACCCTTAAAAAAAACTTGTAATGCTTAGTGTACACAGTTCTTATGTAATCGCATGTGTCTCTATGGTAACAGGTTACAACAAGGCAGAATATGTGAAGCAGCTGTTGCCAGAACCATGTCTGTACCCTCTGCCTAAACCTGCTTCTTTTTAATGATTAAATAAAGTTGTGGAATTTTAAAAAAGAAGGCACAGTGAGGGACAGTGAAACTCCCCCCTCTTGTAATCTGGGCTACAATCCTGCATTATTGTATGTTACTCCTTTCCACTTCCACTTAAAGTGACAACCTCACACCCCAAACCACTTGTACCTTCGGATGCTTTTAATCCAAGATCTGTCCTGCGGTCTGTTCAGCAGGTGATGCAGTTATTGGCCAAAAAACAACTTTTAAATTAAACTTACAACCCTGTGCCCTACGTGACTATCTGTGCCCTAACTTTACACCACCACTCCGTCCCTCTTCCCCACCCTCTTCATCATTAGGAATGCCACTGGAACATTTTCTCCATGCTGAACATTTGCACAGGTGTCTTAACGATCTAGCCCATGTGCCGGGCTAAACAGGTGATGAATAGTAGGCAATCTGCCTGGAGCATTCCTAGTGATGAGGAGGGACGGAGGGGTTGTGTCAGCCTAATACATACACAATCTAGGTCACTCTCGTAGGGCACAGGGCTGCCAGTTTAAAAGTTTTTTTTAGGACAATAACTGCATCACCTGCTGAACGGACCCCAGGACACATCTTGGATTGAAAGCAGCTATCTGATGGTACAAGTGGTTTGGGGGGACAGATTGTGGGTAGAGAGTCTCTTTAAAGCCTCTTCATGCTAACCTCTAGAAATAAAAGAGAGGGGGAAGATGGAAGGTAGTAATGATCTGTATTTTAGTGCCACATACAAGATGTATACACAAACTATATACATTAGAAAAGAGTCTGTTTTCCCCAGTCATTTGGCTATGTCTATTATTACGGCTTAGTCCACTTATACTTTTTTCTATTGCTTTTTTTCGTATTGAAGTTAATAGAGTTGGGATTGGGCAATACACATAGAAACAGTGGCGTAGCTACCGGGCCCCGTGAGGCCCTCCCGATCAATCACTCTTGTGACCGCAAGCATTGTTTTGCTTGCGGTCACAAGAGTCAGGCTCCGTCTTCCCCCGGCTGCGCGCCTTGGGCCCTGACTTCCGGTTCCGGCGCCCAGGGAGCTCTGGGATGCGCGCGCTGCCGGGGATAAGACGCGACACCCCGGCAGTAGCGGACAGACCAGGAGGAGAGAGGATCAACGTGGGAGCGTGTTGTCAGGTGAGTTCAGTTAAGTTTTGTTTTGTTAAGTTTGGTTTTGGGGGGGGGGAAGAGGGGGCCATATATGAGGGTGGGGGGAAAGAGGGGGCCATCTATGACAGTGGGGGGAAAGAGGGGGGCATCTATGAGGGTGGGGGGGGAAGAGGGGGGCATCTATGAGGGTGGGGGGAAAGAGGGGGCCATCTATGAGGGTGGGGGGAAAGAGGGGGCCATCTATGAGGGTGGGGGGAAAGAGGGGACCATCTATGAGGGTGGGGGAGGACAGGGGGCCATCTATGAGGGTGGGGGAGGGGGAACAGGGGGCCATCTATGAGGGTGGGGGGGAAAGAGGGACCATCTATGAGGGTGGGGGGAAAGAGGGGACCATCTATGAGGGTGGGGGGGACAGGGGGCCATCTATGAGGGTGGGGGGGGAACAGGGGGCCATCTATGAGGGTGGGGGGGGGAAAGAGGGACCATCTATGAGGGTGGGGGGGAAAGGGGACCATCTATAAGGGAGGGGGGGGACCATCTATAAGGGAGGGGGAGGGGACCATCTATAAGGGAGGGGGGGCATCTATAAGGGAGGGGGGAGGGGACCATCTATAAGGGAGGGGGGGAGGGGACCATCTATAAGGGAGGGGGGGGAGGGGACCATCTGTAAGGGAGGGGGGGAGGGGACCATCTGTAAGGGAGGGGGGGAGGGGACCATCTGTAAGGGAGGGGGGGAGGGGACCATCTGTAAGGGAGGGGGGGAGGAGACAATCTATAAGGGAGGGGGGGGAAGGGGACCATCTATAAGGGAGGGTGGGGGGGAGAGGGGGCCATCCATAAAGGAGGGTGGGGGGAGAGGGGGCCATCTATAAGGGAGGGGGCCATCTATAAGGAGGGGGGAGAGGAGGCCATCTATAAGGGAGGGGGTAGAGGGGGCCATCTATATGGAGGGGGGAGAGGAGGCCATCTATAAGGAGGGCAACATGGGGGGAGAGGGGCCATTTATTTGGGGGGGGGGCAACATGGGGGAGAGGAAATACACAGAGGGGGGCATATATTATTAGGGGGTCACATAGAGTCAGGGCTACCCACTAAATGAGGGTGTAAAAGGGCCAATACAGATGTGCAGTGTGTATAGAGATGAGGATGGTGTCAGTGTGAGGAGACTAATATGTCTGTCTGGCAGATTCTGTGGATTCGTGGCTCGGAGAAGTTCTCATAACGGCCCAGGACGGATGGAGAAGATGAAAAGGAAAGAACTCCGATCAGAGAAGACGTCCCCTGTGAGTCACCTGATATAACTGCACTGTAATGTATATGGTGTATAGAACCTATGTAGAGCTGAGGTATATATATATATATACACACCAATAGCATCACTTGGTCGTGAAAGGAGGGGGCGGGGCCCAAGTTGGCCTCTCGCACCAGGGCCCAGGAGACATTAGCTACGCCCCTGCATAGAAACATACAGAAAACTTACCTGTCAAACCAGCTGAAGGTGATTCTGTTTAGAAAAGATGCCGTATACTCAGGATTCTAAAAAAAAAAAAAAAAAAAATATGATGGATGGTTAATAACAAAAACAATACTTTCTAATCCAAAAATTCTACAATAAACCCTTAATTAGGTTTTTCAGGAATCATTTTTTTTAATATAATATATATATATATATATATATATATATATATATATATATATATATGTATATATTCTGCTCCATGATCCCTTGATTTCCATTTCTTCCAGGTGAATAGAAGGCTAACGAAAAAAGTCTCGGAAGGCAAAGCGCTAAACCAAAGTAATAAAACTCTAAATATAAAATCTTTCACCACCACTCTATACACTCAGTCTAGTACTGAACATTGTTGAGCACTTGGCAATGTTTGAAAGTCCTATAGACTTTCAACTAGACAGGGCTTCATGGCAGTTGGGCCCTCTCTCCAGCAAGGAGATGGGGCCTGACTGATGTGAACCATGGAAGATTATCAGCAGAAAAAGACCACTTGATCTATCTAGTCTGCACTTTAGTAAAGTAATAACTTTCTCATTATCTTAGGATAGATATAGGTTTATCCCAGACAGGTTTAAGCCCCGCCCAGGTGACACTGTCCACCAATTAAATGAATTGAGAGTAAAGTGAGTATCACTTTGAACATTGACATGTTGTGGACTGGATCTAAAGGTACAAATCCAACCTATAATGGAATCCATGTTTTTCCCCGTTGGGGACTCCTTGGTAGCAGTTACAGCATATCCAGAATTAAGGGAATCCACTAATGTCTAAGAAAACCTCATGTTATCCTGGACATGTCATTGGAGCCGAATCACTTTTCTTACCTTCTTTGTGAGATTATTTTTTTCTGAGATGGAAGAAAGGATCAGAATAACAACCTGGAGACTGAATGAGATGAAGAACAAGCTAAAGCGAGGGAGGTCTGGAATACCTTCCTGCAAATAGAAGGAAGAACCATGTAAGATGGGAACCATGGGAGATAGACATGTCATGGTCATAGCTAAATACTGATCATGGTAGCCTTCATCTTGTGCATTATGATACACGGAAGTCAACCACCCAAATCTGGAATGAAAACTGACTAGCCTTCTCAAAGAGGTGGCTAATATATATGAAGGGATGGCAAGTGGAAATCCGTCACCTATTGTCTAGTTCAGAGGTCGTCTTCTTGAGAAACTCCATCACCTATTGTCTAGATCAGGGGTGGTCTTCTGGAGGAAATCCGTCACCTATTGTCTAGAATAGGGGTGGTCTTCCGGAGGAACTCCATCACCTATTTTCTAGATCAGGGGTGGTCTTCTAAAGGAACTCTGTCACCTACTGTCTAGATCAGGGGTGGTCTTCTGAAGGTTATTCTTGATATTGTTATATATTGTTTTATCTTAGCATTAAGTGGTGTTTTATAGGGCACCATTCAAGACCATGACAATCGACTGTGACCACTTACTTTCAGAGCAAGCCGGATTAGAGACTGAACTGGAAAAATCCCGCAGACAACGGAGAGAGTCCAGAAGATGAAGAGCGCTCCAGTGTCGTTCTGGACACAGTACCTTCGACTATGATGGATGATTAACACCAGGATCTAAGCGAACACTAAAATGTTTTATTGGGAGCCGTGATTTATTTGTGTAAATCTGTAAATCGCTTATCGGAACAGTGCTACAGTGAAAAGCATGGTGTGTTTGTGGGGGGGTGGGGGTCATCCTTACCCATGTCACAGCATGCAGTGATGGATTCACATAGAGGACTGTAGGAAGCATCTTGCTAGTACTTGATTGGCCCTCCACATGTTCTGCTATTGTGACTCCTATTCCAGCAATTGAGGTACATAAAAGTAATAATGTCATGATCTGAAAAATAGAGAAAATTTATATTACTTTCAGTTTTAGCTACAAAGACATAAATGTGAATAGAAATATGTTGACTTTATTATTGCTAAATACAAGCAGTGATAAATCCACAGTAAAATCTGCACAACTTCATGGAGCTTTGGTGCCGTTTTGCTATTGTGAAAAGGTTGCACAAATTTTTTGTGGGAAAAAAAAACTGATGTGACTTTTGTGGCTTTTTTTTTTTTTAAAGAAATGGCATGTAAATCCATTCTTGGAACAACCAGGTATTATGTTTATGGGCGCAACTACTTTTTTTCTTACACAAGGAAAGTTGGATAAACGTTTTCAATACCTGGAATCATTATTAAACCAGTTGCTGACCGCTCACAAAAGAAGGTGACAGTACACATAAGCCCTCAAATCTCAGCTTAAAATAGCCAAAGTACATAGACAGAAATACTTGCAAAAGCTAAACTGAATCTAAAGTTACAAGTGCTAATGACAGATAATGATATAAAAGTGCTAAAAGATCACAGAGACTTCAAAGAGAGCAAATAAGGCTAAAATACAGCAATATGTCACATGACAGAACAAAGCAAATTCTTGGTTACTCACCTGTTTGGCTAGATACAGCTTAGTGATCGGAGATCTCACTTTCTCTGATTCACATAAGTTCATGAGCTGCCATGGAGCACAAAGCCAGAGGAAGATCAGCGGGATCCAGACCAGAACCGTCTGCTCGAAGCATATTGGCAAATCTGGATCAGGTCTTTCAAGCAGAGAAGAATTCTGTGGAAAGAAGAATACGTTAGTGGTAGGAATACGGCACTTCCAGTCAAATTAGCTGTGCTAAGTAGGATCCCACTCCATCATATAACATCACTCCAGTATTGAGAAATACATGGGGGGACATTTAGTCAATGGCTATAGGTCACAATAGCCAAATCATAAGGCCATTATCACATGATTTTTCCAAACCTATGGTGGAAAAATCTTGCTAAAAGAACTCATACTCATGGATTGGAAAGATACCACCTTCTGCCAAAAGAGATCACGGGATGCCAGGTCTGGTGGCACCAAGGTTCCCCAAGATGCTTGAGCGAAGATCGATAGAGTACTTCGACTTAATCTACACTTTGCTCTGCTGCAAACTAACGTATAATTTTCTTGAACCTCTAGACTAGTAGGATTATTATCTCTGACATAGACAAGGTGTACCCAATGAGGTAGTTACCCCATCTTTAGCTTTAGCACTGTATTACTCTTGTGGTACACCCACTCTCTTTCTTTCTCTCTCCACCTCTAGACTAGAAAATACCCACCAAGGAACTAACAGGGCACTTTATAGCAGAGGATAGGACTTGTCTACAATTGGTGGGGAAGCTTCTGGAAGGTACAAGATCTGATGATGATAACGTGTGTGAACATTCAGCTGTGCAGTAGTAAGAAAGTGAGACACCCAGTGGTGAATAAGTAAAAGGCAACCTTCAGCCCAGAGCATATATATATATATATATATATATATATATATATATATACTGTATATATATATATATATATATATATAAGAATACCTGACGTCAGGTTGGGCCGAGACATAGTGGCACACCTGCTCTGGGACACTACAACAGCATGACTACAACTTAAACTTGACATAGATATTGCAATTCTCTACTCAATGTAGTCGTAGTCAGATTAACTTTCACTGTTTCTAAAGAAGAAGGTTTCACGACAGACATCGGTTTATGGTTAACTAAGTAACTGGTTTGGTCAACTGCAGATGCGTTTCCTTGTTTCCTCCAACCTTAACATGCACATTAGATCCGTGTGCTGTGTAGTCCTATGTTTAGACTATTAGGCAACTGCTCCTCAATACAAACTTCCCCTGGTGCAGTAGATACATTGTTTGAGTCTCAGCGACTCTCATACTCACGAGCTCTCAAGCTTCGTGTAGTAACATCTTCAAGATTTCTTATTACATGAACGGATAGGTGAATTGTCAGCAAAAGACCTTTCATGATTTTTCGCCTTGCTGAAAAATCACAATCAGCGACAATCTAATGATTTTGTGTTTATTATGTGCTCACTTGACCCTATTACACCAAACGATGATCACTAGGGATCGTTTTGGCAGGTTTTTGCACAATAACTACTCTGTGCCTATAACCACTCCGCTGCTTATCACTGATTCTTATAGATATGACCTTAGATTGATAGAGCATAAAATCTATTTATGATTAACTTTTCTAAACTTTCTATAAAAGTTAAATCAATTATATAATATAATTATATAAATAAATCTCATGTCTTTAAATACTTATCAGCTGCTGTATGACCTGCAGGAAGTGGTGTATTATTTCCTGACTGGAGAGCAGGAAAGGTTTGCTATGGAGATTTGCTACTGCTCTGGACAGTTCCTGGCATGGACTTATTTTAATAGAGGTAAATAGGAACTCTCTGACACTTTCTGGTACCAGTTGATTTGAAATATTTTTCTGTTTTCTGTTTCTTCCTACACTCGGAAAACATATCAATGGAGAGATTATACATTAGACTGAGAGCTGCTCCATAGATTAACGTGAAAAAAAAAACCATAGTGCTTTTGACATTTGGAGATATATGGCACAATTCGTATATGTGAGGGTCGTTCATACAACATATCCGACACAAACTTCCATGCATAGGAAATCCACATATTAGTAGCAAACAAATGTAATAAGTAGGAATAAAAAGCAAACATACCCAGAACACGGAGCCACAATAGTCATCCAAAGCCTTGGACATGTTCAATGATGGGGGAGCAGCTGCTCATAGAGTCCACCTGGCACAATACTGAATGAGTAGATATGTCCGTGTGCTTATATCACTCTGTGATTCAGCAGGTTAGAAGTTCCCCCCACCCACCGCACTCTCTACAGTAATACTGAAGGGAAATCTCAGCTCATCACAGACCTATAGGATTATGGTTGGGTTAAATGTTAACTAATTTCACAACTGCCGAGTTTGTCCTGAAGAGTCTCATAAGGCGGCTCATAGAGAGATTTGTGTTCTATCTACTTGAGTGTCATTTTCTGGAATTAACTTAATTTCTCAATAATCCCATAAACGCCCATCGAACCATCAAGCCAGATACTATATAGCTGAGTGAGACTGGGGTATATTGGTCCAAGATAGAAGATGGACACACAAGTGGGGTTTAGTAAGGAGCTGGGTCTGTCCATGGATTGAGTCATATACTCAGTTCCATTATATAATACATATGTGGTGTTGCACCCCTGTGATGATGTTGTGACAGGTGGTGTGATACAGCTCAGCCAAAGGTGGAAATGTTGTGACGCCAGTTCTAGTCCAGCACACAGGTGTGGTGGTATACCTACTTTGTAGAGGATGGCTGGCTGTACTGTTCCCCAATGGTCGATGACCTGCCAGGCTGTGAGTTCCTTGGGCTCCTGTCACGGTAGTCCTGAGTAGAAATTGACCCACGCGGACTATCAGTACCATCACCCACAGAAAGTGGAAAATAACCTGCGGATGTGTATAGGTGTTGGTGCTGTTGTATGGAAGACTGAGTCCCAGTAGAATAAATAGAACAGCTTTACTAGTCAGTCTCTTAGAAATACAGAACATTTTGGCAGTAAATAGCTTATCTTGATACAGGCTTTAGTGTTTCACTCGATCTGTGCTGAGAGACACTTGCAAGTGCTGATATAAGAGATAGATGTAGCGGTACTTTAAGAGTTTAGAGTTGAGCAGTGAAGAGGAGAGGCGTTTGTCAAGGGAGTCCCAACCCAAGGTAGTTTTGTGCTCCGCCAGAACTTTAGAGAGAATATTTGAGACTTGAGAAAGGGAGAGATACTTGTGCCTGTGTTTAGTTACCTGTCCTAATAGGGTTACACAAGCCCTAGTCGTGGTTAACTGGGCAACGCTAAATGCCAAAAATTTGCGGTAGCTTTGTTCTATCCAGACTAGTTCCTTTGTAGCTTAGAATACTGCCCTGCACTTTGTAGAGATGTTCTCGGTGTGGGCTGGGTTTATTCCCCGACTTGTCCTCCTTGTAGTGTCTAACAGTGCATAGTGGAAATAGACTGAAGAAACTAAATGTCTCTGGTTGCTTCATACACATGTGTCTGGCTTAACTACAGCAGGGTTGCCTACGCTGTGTGTCTTCCTCCCACAAGAATCTGAGGGAAACTGAAGCTACACTTCCTCCCACCCAGTGACTACTTCTTACAGGGGTATATAAGGGACCCTGTGAGTGGTGGAGAAGAATGTGTGCAAAAGAAAGGAGAGAAATTATAGGTTAGAAAAGAAGAGTATATCTATTGGTCAACAAAACACATAATATAGAAGATGCAGTAATCCTCTGTTCACTACAGCTGCCACCTTGGGCAAATCATCCAAGTAGGCAGGGACAGTAGCCTGGGTTCTATTCCCCTATATATGTGACACTATGGTTATAAAGGCAGCAGTTTACCTCACTCTCATTATATAGATTACAGGACAATACTTAACTAGTGCTGACTACTTGCCAAGATATAGGAGCCTATCCAATGCAATAATCCCATACCCAAACTATAACCATATAATAATAGAAACATGTAGTCCCTTTGCCTCCGCCCTCTTCCCAGCCACTTGATTGGCAGTCTGGGTGATGGAAACTTAATGCCAAGGGCAGCACTCAAGTGTGAATGGCTGGGGAGTGGGCGGACTACATGCTCCGCCCAAATGCTTAGATAATGGAATTTTAAAGATTAAAGATGTTTTTTTTTTTACATTTCTGCCCCGCTGGAGACTACCAGGCACATTGTCACAGAGCTGTGCCCGGTACTGGGACCGGTTCACAATCCACCTGAGAGGTAATTGGTTCTCTTTACCCCCCAAGATGCCATGGTTAACAGCGGCCACAGCATCACGGTGGACATCTGTTATGCTTTGTAATTTTTTGGATTGCCCTTCTTCAGGGACCTTCTGAAGGCCAGTGTAGCAGCCATGGCAGATCCCTGCCATAGGCTTTAATTTTGTTAATAGGTAAGTGTCAGTTTGACAGTACACTGCAATACATATGTATTGCAGTGTACTGTAGCAGCTGTTTCAGCCAACTTTCATCTTTTGTATATCGGCACATTTACTTAGATGCTGTAAGGGGTTCTTACCGTCTCTTGATTATATCCTTGTGCCCTAAGATGATGTTCCCAAGAAGCTCAGTATCAGCAAGCAATGACATGCTAAAAAGAAGACCTATTTGGAATATGTCTATATCATTTTAGGTCTTTTTCATATGTTGCTGCCCATGGTGAGACTGACCATCCATTCTATACTTGTTAGTATCTATTCAGTCTCCTTTCCCCAGTTCTGTGCTGCATCTTTCTGCTGAAGACACATAAAATGGTTTCTGAGCCGTTCAGTCCTTCTCTGCTCTCAACTCCCCTCCCTTCCAAGATAGCTCTTGTAAACAAGTCCCTATCTGCAACTTTGTAGCAACTTTGTAATGCTGGGAGAATTTATCACAATGAGATAATCAGCAAATTGACCTCAGATTAACCCTCCCAGCATTACAAAGCAGCTACAATGTTGCAGATAAAGCTTGCCTGGGACTTGTTCACATCAACCATCTCGGAAGGGATGGGGGAAGAGAGGGAGAGAAAAGCTCACACAAAGATTTTTGTGTGTTCAACAGAAAGCAGCAGCTCAGAACAGAGAGGAGGAGACTGAATAGATAATAAAAAAGTGTGGAAGGAATTGTCAGTCTCCTCATGGGCAGCAACATATGAAAAGTTCTGTTTGAGTGGAATACCCCATTAAGTGCCCAAAACATGATGAGTAAGTGAACAAATCTCCATAATCTACTCATTAGATAAGTAACTCTTTGTAAGGTAAGTATTATACAGGGTGCTTGTCACTATAAACAGGACTTTGGGGTCCAATGTACAAATACGAGTCATTCTTCTGTTAATTATTAGAGAGGGAAAGTAATTCCGCTTATCTCTTCTTCATAAATACTTAGTTTACAGGTTGCAACTTGTTCAGCTGACAGCTAGTCCTCCCAGCCTTCTCCCATACATACTGTAGCTGGTGATGTTTGTTAGATGATACCTCCCCCATATAAAACCTTTAATAATCACACGCCCACTTATTTAGCACTACAGAAAGGAGGCATCGAGGCGTCCAACAGAGGCAATCTCCATCATAGCCCCCAAAACTTACAATAGATGAATTCTTGTGCCTCCATCTCCCTATCTCAACTTCCTCTGTGCGGTGTAAAACTCAAGGGAGTCTCCAAAATAAGTTAGGACATCTATACCTGCCAGTATGTTGGACACTTTGGGCCACAGTTTTAGGGATTTGTTAAAATGCTAATCTGTTCGGGTATGATATTTGTTTTTTCTCATATCTAACTGCCTAGCTTTTCTATATTATGGAAACACTTGGCCATTATGCTATCCACTGCCCATCACTAATGGTATTCTGTCTCTAGCAACGATTTGTCAAGACAGCTTTAGTGCATGTGGCCTTCTGCAAGTAGTGCTTTGGGTTCCTCTGGCTCCCTGTATTACAGACTGTCAAGCATTTGCAACAGGACAAGGAGTAGGCACCAGCCTATGGCAACACTTTGTGCCCATGCCAGAGAGGCACAATTTATTGTGAAATCCTGGGCAACTGACCTGCATCCATGGTGCTAGCAAGCACTGTTTATTTTCAGGAGAAAGCCAAAAGAGCAAGAAACCACTGGATCCCCCCTCTGTCACTGACCCCCCAGCCTACAGAAAGCTGGGGGCAGCACAGGGCATCTGAGCCTCTCCCCTGGCTAAGATAAACCAATGATGTTATCACCAACCATGCATACAATTGTCTACTGTCCGCAAATCGGGGAAGAGCGGGCCCTGCCGGCAAGGGAGCAGAGAGGAGTAAGTATGTAGTATGTAGCTGAAGGGGGGCAACTACTTACTGTGGGCACTAGCTAATTAGAGCATCTATTTATCTACAGAGGGTGGAACCCGGCTTCCCTATGGGTTAACTACCTACAGGAGGGCATATGCCTACTGGAGGGACCAGCTACCTATGAGGGGTGGCACCTGGCTCCTGCACTTCCTCCTCTGCTCCTCCAGCTGTGTCCTCCTGTACACTGCTTATTCTCAGTTTGCTTTTTTCAAATCAACTGGTGTCAGAAAGTTATAGATTTGTAATATACTTCTGTTTAAAAATCTCAAGACTTCCCATACTTATCAGCTGCTGTATACAGTTTGTCTGTTTTCAGTTGACACCAATAGGGTTGATATTCCAGAAAACTGCAGTTCAATGTTTCCAAATGTAAAATAATGCACTTGGGGAGGAGGAATCCTTTATACGGGTATCATATGGGCAGTTCTCTGTTGGCAAAGACTTCAGAAGAGGAGGATTTAGGGATAGTCACCAATGGTACCATTACATAATACCGCCACCCCATGACCGCTATCACTACAACCCTGTAACAGAGTGCAGTTACATCCAGTGACTCCCAGATGGCGTCTTCTCTGATCAGCGTCTTTTACTCTTTTTTCTTTCTCTCTCCATCCAGCATGGGCCATCTTGAAGTCTTCTCCTGGCTGTGATTCCTTGTTACGAGCGCTCATAGTTACAGTTCAGAGCGCAGCAATGAGCGGTCTTGGTCACCAGAGCGGATGTCGGGGTCCCCCGCGCAATTGCGTGGGGTGCTTGGTGCCCAAGACCGCTACTGCCAGGCGGTAGAGAAAGCGAATTGTATGCTGGGCTGTATAGGGGTATAACCAGCAGGAAGAGGGAGATTGTGATCCCGCTGTATAGAGCTCTAGTGACATCACATCTGGAATACTGTGTCCAGTTCTGGAGAACTCACCTGCATAAAGGATATTGATAAAATAGAACGGGTCCAAAGACGGGCTACAAAAATGATGGAGGGTGTCAGGGATAAATCATATCAGGAAAGACTTAAAGGGAATGTGCCACCGCTTTAATTTGACCCATGAATAGCTCGGCACTGGCGTGGGGAAGCCGGTGCCGCGGTCCATTTTTTGAACCGCGGCCCGGTTTGCGTGTACAGCTCCTACTATCCATGCATACCGCGTTGGGGCTAAGGCACTGGAGGCGGGCCGACCCGCCCCCAGAGGAAGGAATCCCCCGTCCCGGCACCAGCTTCCCTGCACCAGGGCCGATCTATCCATGGGTCAAATTAAAGCGAATGTACCTCATGGTACATTCGCTTTAAGGATTTGAATGTGTATAGTCTGGAGGAAAGAAGAGAAAGGGGGGACATGCTTGAAACCTTTTTATATGTTACAGGACTTAGTAAGGTTCAGAATCAGTAGGGAAGTGTTTTTAGTAAAAAAATGAACTCAAAAAGAAGAGGACACAGTGAGAGGTTAGTTAGGGGAAAGATCAGAAGGAAAGCGAGAAAATATTACTTTACTGAAAGAGTAGTAGATGCTTGGAACATACTTCCAGCAGATGTGGTTGGTAAATCTACAATAACAGAATGTAAACCCACCTGATATATACATATATCTATCCTAAGATAATAAGAATAGATGACCAGGGAGGCTTTTTCTGTTTCAAAGTCTAGCAGATTATTAAAAGTAAAAAAAAAAAAATTCAAAGCACAGATTTAAAAAAAGAAACCTTTATTTGTACATAAAATAGAAAGTAAACCACAATTACACAGTAAGGCAATACATTGTCCCATAAGTCTTATTAGCTAAACATGGTACAGTTCATTACTCGATATAGAAATGTGGGGATGAGGGCTGTTTCTGGCAGGAAGTAATGGTTTGGTCTTGAATATGGAATCCTGATATTGTCTGTGAGGTAGATATATGGTGGTGACCTCCAACCTCCGCTCCTCCAGCTGTCACAAAACTACATTCCCCAGCAATCCTTATGCTACAGCTTGAAGACCACTGATTTACTGGTGATGATACTGGTGACGGTACTGGTGGTGACACTGCTGTGACAGGGAGTATGGCTCTATGTGGTTTCAGGTTTGTTTTGTTCTGCCTTGTGCTAGTTGTGTTGTTTTGTAGTCACAGCTGTGTATGCAAATTTTTTTTCAAATATTTTTTTATAGAATTTTCAGCATCATGACAAAAGAAATATATGAAATAGTAGTTCACATTTTGTTACAGTAAATAATAAATTGGTTCAAACCAAGCATGACATGGAAGGTTTACAGTGTTAGGCTATGTTCACACTACGTACGATTCCGGCCGCATTTCGTACACCACCGTACATGTGCGGCTGAAACTATGGGCGTGGGAAAAATCGACATGCGGCTGGATGCGTACGAACCGCGAACATACGCCCGTAGTAGAGTTATGCTTCCCTAGCTTTTTTCGAAGCGACCTGAATCAGGTCATTTACTTGGAACTCTTCGCCCCGCCCAATAAAACACACAGAACCTTTTGGATCGAAAAATCAAGTTCAATTTGGCTGAAATAAATACTTCGTACGGGACCGCATGGAAATCCACGGCCGTGACTTGGAACATTTCCGTCCTCAAACAATGGTCTTGTTAATTTTTCACGGCACCGTATACGATCCGGTCGTAAGTTCATACGTAGTGTGCATTGTTCGGCCGTATATTGTATACTTTCAAGCGAACGCATCAACCTCAAAACTACGTGAGAATATTCGCGGTTCGCACTATGGCCGGAAAGATACGTAGTGTGAACATAGCCTTATAGCGTAGTCAAGAAAAATACAATAATGTTCGATGTACATGTTTCCTGGAAAGAGTCCGAAGATGTTAACCAAACTCTGAGTGACACTATATATACTGTATGCCGTATATGTGTATGCAATTTTATGTGATGCATAATGAACACCATTTCTGTGGGTCGATATGGAACGTTATAAGACACCCAAGGGATCATGTTGCATATTGAAAAATATGAAATGCATGTAAGAAATTATATGTTCAAAACGCTGGAAGTGTGAACACCTGCGTAGGATAACACTGGATCGGTACACTGCATTGCATACTGCATCATAGTCCATATACTGAGCAGGATTTTGTCCCTTCAAGGGTATGTATGAAACTTAAATAACATAATAGTTGTTACTTTCTTCCAAAAACAGCACCACTCTAATCCATGGCTTGTCTGGTATTGCAGAATTCAGGTGAATGGGGTTGACATGCAATACGTGGGAGACACATAGGTTTGCATTGGAGCTGTATACACAAAATACCTATATTATATCATATATTATTATATATTATAAATATTTACAAAATTTCTATATTATAAGGGCAGGCTCATGCACCATAGGAGTTTTACACCTTCTTCTAAAGCATACCCTAAGAATCCCTTGTTCCTTGGTATATGTACATCTATGCAATATATATACCATAAGCTTATAATACTTCTGTAAGCTTTTAATTTCTCATTGTCCTTTAAGAAACAAAGGAACCTTTCAAATTTTCAGACGGCTTGTTTTATGACTGTCAAGTGCCCAAGACTCTTGCCAAGAAGGTCACATGGCCACTGCTAGAGTCACAGGATTACTAAACATTCAGTGACATCACATACGATTGATGGTCATAGCTTATATTCCACTGTCCACTCAACAAAAATTTTCTTCTGTCTCCTGTGGGATTTTTTTTGTTCCCCAAAATTTAGATCATTTCACATTTTGTCCTGGGTTTGTTGCTCAGAGAGTGTTAAGAGAGTCCATCCTCACGTCTCATCACCCGTCTACATCCTCCGTGTCTCACAGACTGGTGTTGTTGGTGTTTTCAATGCCAGCATCTTTGGCCATAGAGGCGAAGTGTCCTTGACTTTCCAGGAGTTTTTCTGGGCTATTGTATTCTATTATCCTTCCCGAATCCAATACCATGACTCTGCGAGGGAAAATGCGATCATTAGATTTTATATGTTATGTATATATGTGTATATGTATATAATGGCCATAAAACAAAAAATATTTTGCAACTTCAATCTAGAATGGACTACGGTACCCCTAACAATATAGATTATTTCTGTGGTGTTTGAAAAGTGCAAAAATTATGTCATGCTTAAAGGGGTACACCACTGAATAGTGTCCGCAGAAAACTGACATGCCAGTTTTTTGCATCACGGCTAGGGATCCTGGCTGCAGTGTATATACTATGTGTATACACTCCGGCTGGGATTCCTTAGAAGGCTGCACTACGTAAGTACCGTTGTTACAACGGCCGTGATTACTACTGTACTTACGTAGTGTGAACATAGCCCAACAGTGATTAAAGATAAGCAGTAATAAGCAGCAGTGTCCTCACTTGTTACTGTCCATGATGGTGTGCAAGCGATGTGCGATGGTCAACACTGTGCAATCTGCAAATTCACTGCGGATGGTCCTCTGGATTAAATTATCCGTCTCCAGGTCCACAGCCGCCGTGGCTTCATCCAGAATGAGGATCTTGGATTTCCGCAGTAATGCCCGAGCCAGACACACCAGCTGCCTCTGACCCACACTGCGCAGAATAACAAAGGAAATGAAATTCACAGTTAGTAATGATAATTATTTGAAAAATTACATTATTAGGAACACACCGGACAAAACTGATATATTGAGCTCTTACCTTAGGTTCTCTCCTCCTTCACTGACTTCATAGAAAAGCTTTTCCTGCAGTCCTGCTACATATGGTTTGAGGTGAGAGAGTTCCAGAGCTTTCCAGATCTCCTCATCCGTGTACTGATCAAACGGGTCCAAATTCATTCTCAGCGTCCCAGAAAATAGCACCGGGTCCTACAGGAGAACATTACACTAAGTGAGAGGGACAATGGGCTGCTATATACTCCGGCATTAATATTAGTTTTATAGAAGCCAAACTGTAATGGAAAATATAGACCAATCTTACAATCTCTTTGTAACTTTTATTACCCCCAGCAACACTTACTGTGCATCTCCATATAACTTATATAAGCACAGATACTACTGTCACCTGGTTTCTTCTTATAAAGGAAGAAGGCACAGTATTCCCTCCCTGACTCTCAGTGTATATATAGTAGGCATCAATAATATGGCTTTCCAGTATTTCCCTCTAAATGACGTAGGCCCAGTTAGGAGCCACTGTATGTATGTACAGACAGCAATGACTCCTTATTTCTGTAGGTTCAGATAGTACTATCGCCTTGTCTCACCAAGCGAATGATATATGCACAGCGCAAACAGAAGAGATATATATATATTTCCTGTCTTACAAAACAAAGAATATTTCTTAATAGATACTGTAAGCCAAACAGCCAAGACTATTCTGAACCCTCTATGTGAACAATGTAATCCTTAAATATTAGATATCCACATGCTATTAAGCTGCCTGTGGGATTTCATTGTACGAGCAAAGTCTTGCCAGGATGTCCCACCAAATGTCAAGGAAGGGGAGAAATGTAAATGTACCTGTTCACTGTGGCTTTACGCGTGACAGCCGACCTCTAGTGTCTGCGTTTTCCAAAGTCAATTGTAACTTTATATCGTTACCTATGACCGGAGCTGATCACTTTCCAAGACGTTTGCTGATTATCTAATGTATGTGAGCCCTATCCAACCCCTAAGGCCACAGGGATCAAACTCGCAGCTCTCCAGCTGTTGCAAAACTACAATTTCTACCATGCCTGGATAGATAAAGCTTTGGCTGTCCAGGCATGATGAGAATTGTAGTTTTTCAACAGCTAGAAGGTTATGAGGTTGACTCCCCTGCCTTAGGTATTTGCTCTGGGATGTTGAACTGTAACTTGCTCTTGGGCCCCAGAAAATAAACCTTTACCTGGACGCCCACGCTCTTTGTACCATCTATAATACTGATGTCCTGTTATGTGGGAGAAAGACCATAGGCCCCTTCAGGCATTAGGGCCCAGGTGGAACTCCTGACTCTGCATCCCCTATTGGTATATACCTGTGGGGAGTGAAGGTAAATGAATGAGATAAGTTGGCGCTATATCCCTATTACATGGGGAGATGTGTGGTCTACCGGCAATGATTTTGTAGTAAGTCAGAACTTCCCGATCAGCCGACGAAAGAGCATTTGAAAAAGCATAAAAGAAAATATATTTGCTATGCTCACTGTATGGCTTTTATTTGTTTGTACTATCAGTTCTTAAATATGGAGGCACGAGGGGATTGGTTAGATAATGAATTACCTGTGGAATTATAGTCAGCTTGTTGCGCAGGTCATGGAGGCCAATAGTGGAGATGTCCACCCCATCAATGACTATCTTCCCTCCCGCTGCCTCGATGATCCGGAAGAGACAATTAGTAAGTGAAGATTTTCCAGCTCCCGTCCTTCCGACTATTCCAACCTGAGGGACAGATCCAGGAATATGAATAGGACGAATAGGACACATACACTATTCCATTCAATGATGTAGCAGAGATGAGTCTATCTATCTATCTATCTATCTATCTATCTATCTATCTATCTATCTATCATATATCTATCTAGCTATTTCCTATCTATCTCTCATTACAATATATGAGTCTTGTCCTGTATCCTCCTTACCTTCTCCATACTGTCAACAGTGCAGGAAATCCCGTGTAGAACAAGATCTAATTCAGAGCGGTAACGTGCCTTGTAATCCACAAATTGTACAACGCCTCTGTCTGGCCATTCCTGTGGGGGGCGCCGCTGAGTCACCCACTCTGCCTGACAGTTGAAAAGAAAGTTGAATTTATATAGAGGTGTACAAAAAGGATGAACCTACTACTATGCTGATACTTTACACAGGTAAAAATTGTACTAATAATTGTGAATGTTATATGTTCATGTCCTGCCCATCAGCACAAAGGGGCCTCAAATAACCATCAAAATGGTCCCTTACTAGGTGGCTGAGCGGATTCTGATGCATCCAGGGTCTAAGGCAAAATGTAAATTTTAAAATTGTCATGTAGCTGGGGAATCTCTTTTCTCAGACATATTCAATCTGATAAAATCCTTGATACACCCGCCAAAAAGGTTTTAGTTCAAGGGTGTCATAGAGGATGGGAGTACCTAACTTCTCCTTATACTTTCAGTGGAAACCAGAATAGAAGAGGTATGACTGCTAGAAGAGCTAAATGACAGAATATTAAGGACAATTGTATAGACCTTAGACCTTCAGCACTTACTTCATTCTCTACTTTGATGTATTCATCCACACGCTCAACAGCAACAATGTTGGTCTCCAGCTCAGACGTCATCCGTACCAACCAGTTCAGTGTCTGCGTAATCTGTAACAAGAAAAAAAATCTCTATAAAATACAGGCCTACTGATGTAATGTATAATATATGACCAATACAGAGGTTCTGAGTAGTGTTGAGTGTAACTGTTCGGGTTCAGCAACATTCTCCAAACCCAAACGCTCGGCCTTTGACTCCCAACGGCTAGAGCCGAAAGAAGTCAAAAGGCGAGTGTTTGGGTTTGGAGAATATTGCCGAACCCGAACAGCTCGCTCAACATTAGTCCTGGACACTGCAATATCTGGATCACACTGACTCACATTGAGCGCTGAAGAAATGGACAGTCCCACAGTCCCACCGTCCACAGTGCCGCGAGCTAATACAGCGAAGAGTGCAGCAAAAAACACCGTCAAGTTTCCTACAAATTCAAGACGGATGGCCAGCCACCTGAAGATAGTATCACAGGATAGGAGATTACTAGAGGTCCCTTCTGGTTATCAATAAGCAGCACAAGGTTTCACATGACTTATGAGTTCCTTACCTATTGGAGACCATCCAGGAATAAACACTCTTCTGATTCAGGTCTAAGGTGTCTTCATTGTGCTGGAGGAACCTCTGTTGATGTCCATAAGCTCGGATGACTGACAGACCAGACACTGTCTCCCCAAAGTGAGAATAGATGGGGGACCTTGAGACTGAGTCCAGACGCCTCAGCTGACGGGAGGTGGTCACATAAAACCTCTAGAGACACAAGAGTAATATATTATTATTTTTATCATTTTTTACAATCCCATATGCATTTGGGGTCAATAATAGTTAAAGGAGAAGTCCGGCAAAAATTTTTTATTAAAATATTATATTGCCCCTAAAAGTTATACAACTCACCAATATACACTTATTATGGGAAATGCTTATAGTGCTTTTTACCCTGTACTTACTACTGCATCAAGGCTTCACTTCCTGGATAACATGGTGATGTCACGACCCGACTCCCAGAGCTGTGCGGGCTGTGGCTGCTGGAGAGGATGATAGCAGGGGGACACTGAGGGACACAGGGCACTGGAGGGACACTGAGCATCCCCCTGCCATCATCCTCTCCAGCAGCCACAGCCCGCACAGCTCTGGGAGTCGGGTCGTGACATCACCATGTTATCCAGGAAGTGACATCACCATGTTATCCAGGAAGTGAAGCCTTGATGCAGTAGTAAGTGCAGGGAAAAAAACACTTTATGTGCATTTCCCGTAATAAGTGTATATTGCGATTTCGCCGGACTTCTCTTTTTAGTATCAATAGGAGGAATCTGTTTAAAATCAATAAGGGTGACACAGGGATTCTAAGGAACCCAAAGACTAAATCCCTGTGTCATACAACAACTCTCTCTTCTGGCTTATTAAGGGCAGTCCAAGATGGAGGAAAAAGCTCAATAAAGTCACTATCGCTTATGGGCAGGGGTCTATTCATGATTCCACCCTTTTAAATAGAAGGTTGGTGGCTTCATTTGGGCCTTCAGAGCTTCATTTGATCTTCACAAGTTGTAGGACGTCATTGACACATTATGAAAGAACCAAAGGCTTACCTGGACAAAATAGTAGATAATGGCCAATGGTACGATAACAGCGGCAAAGATGGGGGTGGCCAAGCAGATGACAAACAGGGTGCCGATCACTCCCAAGATACAGGAAATCCAGCTACGGAAGGACATGGGAATGGTTTCATCCACAGTGAAGATGTCCTGGAAGCACATTACATGCACTGTGATAAGATGAGGGGGGCTGTTTTGTTTGATCTGTCAGCTTATAAGTTACTAAAAACAACTATTTCCATAAAAATTAATAGAACTGACCTTGGCAAACCTGTTGACAATGCGCCCAGCGGGAGTCGTATCAAAGAACTGCATGGGAACGTGCAGGATATTTTTAAGGAGTTGTGCATGGAGCAGCCGCGATGCCCGCACTGTACCGGCCGCAACCAAAAATGCTCCAAGGAACACAAAAATACCTGGAAACACATATAGACTAATTACTACCTCCATAGCATTAGTGGTGGAATATGCGGTTAGAGGGGTTGAGATAAAACTATCCAGAGCAGGAGAGTTTTTTAGTGGTGATTTGCTACTGATCTGGACAGTTCCTGTCATGGACAGAGGTGGCAGCAGAGAGCATTGTCTCAGACTGGAAAGAATACACCACTTCCTGCAGGACATACAGCAGCTTAATCTAAACTTTAGATTTTTTAATAGAAGTAATTTACAGATCTGTATAACTTACTGACACTAGTTGATTTAAATATATATTTTTGCTGGAGTTCCCCTTTTAAGTCCACCAGTAATAGATCTTTTCATTACGTAGTGGGACTCACCCTGTATGAGGTCCTTAATAAGACAAACCCTTTAAATGTATTCAAATATTTAAAACATTATTTTACACATAAAAAAAGAATTTTGGGGGAAGAGTTACCTTGTGCAACCCCCAGAGCTCCATACACCCCGACCCGCATGTCTCTCTGTGAGGCCGGATAGGTCTGATTAAAATAAGTCACCGCGTCTGACGTCCATTCACTGAGCCAAATATTCTGTCCGACAAAGGCCGCGTTCTGTAAAATGTAGGCAACCAATATGCAGGTGGAATAAGACCACCCGATCGCACGAAGGTACTTTATATACACAGAGAATTTCACCTGAAAGAAAAAAATAAAATATATGAAAATTACTGCAGGGGGTGCCTTGTATAAGGAAATAATATCAGGTGACCAGGTTGGTGCAACTAACACAGGTTAAGGGACACTAGGGACAGAAGTGGCAGGGGATCAGGGGAAGGTGAGTATAAGCTTTTTTTTTTTTTTAATTAAAAAAAAAAATTATTAATTTACGTAAACAAAAGTTATTTGCCCATATATTTTTTAGAATTACAACTTTATGTGCGGTGCCAACCAATAATGTGCCAACCAAGAAAAGAGCCTGTTCTTGTATGTGATATCACTGCTGACAAGATGTACACTGGGAGCAAAGAAAGAGTCTAGAAGATGGCATTGTTAGAAGATTTGGAAGGTACTTATAGGCGCTGTATGGTATGTGTGTATCTGAGATTGCAGTAGTATGCATCAGTACCTTTCCTGTTTCCATTGTTTCCTTTTCAATAAGCTGCTGTCCTTTTGCAATCTTCTTCTCGTCTTCCCCCTTGTCCTTTGCAACGTCCTTCAGCGACCTCCTTATGGTGCCATTCATACTAAAAGATGAGCAGATGATGATATGTGAGAAACCATAAAGCATAGATGAGATATTGTCCAGAATCAGCACTATAATGTATATTACAAGTACCGGGGGTATAGTACTCTACATCTACTGGGCTCACCTGCCAAGCTTCCTCCTGTGTAGACTGCTTTCTCTCTTAAGAGTCGTGGTCACAATGTCTTCTGCTACTTCAGCTTGTTCTATAGGATCTTCACCATCTTCGTCTTTATCTGCAAGTAACACTGCAAATATAGGAGAACCAGATGAATGTCATAGTGATGATGTAAAACTGCAGTATGAAATATCCCATATTACCGCTATCCATTGAACAACCCAAGTCCATGCTCTGATCCAACATCAAAGCAAGAATCATTCCAACTATAGAATATGTTGGAAAATATCAATCTCGTGATCCCGTGGAGACCTTATGTTGTGACTAGAGATGAGCGAACCTCGAGCATGCTCGAGTGCATCCGAACCCGAGCGCTCGGCATTTGATTAGCGGTGGCTGCTGAAGTTGGATAAAGCCCTAAGGCTATGTGGAAAACATGGATCTAGTCATTGGCTATATCCATGTTTTCCAGACAACCTTAGAGTTTTATACAACTTCAGCAGCCCCCGCTAATCAAATGCCGAACGATCGGGTTAGGATGTACTCGAGCATGCTCGAGGTTCGCTCATCTCTAGTTAACGTCCCTGCCACACTGCAGACGTTGTTCAGGAATGAAGAACATGACAAAGAGAACAAAGTGCCTCCAAACACCCCAGATCTCGATCTGACCAATCATCTGTGGCATTAGCTAGAGAAAGACTTACAGGACTTAAAGGGTAGAGATGAGCGAACCGGGTTCGGGTTCGAGTCCATCCAGAAAACATGGATACAGCTAATGACTATATCCATGTTTTCCACATAGCCTTAGGGCTTTATCCAACTTCAGCAGCCACCGCTAATCAAACGCCGAAAGTTCGGGTTCGGACGGACTCGAGCATGCTCGAGGTTCGCTCATCTCTATTAAAGGGGTATTCCAATCTTAGCTTGTTATCCCCTAGCCATAGGATGACAAGTAGATCACTTGGAGTCCAACTGAAAGAACACCCACCCATCCCAAGAACAAGGATGCAATCGTTCCCACAATGAATTGAGCACTTATCACACCTGCGAGGGCACCTTGGCCTCTGCACCATTCATTCTCTATGGGGCAATGAACTGACTGGTGTCATCTAAGTTTACCTGTAGGCTCTGAGTCCTTGGCTTGCTCTTGCTTCGCGTACGTCCTGAGGAACTCAGCAAAAGCTCCATTGTTGGCTACTAATGTTTTGTAGGAGCCGGTTTCAGTAACTCTGCCATTTACCAATACCACAATCTCATTGGTGTGCTTTAGAAAGCTGACGCCATGAGTGACCAGGACCCGGGTCTGTGAAGAGATGAGGTGGTATTAGTGTGCGAACACGTTACATATAAAAAATTGTGCTAAATCAGGCCAATACTGCCAAATCACATGTGATAAGTACGTAATGATGATTTTACACATGACTGGCGTCCATCTTGTTTCCTTGCTGACCTCACCAGAGCAATTTCACCAATGTCAGCTAATTCTTGTGAATTTATATATCATTTTAATATTATATCAGCTAAATAATCTGCATTTTACCTTGTTTTTCAGTAAACCATTGGGGCCAACCACCTTCTCAAATATGTGTTTCCCCACGTGAGCGTCAACAGCAGAGAGAGGGTCGTCGAGGATGTAGATGTCTGTATCGTGATATACGGCTCGAGCCAGGCTCACACGCTGCTTCTGCCCTCCGCTCAGGTTTATTCCCTGTATAATAGAGTTTAAAAAAAATTATAAAAGAATAGAAAAATACTTTGCACAACATTTAACTATATATGATCTATGCCCCTTAAAGGACAACTCCCGCGGGACCCCCCCCCCCCCCCAAAAAAAAAAACACAGACACACACAGACACCATACCTCCGGTGACGATCGCCACTCCATTCGCCCGCCGTCCGCCTCACCGTCACCACCGTCCGCCGTCCAGCGATGTCTCTGATTTCCGGGTCCTGGGGATGGAAAAGGCTGCCAGTGCGCTTGTGCACCGGCAGCCTTTTCATTGGCTGGAGCGCATCACATGGCTTCCAGCAACCTCAGCCAATCAGGGCTGACGAAGCTGGAAGCCATGTAATGCGCTCCAGCCAATGAAAAGGCTGCTGGTGCGCATGTGCACCAGCAGCCTTTTCCGTCCCATTCACTCTCTATGAAGACGCCGAGGAGGAAGAAGACCCGGACCGCCCCCCAGCTCTGACGTCGTCGTCACCAGATGCCGCCCGGGAGAGGAGGACCGTGACGATCGTAATAGGTAATGTATATATTCTTTAACTTCCGGGCGGGGGGGTCGGGGGTGCGAAAGTGGGGGAAGGGGGCCAGACCGGGTATTTAACCACATTACAAAGTTATATAACTTTGTAATGTGTGTTAAATAAGCTAAAAAAAAATTTCATGGGAGTTGTCCTTTAAATGCCTCCTGACCAGCAAAGTCAATCTTTGGTTTTTAGGTGTCCCAATGGGGGATGCAAACAAATAACAATGCCTGAGGAAGGCGCTCATGTAATATAGCACCGAAACGCGTCGCATTAATAAAGGTTTTTTTATTTTTTGGTCCACACTGAAGTTTGGTCTTGTTACTGCGGTTGTAGCTGGCATTTATATGGTCACCAACCATATGTGTAACTGCCCAGAGTGACACTCCAATACCTGCGCTAAGTCCATACAGAAGGGCCTCAATCCCAGATGGTTCTGGTTGGAATCATCTATCCAAACAAATAACAATGCAATATGACACATGAAATATGTCCGCCATGCTATGCTCGCCATGAAAATTACTATTCTCTCATGTGTTGATGGCATAGTATGCTCTTCCCCGTGTATTGGACAATGGGCATCTTGCTGAATTAAGCTTTAAGCTTTTGTTACAGAGTTATCGGCTCACCTTTTCTCCTATTTCAGACATATCCCCTCCGGGCAACATCTGTAAGTCAGGAAGCAGGGCGCAGGCTTCTAGAACCCGCTGATACCTCTCCTCATCTAGTGGGGCCCCAAACAAGATGTTGTCTTTCAGCGTGGCGTTCTGGATCCAGGCTTGTTGAGGGACATAGGCCAAAGAACCCTAAAGAAGGGAAAGTTTTCATTACAGCTAAGAAGATCCATTTCCCATAACTTTCTGAATATATTTGTATGTATTACAAGTAACTCAATACAATGTTGTCTTCTACCTTTATATTGATGTGTCCCTTTACATGGTCCATTTCGCCAAGCATCGCTGAGACAAGAGAAGATTTCCCAGACCCGACTCCACCAACTACGGCAACCAGATGACCTTCCTTGATATCCAGGTTTACACTACAAGAATATGGACGTCAGAGGTCCAGTCATGAGGCAATGTGCAATGTACAGTACATGAGTAGAAGAACATCTAAGGGCCCTATTCCACCGGACGATTATCGTTTGCATAATCGTTAACGATTAACGATCTCAAACGACCGCTATTGCGAAAGACCTGAAAACGTTCACTCATTTCCATGGAACTACAATTGTTACTTATGATCGTAATTGCGATAGTTTTTTCTTCGCTATTTATTTGCTATTGCGTTCGTATCTATTGCGAACGGCCAAACGATGTCTTATTCAATGCGAACGATTTGCAAACGAGCGACGATAAAAACAGGTCCAGGTCTTATAAAGCGATCAACGATTTCTCGTTCGGTCGTTAATCGTTAACTGCATTTCAACCGAACGATTATCGTTAGATTCGAACGATTTAACGATAATCTGAACGATAATCGTCTGGTGGAATAGGGCCCTAACTCTACTAGACTGGGGCACCAAGAAGTTTTCTATGGTTTATAGTGAAAATTCCAAAGAACTAACGCTCCACAGCTCATCAAGCTTGGCTACATAATCATATGGACACAGTGGATGGGGAGAACCAGGTCTCCCCCAGTTTCACTGGTCTGATACAGCAAACAGCAGAAAAAAGGTAGACAAGTAAGATAACAAGGACTTTGGGACAATGCCGACTTACTTCTTCACTGCTGGAGATGTGCCCTGCTCCCAGGTAAACGTGGCATCAGAAAACTGGATAGCAGCGTCTGTGAATGATAATGTACCGATAGTTCTAACTTAGGGTATGTTCCCACTATGGAATACGAGCGAAAAATTTAAGCTGAGGCCACGCAACAGACTCCGTTTGAAGTTCCGCTTGTCCCATAGACTCAATGATATTCTCAAACAAAATTGACAATTGTTTGGCCAGACGGTGGATTGAGCTTTAGAATATCATTGAGTCTATAGGACAGGTGGAACCTTAAGTGAAGTCCGCCATGCAGCCTCCGCATGAAATGTCCGCGCATATTCTGTAGTAGTAAAATACCCTTACATTGTACAGTTACACATTGCCCTAATGCCTGAAAAGAATTCCCTTAATCTGGACTCAAGTAGAGTTGGGTTGGACTACACTGGTGTATTTATCACAGTGGCAGTTGCGACTTCTATGAGAGTTGTAGTGAAAGGGGAACAAGTCATAGCATTTTCCAGCCACATTGAAAGACGTGTCGGGATGGGGCTCATTTTGCAACCACTATTATAAGACATTGAAGGCATCGATGTTGGCTTCTTACCAACTGTGGGATCATTGCTTATAGCAGAGTTATCCAAATCATCTCCTCCCAAGTATTTCTCCAGCCGGCCACAAGACACATTTGCCTGGATAATGGAAAGAATTATATTACAATCATACAAGTCCTCGCTCTATATATTTACTTAGTCAATGAGGTTGAAAAACAAACAAATCAGGAGTGAACCGATCATGTGTGCTGTGGCCCACGGGGAAAAACCGAGTGGTACAAAGGATTGAGTCGTACCCTGTATATTCTGCACATAAGACGGTAGATGGTTGTTACTTACTTGCACCATGTTAGAGATGAGCATAGGCAACATAGCGAGGGGGAAGCGGAGGACATTAAATAGAGAGATGGAGGTGAAGGTGTTTTCTGCATTCAGCACATTTTTTGCATCGACCGCCACATAGACGGCAAAACTTGCAACCGACACCTGCAGAAATTAGAAGCATGATTAGGGTATGTCACTTCTTTGAGCGTAGAGCAGCGGCAGCAAAGGAGCGTGTGCTCTCCCATAGACAGGCTATGGCACATTGAGGCAGGCGGGATTCTGCGGCCGGTGTTTTTAAGAAACTCTGTAATAGGTTTTATTAGGCAAAAAAGCCTCTTTCTGTTATTAAAAAAGCTGTTTTCCAGCCTCCCCCTCACTTCTTACCTCTGCATTATCAGGGAAAGCTGTCTTCATTAAGACAAAGTGAAGACTGGTTTACTGAGTCCATTATATCCAATGGAGGGGGAGGGGCAGAGGGGGAGGAGGAGACAACCAGCTGTACAGTTTGCACATTAAAGGCTGGATTCAGAGTTCAGAAAGGTAAGTGCTTATCTGGGAGCTTGGTGAGAGAAGATTGCAGGATGTTGTTTTGTACAGCCCTGCTTTTCTACTCTCTGTGCTCATTCATTCCTCTTCACCCCTCCCCCCTCCATAGGGCATAATGGACACAGAAGTCCTGTTTCTTCTGAAGACTGTGGGGGGGGGGATAGGAAAACTGCTTTTCGAGTACAGAAGGAAACACTTTTGCTTTAAAAAAAAAAAAAAACTATTATAGAGTTTCTTAAAAACACTTGTACTATTGATATTTATTGATGTCTTAGAAATTACATTTAAATAACAGCCAAAATAAATAGTGTTGTTTTGCACCACGGTGTCTGCAACATTACAATGGGGGATAGAGTGTGTGATCCTTACCAGGAATGGGACGCAGGTGAATATGAAGAGGGACACGGAGAACAGATAGGCAAAGCGCAGCATATCCTTCAGCTCCTTCTCACGGATTTCCCGCACCTGATTCTCGAAGGAAGGTTCCCAGGCGTACAACTTCAAGATCTAGAACAATCCCCGGGTGTATAGTCAATATGGCAGCCATGATGGAGGAGTGCAAATACAGGTATAAAGCAGCTAAATATAACACAATCCTCACCTTTATGCCGTTCAGAATCTCACTCATTATTTTCAGCCGCTTGTCTTTGTTTTTCATGTTTTTTGTCTGCAAAGCACAAAAGTATATTTTTTCTCCATGTGTAAGAAGCCATAGAGCCAACCACCGGTCTCCATCTCATTGCAAGAACAGAAATAATCTCAGGGTGAAAATGTCTTAAAATATAGCCAACCCCCTAAGCCAGTGGTGCCAAAGCGCCAGATGTTGCAAAACTACAATTCCCATCATGCCTGGAGAGCCAAAGCCAAGGCTCTGTCTAGGTATGATGGAACATGTAGTTTTGTAACAGATGGAGGGCTGCAGGTTTTTTCTTTCAAATCAACTGGTGCCAGAAAGTGCCAGAGATTTGTAAATTACTTCTATTACAAAATATCAGGTCTTCCAGTACTTATCAGCTGCTGTATGTCCTGCAGGAAGTGGTGTATTCTTTCTAGTCTGACACTCTCTGCTGCCACCTCTGTCCATGACAGGAATTGTCCAGAGCAGTAGCAAATCCTCACCTGGAATGTCTTTGACTTGGTAGCCAGGATGGCATTGATAGGTATCAAAAGGATCATCACTCCAAACCCTGCCATGACGGAGGGTCCCAGCTCTGCCCAAAGGAACACCAAAGAAATAGCGATCTGCAGCGGTGAGGACCAAATGAGATGGATAAAGTTTGTCAGATCCATGAATTTCTGTGCATCCGCGGACATCAAGTTTACGGTCTCTCCCACTGTTGACTCCTTCCGGATGGCATTGGAGACAGTCAGCGCCTAAAGGGATAACCATAACAGCAGTCATCGAAAATGCTATCTGTCACTTTATTCATTCTGACTCAGGAGCAGTGACATAAATATAAAGCTAAGAACTATCACACTTACAGGCTGGGAAGTATAAAAGAGGTGAAACGCAGCAATGTACAACAGGGAAAGATAAATGGCACCGCTATGGGCACCACAATAAGGCCAATACTAGGTGTCATCTTAAAAACTGCAAAACTTATTCAACCTAGATGTTCTATTGACTAAGTACAGATGTGACCTGATCAGATTCCAGTTTATAATTGTATATATGAAAAGTAAGGTGAGGGCTTTACAACCTCCATGTTTCCCTATAGGAAACACAATCATAGATGTCTATAACTTTTTACACTCACCACATTTTTACCCATAAGGAAACACTGAGACTATGTCACCACAGTCCTATGACTCATGGATTTGCCATGTATACTCACTTTTTTGTACACCGCAGCAGTCAGTACTGTACGGACTCTCATTCCCAATACAAAGCAGCCATGGAAATACTGCTGAAGGCAGAGCGACTGAATTAAAGCTGTTACAAGCAGCAATACAGCGTAACAAAATCCCTTCCATTGATATGCCTCAGGGTTGGAGGTGAATGAGACCATCGCTCTGTAAAACAACGCAATCCATTACATACATAACATAAGCCGTACAGACTGGCGGCAGAGTGTGCAGGAGCCACAGTGAGTATATAGAAAATTATTCTGATTTATAAATTTGCCTTTAATGAGCCTGATTAGACACTGAGAATGAACTCTGTAGTCTGTCGCCTGAGGCGAGATGCATGTCTTGCCTCATGGCAGATCCAGTCATGGGGGGGCTAAAAAAAAAATGAATATTAGATCGGGATCCTGACTGAAAAGGCTATGGTGCTCTAGCAAGTGTCATATCCTCTTTACTGTTTACCAGGAACGGAGCTAAACTTTTGGGTGTGTCTGGTTAAGAGAGTGTGATGCTTGCTGGTTTCTTGGTGCCACAACACCAGTTGTGGATTATAACAGGTCTGTTTTGGGCGGTAGCCCGGGGCCCATGGGCACCCAAACAGACTTATATTTTCAGTGGTGTATTGTACCTGGCTACAGTTCTGCCATGATTTGCAAACAATCACTTCGTTTTTTTTACCACGATTTTGCAAAAATCAATGCCTCCTGACATTATTTATCCTGTAATATGAACACCAGGCTAGTGTTGCCATAGTTACAGTTGGGTGAGGGGGGCCAAGGCTTGGTAAACAGCCCGGGGCCTATGATAAAGTTAATCCGCCCCTGCACAGCACCCACCCCACCATCACCCTAAGGATAGGCTCTCAGTATTATAGTCCCCTATAGAGAGCATCCCCTCCAAAACCTGTCCTTAGTAAAAGCATAGCTCTTGGGGCCCAAAGCAAAATCTAGCCTATCAGATTCGAATATAAATAAAGATGATGAAAAAGATAAAATAGTAAATTAAAGCAAAAAAAAAAAAAAAAAAACTCACTTCAGGACCTGGGGGCTGACGAACACTAGGAGGTCGTGAACAAGCTTAAAGAAAGCCGATTTTAGGAGGACATTGGAGAAGGCCCTAATCAAGGCCTTAATTAACCAAGATTTCGGGTAATCCTTAGACTCTTTCTTCTTTTTCTTATTTTCTTCCTAGAAATGAACCAAGAGTAGAATCCAGATATAAATAAAGGGGTACTCCTAAAAATAAGGCTACTTCTTCCAAAAACACCATCACACCTGACCACAAGTTGTGTCTAGGGCTAATGCTTAGCCCCCCGCCCCCCCCCCATTCACCTTAATGGAGCTATGTTGTAATACCAGACACTACCAGTAGGTTGGTGTGGTGGATAGTTTTAGTTATACTGTATGGGTTAAGTACACAAATCCCAAGGGGTATTAAATCTCTTTGCCCACACAACAGGGAGTATATCTGCTACATAAGGAGAGGGGATATTTACCAAGACCAATACGTCCTGACTATACGCTTTGCTCAGCCCATTCATTTCAATGGCGCTGTCCTGCTGTTTCCTTTTATTTCTGCGTTTCTCTAGCTTTTTCCTGGCTTTTGCCACTTCTTCCTTCATTGCTTTGTCGAAGATGTCATACATGTTTTTTGTCTGATTTTCTTTGTTCAGTTCCCAGAGATCCTCCATGACTAGCGGTCTCTTGTATCCCTTAATGACCATGCTGGAGAAAACAACCGGTTATTGGAGAGGAGAAGCGCTGAATAAGTTCATCCAAGTAGGCAGGCTATGTATACTACAACAACAACTTACCTAGGGTTACCAAGTTTGTGAACCCTTCAGAATTTTTAATATTTCTGCTAAGGAGAAGTCCAGCGATTTATAAAATCCAGCAGCCTGCAGGGGCAGAGGGGAATTTGATAACAAGTACTAACTTACCTCTCCCCGTGTCAGATCTCTGGCACGTCATGACACGGCTGCCAGTCCATCAATTGGGACAGTCCCACTCCAGAGTCATGACATCTTCACAAATTGGGGGAAATGCCTTCCAGCGGAGGTCCGTGGGCTGGTCCTGCTGCTCGCCATGCGGGCACGGGGAGAGGCAAGTAAGTACTTTTAATCTATTTCCCCCCTGCCCCTGCTGGCTGACGGATTTTATAAATCTGCTGGACTTCTCCTTTAAATTTAACCTAAAATTCCTAAAGTGGATGAAGAACCAAGTCAAACAAATAAGTCAAAAATATTAGTAATTTATTATTGAGAAAAAATATGTGGCAAAAGTATGTGACCCTTTGCTTTCGTTATCTGGGGTGAACATCAGGAGTATTAAAGGGGTACTCTGGTGAAATTTTTTTTTTCTTTCAAATCAACTGGTGTCAGAAAGTTATATAGATTTGTAAATTACTTCTATTTAAGAATCTCACGTCTTCCCATACTTATCAGCTGCTGTATGTCCTGCAGGAAGTGGTGTATTTTCCCCAATCTAACACAGTGCTCTCTGCTGCCACCTCTGTCCGTGACAGGAACTGTTCAGAGTTGGGGAGGTTTTCTATGGGGATTTGCTACTGCTCTGGACAGTTCCTGACACAGAAAGAGGTGGCAGGCTGGAAACAATACACCACTTCCTGTAGGACATACAGCAACTGATAAGTACTGGAAGACTTGAGATTTTTAAATAGATGTAATTTACAAATCTATATAACTTTCTAAAACCGGCTGATTTGAAACCCCTTCAACCCCTTCCTTAATACAAAACAGCTTAACCTCTACTACCTTGGTACTACCTTGCTCACTTTATTTATTTATTTTTTTTAATCAGGCTAGGTTCACACTGCGTTTTTGCAATCCGTTTTTTTCATCCGTTTTTTGCAAAAAACGGATGAAAAACAGATGGGAAAAAACGGATGCATTAGTGTGCATCCGTTTTAATCCGTTTTTCCATTGACTTCCATTGTAAAAAAAAGGATCCGTTTTTTTTAACGGACAAAAAAAGAAGTGTCAGTTACGCTTTTGTGTCTGTCAAAAAAAACGGATCTGTTTGTTTTTTTTTTACAATGGAAGTCAATGGAAAAACGGATCAAAACGGATGGACACAAATGCAACCGTTTTTTTTTCATCCGTTTTTTGCAAAAAACGGATTGCAAAAACGCAGTGTGAAACCCAGCCTCAATTGTCTTTTTATTAATAAAGAATCAATGATAATAACCACAGAGTTACATCACCCAGGAAGGGTGGAATACAGTGTCTCACAGTAAGTATACATATAAACATATAGGGGGAGATTTATCAAGTTGGTGTAAAGTAGAGCTGGCTCAGTTGCCCCTAGCAACCAATCAGATTCCACCTTTCATTTTCTAAGGAATCTGTGAAGAATGTAAAATGGCCTCTGAATGGTTGCTAGGGGCAACTGAGCCAGGTCTACTTTACACCACTTTGATAAATCTCCTCCATAATGTATACTTATCTAGCCATATGTAACTATAAACTGCTGCGGGTAGGGTACAGGAAAGTGCCCAGTAAGTGGAGGAGTATTTCGAGATCAGCCAGGCGTGCCAGGTTTTTTTGGCACATGTCGTACATTCTGGTGGATCAACTTGTGAGCTCCTCATATCCGCAGATCTGGTTAATCGTGCGTGCTGCTCGGGTGTTAGTGTACATAAAGCTTGTTGAAAGCCTGAGCAGCCGACAGTTATTTTACATTCAAGTTATTTTGATAATGCAACATTAGAATCTTCATAGACGCTTACCTGTCATACCAGCTGAAGGTGATTCTGCTTAGAAATGATGCTGTTAATTCAGGATTCTAGAAAGAATATAAATATATTGGAAGTTAGAAAAAAAAATACTACTAATATAAAATTCTTATAAAAGGAACCAATCAGCACAATTGTGCTGATATGGTTCCCAGCAGCCAGTTTCAGACTGGGGCATCTGGGGCCAAGAGAGGAAATGATCCTGGGGGCCCACCAACGAAGAACCAGTGAGAAACGACATGTCAGTCAGTGTTAGTGCAGGTTCTGAAACTGGGGGCCCACAGGAGGATTCTCCGGTGCTCTGGTGGGCCAGTCCGGCACTGCCAACAGCACAGTATAGATCTACTGTGCAGCTCGCGGAGCATACCAGCCGTGGATGCAGCAGTAGCTTTGTAAAGGGGAGAAAGATATTTTATTCAGCCAGGGAGAGGGGTGGCAACTAGTCATCTAGGCGGGGAGCCGCCTGTGACTAGTCATGGCTCTCTGCCTGTCAGCGCACAGTGCAGGGATGATTAACAGGCAGAGAGACCCATTAGTGGCCTCTCTGCCTGTCAATCATCCCAGCACTGCGCGCTGATAGGCAGAGAGCTGTGATTAGTCCCGGACGGCTCCCTGACCCAGATGCCTTGTTGCCGCCCCTCCCCCGGCCTCATGAAGCGTAATAAAACATCTTTTTTCCCCTTTGTAAAGCTACTGCTGCAGCCACAGCTGGTATACTGTATGCTCCATGAGCTGCACAGTAGATCTATACTGGGAACCATATCAGCACAACTGTGCTGATTGGTTCCCTTTAAGCCAAAAATTCTAGACAGAATTTGCCGTCCGAGCTGCAGGCATCACATTTTAATGTTAATTTGAACATTTGTTGATGTCAATATTTTAGTGCATGAAAAATTGCACAATGGAGCACAGTTCAATACGGTCCGATCTGCAGGCATCATGTTATAGAGAAGGAGAAGCTGAGCAGATTGATATATAATTTTGGGGGACATTTCCATTATAACTTTTCATCTATTTATGTACATTTCTGCTCATTTTGGGCAAATTAGTCAAGTGGGCGGTCCTACTGAGTGATTAACCGCATATAGACAGAGCAATTTTCCTATAAAACTACTGTATATATCGATCTTCTCAGCTCATCCTGCTCTATTATATGATGCCTGCCGACTGGATGAGCTGAACAACAATTTTTATTTTAAAGGCGATTTTAAGAAAGTTTGTAATTGGGTTTATTAGGCAAATATGCCATTATCTGCATTCAAAAAGACATTTCCCAGGTCCCCCCCTCCCTTCTCTCTCTCATCCACTGCTAATTATCAGGAAATATGTCTTGTTGCATCAGACATGACCCAGTCTGTTCTATGGAAAGGGGAGGGGGGAGGAGGAAGGAGGGAAATTAGTCGGTAGCAGAGAGCAGAGAACAAAGGATTACACAGCGGGAGCTTTGTGAAAGCCTCTATCCAGAGGTCTGAGAAGTCAGTGCTGACTTAAGAGGATATAGCCCAGTGATGTAGCTGTAAATTAACTCTTTGTTGTCCTGTTTTGGTGCCTCATCTCCCTCCACCCCTCCCCTCTCCATAGAGAACAATGAAAACAGGGGGAGAGCTTCAAACTGCTTTTTCATGATAAAAATGCATTTTCCAGCTAATAAACCCAATTACAAAGTTTCTTTAAATCGCCTGTACTATTGATTTCTGAATTAAACGACAGTGAAAATTAAACGACAGTGACACTTTAACTTTTCAGGTTGCCTCTAGGATAGGCTGGAGGAAACTGGGTGATGGACGCCGCTGGTCAGCTGCCCCATTTGTCCATTGGCCAGTGATTTTTGCTGTAAACTTGCACATCAGCCGCCATCATCATCGTAAATAAATCACGTTCTTACCTTCTTTGTGAGTTTGTTCTTTTCGGAGATGGCGGAAATGATGAGGATAATAACCTGGAAACCGAATGAGATGAAAAACAAACAGAAGCGAGGGAGGTCCGGAATACTTTCCTGCAAATGAAGAGAGGAGTCACGTAAGTGCGTGTGTTGTAGTCATAACCAAATACTTATTACTGTATCCATCATCATAGGCATTATAATATGGTCAAGCCTTTTCCAGTCAATCGATATAAAGACCAATATACATAAATGGGAATGGGAAATCTGTCACTGAAGACCAAGATAACCGAGTCCGACTACTTACATTTAGTGCAAACCGGACCAGGGATTGGAATGGGAAAATCCCACAGACAACGGAGAGAGTCCAGAAGATGAAGAGCGCTCCGGTGTCTTTCTGGACACAGTACCTTCGACTATGGTGGATGATTAACACCAGGATCTAAGTGAACATTAAAATGTTTTACCACAATCTTTGTATATCCAGTGGTTTGTATGTATATATAGAGTGTCTAATCCAACAAGCAGGGCAGCAGCAAAATGCATGGGCGACTGAGAAATTCAGAGATATTCACTCATTGACAAATATACACTGTACCAAAAAGGAGTTGATGGAATCCAAGGAAACTTTTTATGTGATGATATATGTAATATTAGAGTAAAAGGATAAGTTTATTGGGGAAAAGTATACAATAGAAAGGGGCTCTAGTATCATGTTGGGCACCTCTAGCCTGGATACGATGAGATACGGTTGGGCATGGAGAATGTGGGTTCTGTATGGCATCCTGTGGTACATTTGCACACAAATCTTAGGGGCCTGTAGATCCTGTATACTAGTAAGTTGCCAAAGTTGACGTTAGTTAGTCCCATAAATGCTGGACTGGTGATAAATCTGGTGACTGGGCAGCCAATAAAGTGTTACAATCTGGTGGAGACATTTCTGCAAACCCTTGCAGTGTGTGGAGCATTAACCTCCATCTGGAAGCCACGAGAGACGACACATGTGGCCACAGGATGTCTTGTACATATCACTGAGCTGTTTGTTTCCCTTGTCTACTAGGTGTGACTGAATGTTGCATGTGATGGCTCCCCACATCATTATACCAGCATGTGTCCTACCCAAATCAACACACCTGCAGGGGGCAGTGTGTCCTCCCCACATCATCACACCAGCAGGGGGCAGTGTGTCCTCCCCATGTCATCACACCAGCAGGGGGCAGTGTGTCCTCCCCACATTATCCCACCAGAAGGGGGCAGTGTGTCTCCACATTATCACACCAGAAAGGGGCAGTGTGTCCTCTACATCATCACACTAACAGGGGGCTGTGTGTCATAGAGACACATCTAGAAGTCACAACCTCTCATCAAGAGGTATACTACCAAAAAATAGCCTCTGCGCTCTATAAAGGGCAGCAGGGGAAGCAGTTTTATACTCTCTTATACACTATAAAGCCCCCATATACACTCACACCACACCTGTAATGAATGTATTCTGCAGCAATCCAACACTTCTATGTTGGTGTGGAAATTATTTTTTTTTGTCAGTGAGTGTATGCATATATCTTTAGGATTTAGGGCTGATAACTGTACTGGTCTTTTACTTAAAATTGAGTTCTTACCCATGTCACAGCATGGAGTGATGGATTCACATAGAGGACGGTGGGAAGCATCTTGCTAGTACTTGATTGGCCCTCCACATGTTCTGCTATTGTGACGCCGATTTCAGCAATTGATGTACATAAAAGTAATAACGTCAGGATCTATAAAAGAGGAAACATAAGCTAATAGCAAATTCGCACTATACTCAAACAGCGAAGAGCTATGATACCCAACACAACTCCTTCTTTTTAGTTAAATTAATGGAACATATAACAGGGGGTGCACAAGCTTCTGCATAATAATATATACTGTATATATATATATATATATATATATATATATATATATATACACACCGTATTTATATATATATATATCAGGAGGGTCAAACTTGCAGCCTTCAGATATTGCAAAACTACAATTCCTATCATGTCTGGACAGCCAAAGCTTTACCTGTCCGGGCATGATGGGAATTGTAGTTTTGCAACCTCTGGAGGGCCGCAGTTCGAGACCCCTGCAGTATATTATCCTATATACAACTACCCATAACATGGACAATGTAGCATGTCCAGCACGCTACAAAGATTTGCAGAGTCATATAGTATGCTTTCTGGTTTGATCAATAACCAGCTATTTCAAAGTAAGTGACCCCGGCAATGACCTGCTGTACAGATTAGGACAGGACATGCAAGAATACAGCTCATAAACATCCGATTATATAAGGTCACTAAGAGCCCTATCAGATGGGCCTGACATCCTTTAAACCAGCACCGATCATGTAGATTGCTTGTTACATGGCTCGATTGCTTGGTCATTTGAGTAACCACACCCTGCTACAGAAGCCACGCCCCTTTGTCAGTCACGTGTCAAATACAAAATTAATATGGTAAAAAGCATGTGCTCAATCTTTGGTGCAAACTATGGTGCATTTACAATGGTAAATCTGCACTATTGTTTATAAAGGGTTATATTGTCCAGGGGGACTTACCTGTTTGGCTATATATAATCTAGTAATAGGAGATTTCCCTTTCTCTGATTCACACAGGTTCAAGAGCTGCCAAGGAGCACAAATCCAAAAGAAGAGGAGGGGGATCCAAACCAGCACCGTCTGTTCGAAGCATATTGACAAATCTGGATCAGGTCTTTCCAGAAGAGAAGAATTCTGGAGGGAGAAAACTTTTTTAAAGGTTTGGGCAAAAACTGTCAGCCATATTGGAAAACACAACCTACATATCAAAAAGCCAGACCAACATATGCATTGTATATTAATAAAAATTCTTTACTGTCACGTTCTCCTGTTTATCCCTTTCCCCTTATAGGGACTTGTAGTCCCGTGTCCCCATTTGTTCTGTATACTTTCTTTGTTTTTGAAAAATAAAAAACTCTAAATTAAAAAATTAAAAATTCTTTACTGTCATCATTGCATAAACATCATAAAAGAGATTTAAAAAAAGAAACTGAATCAGCACTGATGAAGTGGCATCCTGGGGAGTAGTGATATGAATGCAATTACATACAAGAAGACCATAAAATATGTATCAACAGTATATCACATAGGATCATACCTAAGAGTATATAGTAATTAGAGATGCTCAAGTCCATGCTCAAGTCCATCCGAACCCGAACTTTCGGCATTTGATTAGCGGTGGCTGCTGAAGTTGGATAAAGCCCTAAGGCTATGTGGAAAACATGGATATAGTCATTGGCTGTATCCATGTTTTCCACACAACCTTAGAGCTTTATCCAAGTTCAGCAGCCACCGCTAATCAAATACCGAACGTTCGGGTTCGGATCGACTCGAACCCGAACCCGGTTCGCTCATCTCTAATAGTAATGCATCTTTTAAGTAAAAGTGCTGAGTTGGGGGGCAGGGTTTATTTGGGATATTTGTCTTGGGTCTTGGCATCAAAACTTATATGGAAAAACGAGTATGGACGGGACTATGGAGACTGTCCTTTCTATGTTTGTGTCATGTTGCCTAAGATGGAATTACCATTTTATATGAAGTAAAAAAAAGAAAAGAAAAGAGAAAAGTTGAGTGCCAAGTGCACGCAGAAAAAGTACATAAACAAATCTCTAGAGTGTTTTGCATATATTACATAGGTTAACAAGCAGAAGTGTGCCCTGGATCTCCACGTTTCCCATTCACCTTTGTCAAGGGGCCAAAAACAACCTAAAGACTAGATATGATCGTTCGGGATATGAAAAAGTTGGATGCAGCCCTAGGGAGTCTGGGAAAACATGGATACAGCCATAGGCTCCACAGTCAAACAAATGCCTAACATTTGGACTCGAGCTTGCTCAAGTTGCTCTCATCTCTACTAAAGACCTAAAGAGACTTTACGAGTAACTGGAAATGTTCTTTTTTTTCACCAGTTCAGACCTTCTTGCCCCCTTGGCCTCCATATTCAAAGGTTCTTAGGTTTGTGAACACACCAAACTTTATGAAGGTGTTCTTGAGAGGTCACTCACATTGGAACCCCTCCCTGGTGTGCTTGCCTACCACCAGCTGCAGAGTTATATAACCATAGTTTTGACTGGAAGCATCTCCGTGTACCTCACTGAACTTTTATAATAATACTTGGTAATGGAGTCTGTGGAATAGGAAGAAGAAAGAAGCTTCGGGCAGGAGCTGCAACGGCATTCTCCTCCAACTCACCATACACTTCCTCAATGGGATGGCAGCAAGTGGATCTTATTGTCATCAAAATAAAGGGCATTGGGGGGGGGGGGGGTTTCTACCCCTTCATCAGATTAGGTATGGCATCACAACAATGGTGCCAGCTTGCCTTTAAATTAAATTATATAATATTGTATGTTCCTATTGACAGATATTACATATAATAAACCAACCCTGGCAGACGTTACATCATTTGGATCTATGGAGATTATATATAAATACATATACAAAATTAAAGGTGTCTTCTGTGGCTTATTGGTGGCCAAGTCCTAGGACATTAATATTGTATTGGTGGAGCTCCAACCCTCAGCATCCTCACTGATCAGGTAATATGAGGTCAAGGTTCTGTGTTGATCCCCACTTCCTCTTATTTGTTTACCAGGCACAGCTCCATACATTCAACAATGGCTGTTACTGGTACTGCAGCTTAGTCCTATAAAGTTTCATTGAATGGAGGTGTAGAGAACCACAAAAAAAATGTACAGAGCTGTGCAAGATAAACAATGAAGGGTGCACAGAGCTGGCTGGCTGCTTCATCCAGCTGACTGGTAGGGGGTACTGGGAGATGGACCCCCACCAGTCCCATATTAAAGTCCTATCTTAGCAATTATCCATCAATATCAATTTTGTCGAAACATCTTCAATATTTCTGTTGAAACAATTAAGTAATTCCCCCAATCTTTTAGGAGTAAACCCTAAAATCTAAGAACTCCCGACAAATTCACCCAAGTACTTGACTCCCGGTGGCTGAAGAAGTTGGATACAGACCTAGAGCTGCCAGGAAAAAATCATGTTTTCCAGTACTCCCTCGGGCAGCGTCCAAACTTCTACAGCCACCTGGAATCAAATGCTGAGCGTTCAGGTTCCTAGAACATTGCCAAACCTGAACTGTTTGGCAAGTCCACTCAACGCTGGTCATGGCAAGTCTAAAGATGACCACATACATAGATGATATCTTTTCTCTCAACTAAATTACATGGCCACACCAATGGGACAGTCAGACACAATATAGATTAGCTGAGCAGTTGTTTTGCCAATATCTATATAATCTCCACGGCTATTGTGGTGTATTAGGGACATATTAATTCCTCTACTATGCTATAAGAAACTCCATTGGTTACCCACCATTTTCCATCGCCTTAGACTGAGACTTTTTTAAATGTCATTGTCACTTACAAAAAACTTTTGACATAGACAAAAAGTTTGGGTTGGTCAGGATCGGACATCCAGCGATCACTAGGACAAGTAGGAAGAGGCAGCTCCTCACTGCATGAAACTCCATGGACTTTCTATAGAATCCATGCAGGTGGAGAGAGAGAGAGAGAGAGAGATGGGAAGAGAACCCAGATGCCGATCAAACTAAACTTTTGACACATGATTTTTTTTTCTTTTGAATGATAGTAACTTTTTAAAGAATGAGAACCCTAAAAGTAGGAATTATGTTTTTTTTAGCCTTACTGGTTCCTTTATAACACATGGTTACTGTAAGCTCTGTTGCTGGTGGTTAGTGCACCCTGAAATGTACTGTTGACATTTTGTGAGTTTTTTTTAAATTGATTAATACATTTATATTTCTAATCACAGGTCGCTAAGTAAAGTCATAACAGCTACTCGAGTTATGTAACTGAACATCTATGACAATGATAACTCAACAACCAAGGTTGTGTTAGAGAATTACCTGCAAAGACCTGTAAATTCTTATTGGTCAGTCTTTCTCTTACACGTCTTATTCTACGACATATCTATAGTAACAGAGTATCATAACACGGACCTCTTCTGCCCCAATGCGGAATGTTATGTCTATCATGCTACACTTATAGTACTGATGTCATATGTGATACCAGGGCTCAGATCCGACTACCCCCCCTGCACCCCCTATAGCTATACTTTAGGCCAGTGTTACATGTAAAAGTTTAAAGGGCGCTATTTAAAAAAAAATGATAGCCTATAGCCAGGATATGTAACTACTTTCCAACTGATGAAGTTTAAAAAATTTTAAAAAAATCAGGTGTATTTAGTGTAAAATGGATAAATTCTTCATATACACAAAACTTGTTTTCTTATGTGTTTGCTAGGTGTACATAGGAAAACTGCATATCTATACCCAGCAGGCATAACAAATTCAAGAAAAAGCGAACTTACCCAAAACACAGAGCCGCAGTAATCATCCAAAGCCTTAGACATAACTCCTAGAAGGAAGAGCAACCCCCGTTGCCCTTAGCGTCTCCCTAGACGATACTGAGCTTGGGGATTGTTGTATGTCTATATATTGCTCATGGTTAATGCCCAGGTACTGTTATCACCCTGTGATTCAGCAGGTTAAAAGTCCCCCCCACCCACGGCACTCTCTATACAAGTGAAGGGACATCTCAGTTCATTCAGTGGAGACCTATTGGACTATCGTTGGGTTAAATGTTAACCATTTTCATAACTGCAAAGATTGTCATGAAGAGTCTAATAAGGCGGCTCCTGTTTTGTGCTCTCCTGTTTCGAAGCTGTTTTCTCTTTGTATTCTGTGGAGTTGAGTGTCATTTTTGGGAATTGACTTAATTCCTCATTAATCCCTTAGAGGCCCCTCTGAGTTTTTCTCTTGCTCAACCTCAAGTGGTCATTTTGATGAAGTGTAAACTTCAAAATGTGAAAACTTCTGAACAAAACAATGTGAGACTGGGCTACTGAGCTATTCTGGCCTATCGGAGGAAATGGATACACACATCGGCTTGTCCATTGACCTGATGGGCTGTGTTGTTGTTAACAAAGCAATGCAGTCAGAGCTTTGGTAGACTGATGGATCTCCTAGTCCTTTGGTCGGCCAATGTAAGCATAAAAGAGAAGATTGTCAAAGAGCTACTTCACTACAGGGTAATTGTTATGTCTGCACCTGTTCAGACCTCAGTGCAGTTCTCTGGCCGTAAAGTCTGGCCGAGGCTACGCTTTTGGCCATGATTCAGTGTGCATGTTTTCTACCAGTCTGAACTCTGTCTTATTCCAGCACTTGCTATGTGGTTATTGACAGATTTCACCACACCAGGTCTAGGTTCTTAGCCTTAGGGTCCTATTACAAAGGCCGATGATGGCCCGATCAATACTGTAAACGAACACCGATCTGCTAGATCAGTGCTCGTTTACAGCAGGGCCGCTTTAACCAGAGGGCACATGGTGCACGTGCACCGGGCCCACTGGTTAAAGGGGCCCCCCCGAGCAGGCCGGCCATTGCTATGTGCCACCAGTGCGGTCGCACAGGGCTCCGGCCACCAGCCTGTCAGGGGGGGAGCACCATGGATGGGTAATCTACTTACCCCTCCATGGCGCCCCCTGCAGGGCCCAGTCCGCCGCTGCCCCCGCCCGCCCGCTGCTGCTGCGGCGCTTCAGCAGCAGCGATACTGACAGAGAGAGAAAGCCATTGGCTCCCTGTCAGTCACTCTTGTGGTCGCACTTCCTGCGGTCACAAGAGGCCGCACTCTCCCTCTAGCGCCCGACGTCACTGGAGCGTAAGGGGAGTGCAGCCTCTTGTGACCGCAGGAAGTGCGGCCACAGGAGGGAAGAGAAGAGGAACGCGTGGACTTAGGTGAGTAAAAGTGTTTGTTTTTTTCAATGTTATATGGGAGGGGGAGCGCATATGCTATTGGGGAGCACAGGGGAGCTATATACTATGGGGGAGCACAGGGGAGCTATATACTATGGGGGAGCACAGGGGCTATATACTATGGGGGAGCACAGGAGGCTATATACTATGGGGGAGCACAGGGGGCTATATACTATGGGGGAGCACAGGGGCTATATACTATGGGGGAGCACAGGGGGCTATATACTATGGGGGAGCACAGGGGAGCTATATACTATTGGGGAGCACAGGGGAGCTATATACTACTGGGGAGCACAGGGGGATATATACTATGGGGGAGCACAGGGGGCTATATACTACTGGGGAGCACAGGGGGCTATATACTACTGGGGAGCACAGGGGAGCTATATACTATTGGGGAGCACAGGTGAGCTATATACTATTGGGGAGCACAGGGGAGCTATATACTATTGGGGAGCACTAGAGAGCTATATACTATTGGGGAGCACAGGGGAGCTATATACTATGGGGGAGCACAGGGGAGCTATATACTATTGGGGAGCTATATACTATTGGGGAGCACAGGGAGCTATATACTATTGGGGAGCACAGGGGTCTATATACTATTGGGGAGCATAGGGGGCTATATACTATTGGGGAGCACAGGGGTCTATATACTATGGGGGAGAGCACGGGGGGCTATATACTATGGGGGAGCACAGGGGGCTATATACTACTGGGGAGCACAGGGGGCTATATACTACTGGGGAGCACAGGGGGCTATATACTACTGGGGAGAACAGGGGAGCTATATACTATTGGGGAGCACAAGGGAGCTATATACTATTGGGGAGCACAGGGGAGCTATATACTATTGCGGAGCACTAGAGAGCTATATACTATTAGGGAGCACAGGGGAGCTATATACTATGGGGGAGCACAGGGGAGCTATATACTATTGGGGAGCTATATACTATTGGGGAGCACAGGGAGCTATATACTATTGGGGAGCACAGGGGTCTATATACTATTGGGGAGCATAGGGGGCTATATACTATTGGGGAGCACAGGGGTCTATATACTATGGGGGAGAGCACGGGGGGCTATATACTATTGGGGAGCACAAGGGTCTATATACTATGGGGGAGAGCATGGGGGGCTATATACTATGGGGGAGCACAGGGGGGCTATATACTATTGGGGGGAGAGCACAGGGGGCTATATACTATTGGGGGGAGAGCACAGGGGGGCTATATACTATTGTGGTAGAGCACAGGGGGGCTATATACTATTGTGGGAGAGCATAGGGGAGCTATATACTATTGGGGGAGAGCACAGGGGGCTATATACTATTGGGGGGAGAGCACAGGGGGGCTATATACTATTGGGGAGAGCACAGGGGGGCTATATACTATTGGGGGAGAGCACAGGGGGCTCTATACTATTGGAGAGCACAGGGGGGCTATATACTATTGGGGGAGAGCACGGGGGGGCTAAATATTATTGGGGGAGAGCACAGGGGGGCTATATACTATTGTGGGAGAGCACAGGGGGGCTATATACTACTGGGGAGAGTGCACAAGGGGGCTATATACTAATGGGGGAGCACACAGGAGGGCTGTATATAACTGGAGGAGCACATGAGGGTCTATATACTACAGGGACACCTTAAAACTATAGAGGCACAGAGGGGTGTAACTATGTAGGGGTACAGAGGGGTGTAACTACTGTATAGGGGTACAAGGGACCTAACTACTGTATGTGTTGGAGCCTAAAATATTTGTCTAGCAGATTCTGGAGAGAAGATTCACAGCCAGGAGAAGACTTCAAGGTGGCCCAGGCTGGATGGAGAGAAAAAGAAAAGGTGACAGACTCTGATCGGAGAAGATGCCCCCGGTGAGTCACTGGATGTAACTGCACTCTGTTATAGGGTTGTAGTGTTAGGGGTCATGATGTGGCGGGATTATGTAATGGTATCATTGGTGATATCTTTCTGTTTTGTTTAGTGCAGTTTTTAGGTAATATGTAATCACTGTATGGTGGAAATAGTGTTATAAGGTAACTACTGTATGTATTGGGGCTCTTGATACAGTGTGGGGGCAAATTCAGTACATTGTACAATGTGCCGAAAGGGAAGGGGGGGGCCCACTCTTGAGGGCTGTGCACTGGGCCCACCAATGTATTAAAACGGCCCTGGTTTACAGGGCCTATAATCGTTTAGCAAGGGCTGTGCGGACATCATTAAAGATGTCCGTGAAGCCTTTGCCAAAAGAGTTTACATTACCTGTCCATGCTCTCGGTCTTCTCCTGCGCTGTTTCCTCCCCAGCACTGCCACGGCCAGTAATTGGCTGGGCGGCCTGAGTAGTGATGGACAGTTGCTTTCTCCATATATCTCCCTTCCCTACCAGTCTGTGTTCTGTGTGGTCTTGATACCAGAGGGCTGGTCCAATCATGCCCTGGACCAGAACTCTGACATCTTTTAAGAAGACCATACAATGGAGTCAATGGAGCCGGTGGAGAGGAATGGGGGAAAGTGCAGGGACGAGCGGCAGATTCCGCACAGAGTTTTCGGCAAGAATTACTGCATGTGCATATACCCTTAGATTGACAACTTAAGTCTGGACAGTTTGAGTCCTCCAGAAGAGAAGCCACTTTTACATAGTATTTTTCTAATCTGGCTCATAGATGGGGGTGCCAAGTAGCACCTAACCTTCTATAAGGTCTATGTCACTTATTAGAGCATAGGGTTGTTTTCACACATTGCTTAGATAATAAGAGGTTTTGCCCACCGAAAGCAGCTAGATATTTCCACAGGATAGGGGATGAATGTATGTTTTAGGGGGGCTTCACTGCTGGGACATGTGTGATGAGTACAGGGGACCTCCATTTGACCTACAGACTTTAAACAGAGTGGCTGTATGTGTAGTGGGGAAGAAGGAAAAACTCAGGACCCCCATTTCAGTAATTGGTGGGGGTCCCACTATTGATCATATATTTATGGCCAGTGCATACATATTTGAAATTAGAAAGATGTAACAATGCTGGCCTATAAAAGACTGGGCTTCACCTAATGCGGTTGCCTTTCCTGAGTCCTAACTGTGGGTCTTAGTACTCAGACAACCCCAGGACTTATAGTAAGGTTGAATAGTATGAAAAGCAGGAAGTTACAAGAACAAATATGTAAAGGCATAAATTATTTTAAGAAGATAACAACGAGAATAGTAACTCAATAACAGATAAAGGCATTTGAATGTTGATGACACAAAGGAATGATGACGGTAGCAGCCAGGAATTGAGGCAGAAGAAGACAAACAGCAACTATCTACTGATCCTAACTAGCTATCCCTAAACCTTTCTATAGATATGTCTGCAAAGTTTTAACCTAACAATAGACACCAATATGCCTTAGAGACGATTATTATGCAGAAACTCGTTATATCATTCAAATTTAAACAATAATTGTCCTGTGTAGTTGCAGGCAACGATTGAAAAATCGTTCATGTGTCGTTGATCGTTAATTTAGACCTGACCCTAAAATCATTGTTAATCGTTCGCTGTAATTCCGCATATTGTTCACTAATTGTTCATTGTAATTGCACATTGTTAATTCTTTTGCTGGGATCACACTGAGTAAACGATTTCTATAACGATTGTAACTAACGACTATCTTCCATGTAATATGGTAAACGATTTTAGGTTAACGATAAACAATCTTGTTTGTGATTGTTCATTGTTAATTGTTAAAAATCGCTTCGTCTAACAGGACCCTTACTGTCCCTATCAATATCCCTATAATAACCCTGTTTTGCAAATTACCCCCTAACAGAACTACAAGCAGGCATTAGGACCCAGAGTCGAAAAGAGGGCTGAGCATCAACTAAATCAGAAGAACTGAGCTCAGGTAATCTAGATAAGCAGCATCAGCATTTATTAATCTGGCATATGGGCACTAATTTCACTATCATAATATGTCATGCCAGTTCAAGCCCAGATCCTTATTTCTTCCAGTTTCAACATAGATTGCAATATTACATGCCCAAAATACGTAGGATGAGTAAGCAAAGGTATCAATAATCTGCACTGTCATTCTTTGTCAGGTAAGTAGTCACTGGCTGGATACAGTTGGGCTGTCACTATAAACAGGGGGCAGGACTGTGGGGTCCAATGTACAGATAGCCTAAGAGTGTAACAAGTTATTCATCTGTTAATTATTAGGGAAGGTTATCACGTTTTTATCTCTTCATAAATAGTTAGTTTACAGGCTGCAAACTTTCACCTGCATCTAGCCATTGTAATCTCCCCGATACTAAATACCCCTGCAAAATCAAATATCTAGCTCAATTGTCTCCCCCTAGATTATACACCGCCTTATAAGACCTCCAAGAATAAAAATACTATACTTTAATAGTTATTACCACTGGTCCTTGATACTAAACAATAGAACCAAACTTTACTATATAGAGACTATTTATAAGATGGAGTCCTTAAAGGAGATGGTTAGCGAAAATAAAAAATAAAGTGCGGCCAAAGGGGTGAGGGAACATAATAATCTATACTTACCTATCCCCATGCTCCCCGCATCACCACGTTACCACCTTGCTCTAACCCTCTGATCTTCAGTTTTTCCTGTGTCCCGGTGTCATCACGACACGGAAGGAAGTGGCCGCTCAGCCAGTCAGTGATAGACTGAGCGGGCATTCTTGAGCCGAGTGCTGCAGGAGGTTAGTAGGGGTTTGTGAATGGTGATGCAGCACTGCGGGGGCTTGAAGATGGGTAGGTATAGATTCTTTATTGTCTTTACGCACCCCCCTGTACGCACTTGATTTTTCATTTTTGACTGAGTTCTCCTTTAAAGGCTCCGCCCTGACTTTAAAGGTTTGCCATGGCTATCATCAGGATTTTGCGATCACTTCGCAGAGCGCAAATGGTGCACTTCCTTTGAAACCTTGCTAGTTGTTGTGGTTGCACTGACCACAGCATCTACAGGGTTAACTGTTGGGAGTGGGTTGTGGGTCCGCTCATGAGAGTTGCAGTGATTGCCCGACTACAAATGTCCATTAGCAAAAACGGTGGTTTAAATAGGATGTGACAGTATGTCGATTTACAAGAAGGGTTTAAATGAAATGTTCTGCAACAGCTCTGGGTGGGGAACTAGCAGGAGAGCTGGGTGATGAAAAGGGAAAGCAATGCATTCTGGGGTTTGTAATACTGAGCAAGACCTCCACTAAAACCTTTTTTTTTTGGGGGGGGGGTACATTTATTACAAACATCCTTAAAGTGTCACTGTCGTGAATTTTTTTTTTTGCAGAAATCAATAGTCCAGGCGATTTTAAGAAACTTTGTAATTGGGTTTATTATCCGACAAATGCGTTTTTATCATGAAAAAGCAGTTTGAAGCTCTCCCCCCCTGTCTTCATTGTTCTCCTATGGAGAGAGCTAAAGAAAAGACCAAAACAGGACAACAAAGAGTTAATCTACAAATCCCTCACGGGATATCTCCTGTGACAGTCACCAGTGACCAGTCTGAGCTCGGATTACAGCTGTCACCCAGCTCTGTGCCTGTAATCCTCTGTTATCTGCTTTCTGCTGCCGGCTAACTCCCTCCTTCCTCCTCCCCCTTCCCCTCTCCCTAGAACAGACAGGGGACGTCTCCTGCAACAAGTCACAATTTTCAGATTTTTCAGAGTGGATGAAAAAGAGGAAGGAGGGGGGGACCTGGGAAAAGGCTTTTTACATGCAGATAATGGCAGATTTGGCTAATAAACCCAATTACAAAGTTTCTTAAAATCGCCTGGACTATTTATTTCTGCAAAAAATAAAAGTACGACAGTGACTCTTTAAAGCCTCGCTACCATTCCCATTGAACAGTCTTAAAGCCTATAATATAATGTATATACTGTGTGTATATCTTACACGGCGCTGTACTACATAGGCAATTAGTGTGCTGCTTTTGATGCACAGTGGGGATACCCGTAGTTTCCCGTGTGATAATTAATACAAAGAAAAATAAAGAGATTTGCATCTAGCGCACCTAAATAAAACTCATCAGAAGGTCATTACTCACGATATCTTTTTCATCTGCTTTTACTCTTGGTGATGAGGTGTTTGCAATCCTTCCGATTTGGAGTTCCAACAGGGTGAGTATAGTCCACGCTGGGAGTACGCCCCGGCCGGTGGCGTGTTCTCAACCAGCTAGCTAGTGCCGGAACACTAGCTAGCTGGTTGAGAACACGCCACCGGCCGGGGCGTACTCCCAGCGTGGACTATACTCACCCTGTTGGAACTCCAAATCGGAAGGATTGCAAACACCTCATCACCAAGAGTAAAAGCAGATGAAAAAGATATCGTGAGTAATGACCTTCTGATGAGTTTTATTTAGGTGCGCTAGATGCAAATCTCTTTATTTTTCTTAGTCTTAAAGCCTCACTTCCATTTACCACGCTGGATTTACTAAGAGGCGCAGGACCCGTGGGATCTGTGCCTGCCGCACATCAGGCGCAGAAATTTACACCTGCCCTAGTGCAGGCTAGCAGGCATAAATCATGGTAAATCAGGCAGAGGACGAGGCCTTCATCTGGGGTTACAGCTTGGGTACACCACAGAGAAGGTAAGAATCTGCGCCTTCTCCATTGCTTGCGCCAGTGGGGCAAGTTTCATAATGTCTTGAAATGAAGTTTCATAAACTTCTTGCTCAGCCAATGATTCATTGAGGTGGGTCACTGCTGTGGCCAGTGACTGGCTGGTGAGGTTGATGCATCACAGGATCCAGGAAGGTGTGATGAGCAACTCTAACCTGGAGAGTTGGAAGGGCAGCTGCTGGAGAATCAGGGCAGGTGAGTATAACATGTCACCATGTGACAACTGTAATTTTTTACTTGGGCTGGATCACCCTAGTGGATTCAAGGGGGCACTGCCTCCGCCTGGAGAAAAAAAGGTTCAATCTCCGGAGGCGACAAGCCTTCTTTACAATGAGAACTGTGAATCTGTGGAACAGTCTACCACAGGTTCTGGTCACAGCAAAAACAGTAGAGGGCTTCAAAACCGGCCTAGACAAGTTCTTAGAGCAAAATAATATAAATGCATATGTATAGAACCTATCACCCCTCCCCCTTCCCTGTATCCATCCCCTCCTTGGTTGAACTTGATGGACATGTGTCTTTTTTCAACCATATTGACTATGTAGCTATGTAACCCCTTTAAAGGATTTAGGCTGCAGTTACAGGAAAATTCTGGCTGCAGGAACCAAAAGTGTTGCGATGATTCCATAGGACAGCCTTGTGAAGAACTAATTAATTATATTAAGTGGAATTAAAATCCAGGCATGAAATTTCCACTTAAAGGGGAAGTCCGAGCAAAATAATTTTAAGATATGTTACTGCCTAAGAAAAGTTATGACAATTACTAATAGACACTTATTATGGGAAATGCACCTATAGTGCATTTTTCCTGCACTTAGTACAGCATGGCGTGTTCAGGTCTCTGTAAAGTTGGTGACGTCACATAAACTGCCGACACTTGCTGCAGTGGTGGGACAGACTGGAGCAGCAGATGTCAGCAGTTTATGTGACGTGACATCGCCAACTTTACAGAGACCTGAACACGCCATGCTGTAGTAAGTGCAGAGAAAATGCACTGTAGGTGCGTTTCCCATAATAATATCATGTGAGCCCATAGTCATAAATTTCTTACTGAAACCAATGTAGCTCGAATTCCACGTGAACATACCGTCATGTCTTTGTTCCACCATCTCTTACAATCTTTATAACTTATTCCTTTTTTATTTTGTTCCTACAAAATATTAACTGTTTGTGTTTTGTGCTGTTTTCTAAAAACTTGTACAGAAAAAAAAGTTTAAAAACCCTGCAGATAGCACACGGTTACCTCTCACCAACTTTTTTAATTTACAGGATTGCCAAGAACTCTGCATCAGTAGATTGTTACAGGCAAAATCACTGTTTTCTGCTTTCCCATATAAACCTTTCTCCTATGCATGCTCCTTTATGCTTCACCAACCTTTTTTTTTTTTTTGTCCTTGCTAAAAATTAATCTGTTAGTTGTACTAGGATGTAATCTACAAATAAGGCTCTGCTAGTGTCAGCTGAGGACAGGATTATATCACTGACGTGGTTATGTAAAGAAGAGATGTTACAGGGTTATACAGAGCTAGAAAATATAATGGTATTCTTCTAAAAACAGACTAACTAAATAAGGCCTCAATATGAGGAGAATATGGCAGATCAGTCAGATAGGCAGATTTTGGGGGAGATATATCAAACTGGTGTAAGGGTATGTTCACACTGAGCACAGCAGAATCCCAACGTGCTTGGTGTCCCACTGTGAGTGAATGAGAGGGTGCGCGCTGCTCCGCTTCCACCGGCAACATAATAACCACCACTACTTACCCATCCCTTTGCCTGTCCGGTGCGAGATCGCTGCTCTGGGACTGGCACAGGACGCCACTCCAGTCACTGAATGAAAATCGTAAAAAAAAATCTGCACAATTCTTTGTTGGCAAATCTGCACCTTGTGACGAATATACAGTAAGTCAGAGGATACATTGTAACCAGACTTTACCTTTAATTTTTTTCAGATGGCTCACACGCACATAATCCATATATAGTGCACCCTCAACTATAAACCGTATTCTTATAGAACAAATTCTATCTAGGAAGTCCATTTAAAGCTAGTCACAAATTTTCCCCTGAACCCCAATATTTCTCAATGTCAGGATGTTCGTTGATAAGAGGGAAATGTATGGGAAAACATCTGAAACAACAGGAAATAGTTTCCATATTGGAAATCACTTCTTTTGTTGCACTGGTTGTATTTTTATTAATTTCCTATTGGACGATTATTGTTATGGCCACTCCTAAAATAAAGCCCACAAAAGGTGAATGCAACCCTGAACAGGACGATGCACCGAGTCCCTCCTCCTCGGCCCGGAGGGGGTCTGAACATCACAGGTCTATGTTACGGGAGGTCTCCCCATCAATGGTTTCCTCACCTATAGTGGACAAGCAGAACAATGAACCCAAAATCCATCATGCAGTGGCATCCACACCAAGGCTTGCCCTTTATCTACCCAACCACCAGTGAGCACACTATTCCAGGTACCAATCTTCTCTGTGTTGATGCAACACCACATTCCCTGCGGCTCCCTGGGAGGTTGTTTCAGAGGAAATTCTTTGCCATAGCATTCAATGTCCTGACTTTGGTCACATCGGCAACTTTGATGCAATACTCAGAGGTAGTAAGTGCAGTTCCCATTGTCACAGAGTTGTTTCTGATGGAGAGAACACATTTTGGTAGGTTCAAGTGATCTCAACATGACATAAGTGTAGTGCAATGTGATCTCAGCTCTGCTTCCTACCTGTATTTCATCAATGATTCCTTGGTAGAGCGCGCAGAACAGTGGAACTCCTGAACTCCAGCTCCTTCCAGAATTCTGTGGAGGTTCCTTTCTGTGATGCCACCACCTACAGGACCAGAAAAATAGGAATACAGTGGTACCTTGGTTTAAGAGTAACTTTGATTAATAGCGTTTTGCAGGAAGAGCTCACAGTTTTTAAAAATTGTAACTTGGATTAAAAGCATAGCTTTGGTTTAAGAGCTCACTGTACTGGGTGAGAGGGGGAGTGGAGGAGGAGCATGGCCTGCACAGGGTGGTCTACAGCCCTGTACTCTGAACCAGGAAGTCTCCCTCACCTTCCAAATCATAGCAGATCCACTTCAGGCTGGGGCTTACATCAGGGGACAGGACTATAGAGGTAATCTCTCCATAGCTGTAACCCCTCTATGTGCCCACATATGCCCTGCTCATTCCTTCATGTTCTCTGCAGTCTCTGTCAGCCCTTGTGTTTCCCATCCTCTCCATTCCCGCTGTAATGTGCCTGCATTTACACTCAGCTGTACACACTGCTGCTATAATGTGCCTGCACTTACAATCAGCTATACACACAACTACTATAATGTGCCTCCATTCACACTGCTGTATAGAGACGTCACTGTCCTTCTGCACAGCTCTGTGATTCTCACTTCCTGATTGGTCCATGTGACCACACAGCCCTCTGACAGCAGCCCTGCTTCTCAATTCTAGCCTGTTGTACTACGCTACTGCTTTATGGGGATCTGCAATGCCATCCACTATTTACAAACTGCTGCTGTTTTTTAATTCTTAGGTACTTACTATACATTATACTTCACATGCTGATTGCTATACTGTACAATAACTTATATCACATATGCAGGTGTTTTTCATTGTTATGTTTCATTTGTTTCATCTGTTCTATATGTTATTCAGAATTTTAAAAAAAAATCCTTATTTTGGGGGTGTGGAACCAATTGTCTGCATTTCAGTGATTTCTTATGGGAAAATATGCTTTGGTTTTGGATTTGGATTACAAGCGCGGTCCTGGAATGAATTATACTTGTAATCCAAGGCACCACTATAATTTAAAAAAGATGTCAAACGATCAAAACTTCTGACATGTCAAAAGTTTTTACAAATAATAACTTTAAACTATTTGCTGCAATTTGATCTCATTTTGATTTTTGGAAGACCCATATGGGTCCTAGGGGCGGGAGCTGCAACTATCAGGCCTCTATCTTCTTGGAAGAACCAATTAAGATAAGCATTCCCTTCACAGTAAGCACTATGGATATTACTGATTTTAGCAGCAATACAGACTCTGACCTAAAAGACAGAAACCGGTCTCAGCCAGCCCCAAACTGGCGGCCTAATGGACATTGGACAGACAAAATTTTACAAGTGCCATTTAAAGGGATTATCCCAAGATCACACGTTATCTCCTATCCACAGGGTAGGCAATAACTAGCTGATCAATTGGGGGGGGGGGTCAGACTGACGAGACGCACCACCTATCAGGAGAATGGAGATCTGTTGACCCCTCTAGGGCTAAGACCCCCAATGATCGTTAGAACAAGCTGGGAGAAGCACTCAGATAAGAGTCTCTCTTGTCATCTCTGTACTGGAGGGGACAGACTCCACACACTTTTTTTCTTTTTTTGTTAACAAGAGGGGGGGAGAAGTGTTAAAAACAAATGGACCATCAGATCTATTTTTTGCAGTACCTTATCAGCGCCAGCATTCTGGTGGTGTGTCCTTTTTTCAAAATGCCGCCAGGCTCCTTTGCTCGGTGCCATTTTGTTCTTGTGCACTCCCCTCGGTGACGCGGCCCTGCTTAATTCTAACTGAGGCGCATCAACAAGGGGAGGGGAATTTGTGACACTGGGGGAGCCGGCCCGCCCCCAGTGCATAGAGCTAGACCAGTGCACAAAAACAAAACAGTGCCGAGTGCGGGAACTGGGTGGAAGGACCACAGGACCAGGATCCCTAAGTTGCGCCTCTAAGGTATTGCAAAACTTTTTTTCACAAAGGACCAATGGTACATTTGGTTTAACTAAGTGCTGCTTCCATATTGTTCTAGTGATTGGTGAGAATCCTAGCACCCAGATACCATGTCTCCAGACCAGAGACACTATTGTACTCACACTTTACCCTGGCAAGATGAGGATTCTCACTCAGAGGTCCTCAGTAGGATATATAAAAACCACACATTAGAGGTTTCTAGATCAATCTATACAAACTGATAGTCCAGACATAGCAGTGGCAGTGTCTCTATTCTTGTATTTAGGTTCCCACAATGAATGGGTGGCGTCTGGTTCACCTACCCGGCATCACTACGATCCTGCCTTTGGCCTAAAAGAGAAAATATTAATATTAAGATGATGTAAACTAAAAATATATATAGTAAGTGAAGAATATGTCAAAGGTATTTCTAAAACAATGTTCCATGAATTTTATATAAATCAGTAGTACATGTGAATGCATTTACCTGCGTAATATACAGCTGTTCAGAAGGGTTGTGGAGAGTCCGACCCCCCGCCAATCTAGTATTGATGGCCTATCCAGAGAACAGTATATACATTTGTTTCTATAACCCCTACAAAACCATCAAACCCTTTCTTCCCTTGTGGAAGATATCAGTGTATTTCTAAATAACACTGTTGTTGATGACTTAAAGGGGAATTCAGACAAAAAAATTTTTCTTTCAGATCAAGTAATGTCAAAAGTTATACAGATCTGAAATTTACTTCTATTTAATAATCTACAGTCTTCCTCTACTTATCAGCTGCTGTATGTCCAGCAGGAAGTGGTGTATTGTTTCCAGTCTGATACAGTGCTCTCTGCTGCCACCTCTGTCCATGTCAGGAACTATCCAGAGCAGGAGAGGTTTTCCATGGGGATTTGCTGCTGCTCTGGACAGTTCCTGAAACGTATAGGGGTGGCTGCAGAGAGCACTGTGTCAGACTGGAAAGAATACACCACTTCAGGGCATATATCAACTGATAAGTACCAGAGGATTGGAGATTATTAAATAGAAGTAATTTACAAATCTGTATAACTTTCTGATACCAGTTGATTTAAAAGATTTTTTTTGCTGGAGTTTCTCTTTAATGTTTGTGTCAGGATCTGCCAACAAATAAGGAGACACAAGTATCAGACAGGTTGGTTTACGACAAAAGAGATTCATTCTTTCTTCCCAGAGAGAAGCAGCACCAAAGGCACCTGGCAGCCTGTTGGTTCCCCACCTGGATGCTACATCCTGTTCTGTTACATTACCTGTTCCACCAGTCTCTTTATTAGAGGTAGACCTTCCAGTGCTGAGCTGTCACAACCGCTGGTCAGAACTCGCTCAAACCCCAGTGAAATCAGAGTCTCCATAGCGAGCAGGGGATCATAGACCATGTCAAAGGCTGCAATACAACAGCACAGAGATCTGTATTGTACGTCTACCGATATATACCATATAATAGTATCAATAGCCTCAGCAACATCATATATGTGCTTCCATCTCTGTGTAACTCATAAGGCTTTCTTACACACTGACACAGCCCAACGTTAACATCATGCTTACCTCGGTGGAAGGTGACAGGAAGCGGTCGAGAGACAGCTAGAAAATTAAACAAGGTAACATCAAATTATATAGATTATAGATGGGCAGCTATAGTTCTTGCATAGGTATCAGTTACTATCATACTAGTTTCATTGGGATGCCCTCAAAATTAAGGTGATAGTCCATTCATAAGCTTAAAATGGAAAAAAGGAAAAACACAGCAACTCATGTCTGTGTGTGGAACTGCAGCTCCTTTCCACTGAAGTAAATGGTGCTGCGTGGTACTGTGTTTTTCTAATCCTGGACAACTTTAAAATCCCTATACAGTCACTATAGGTCATACTTACCTGCTATTTACTTCTCCCAGACCTTTGCCTACAGATAGTCTGAGACACGCCCCCCTGACTCCTGATTGGCTCAGGCTGCTGCTCATCCCCTCCATCTACAGGTCACATTAGTTGCTGTATATAACACAAGTCCTATTTACCCCTATTTGGCTGCTGACTGGTCCACTATAAATTGTAACCAATCAGATTACATGAATGGCTGATATGAGGAATTTCATTATTTTCTGCCCTAGGTCTCCCCTGGATTGTGTCAGATGCACAAATATATCAGAAGACATAAGATCAAGCTGATGTTCTCTCCATAAGCCTAATCATGGCTGCTGTGTGTTTCTTACCAAGTAGATCCATACACAATTCTGCATCGATTCGGCCATCTTCTGTCAGAGCTCCATATACCAGCCCATCAGCCCCATGTATCTTTGCTAGACGGATGTCGGCCTTCATTACTTCTACCTCTCGATCGGAGTAGAGGAAGTCTCCCCCTCGCGGCCGAATCATCACAAATACTGGGATCTGCACGTACTGCTTCACTACCTGCAAAAGACCTGCAAAATAAACAAGTAGTAGTGGGTCTAATATCAAATGCACTAATGTTTTATGTTTCTACCATCACCAAGAGGATGGGACACCTGCTTCCACACAAAGACGATTCAGATCCTTGTCTGTAAAAAATTAATATGCCCATAAACCCCATTTAGGGTCTGTTCACACTCGCTGCGTAAAACTCGCAACAAACTCGCACGAAAGAAGCTGTGTTTTTTGTGGTGTTGAACTCGCCTGTGAAAATCATGTGAAAATCAAAACTCGCATGTAAAAATCGCACCAAACACGCAGCGAGAATACACATACATTGACTTGATAGCAATCAGTATCACTGTGGATTTATGTGCGAGAAACTCGCAGCGAGTCTGTACGTGTGAACAGACCCTTAAAGGGGTATTGTACTCTGGGAATATATATGCCAAAGATCAGGGGTCCCAAACTCAGCTGTTGCAAAACTACAATTCCCGTCATGCTTAAGTGCTCCCTGTACTGGGTGGAAGTGGCACGGCCTGCATAGCGGGGTCTACAGCACTGTACTCTGACCCAGGAAGTCTCCCATACCTTCCAAATCATAGCAGATCCACTTCAGGCTGGGGCTTACATCAGGGGACAGGACTGTGGAGATAATCTCTTCATAGCTGTAACCCCTCTCTCCCTGGACAGAGAGCGCTGCATGTATGTGCTTACATATGTCCTGCTCATTCCTTCATACTCCCTGCAGTCTCTGTCAACTCTTGTGTTTCTCATCCTTTTTATTCCTGCTATAATGTTCCTGCACTCACACTCAGCTATACACACTGCTGCTATAAAGTGCCTGCACTCACACTCAGCTATACACACTGCTGCTATAAATTGCCTGCACTTACACTCAGCCATTCACACTGCTGAACACACCTCCCTTCCCCATTGCAGTCATGTGACCACACAGACCTCTGACAGCAGCCCTGCTTCTCTATTCTAGCCTGTTGTACTACGCTACTGAATTGTGGGGATCTACATCTCCATTCTGTATGCTCAAACTGCTGCTGTGTTATCAGGTTTATGCACTTACTATACATTATATACCACATGTTGATTGCTATACTGTACAGTAACTTATAATATGACATATTCTGCTGTTTCTGAATGTTATTATTTGTTTTATCTGTTCTACATGTTATTCAGAATAAAAAAAATCACTATTTTTGGGGTGTGGAACTAAATATCTGCATATCAGTGATTTCTTATGGAAAAATTTGCTTTGGTTTAAGAGTGATTTGGATTACAAGCACAGTCAGTCCTGGAAAGAATTATGCTCGTAATACAAGGCACCACTGTGTATGTCCTATAAATGTACGTGCCACCTCTGTAACTCACACCTATCTCTATAATGAAGGTTCCTGGACCCTTCCCCCTGTTTATATCAGAAAGATGCTAAGAAAGCCAAAACCAGCCGAACATAATTTGTGTAACTCTCCACTGACACTAATGGGAGTTGCATAAATGGTGTAGCTACAAACCTTCCATTAACATCAATGGAGAGTTATGCTAAATTCCTAAGGTAGTCAGCTCCCCTGTTTTTGGTTTTCAGACCACAGCGGGCCAAAGAACCTTCATTTTTTTTTCAGATCAACTGGTGTCAGAAGGTTATAAAGATTTGTAATTTACTTCTATTTAAAAATCTCAAGTTTTCCAGTACTTATCAGCTGCTGGAAGTCTTGCAGGAATTGGTGTTTTCTTTCCAGTCTGAAACAGTGCTCTCTGCTGCCACCTCTATCCATGTCAAGAACTGTCAAGAGCAGCATCAAATCCCCATAGTAAATCTCTCCTGCTCTCCAGACTGGAAACAATACACCATTTCCTGCAGGACATACAGCAGCTGATAGGTAATGAAAATTTTTTGATTTTACAAATCTATATAAATTTCTGACACCAGTTGATTTGAAAGAACAAAAAAATTCTCCTGAGTACTCTAACCTGCTGACTATAGGGCATGGGGGGTAAGGATAGAGATAAGTTTTTTACCTTGATCCTTAGCACTGTTGGGAACTTTGATGTTTATTAGATATGTAAATGAGGCGTTTTAGTGCACTGGGGACGGGACTATGCCCCAACCGGATGCCAGCAATCCTAATGAATATTCATCTGGTGCTCTGCAGTGATAAGCACCAGAGTGACGTAACTGCAGAGCACCGACCCAATATTTAAAGAGTCACTGTCGTATTTTTTTTTTTTGCAGAAATCGATAGTCCAGGCGATTTTAAGAAACTTTGTAATTGGGTTTATTAGCCAAATCTGCCATTATCTGCATGTAAAAAGCCTTTTCCCAGGTCCCCCCCTCCTTCCTCTTTTTCATCCACTCCAAAAAATCTGAAAATTGTGACTTGTTGCAGGAGACGTCCCCTGTCTGTTCTAGGGAGAGGGGAGGGGGGAGGAGGAAGGAGGGAGTTAGCCGGCAGCAGAAAGCAGATAACAGAGGATTACAGGCACTGAGCTGGGTGACAGCTGTAATCCGAGCTCAGACAGGTCACTGGTGATGGTCAGAACAGATAACGGGTGAGGGATTTGTAGATTAACTCTTTGTTGTCCTGTTTTGGTCTTTTCTTTAGCTCTCTCCATAGGAGAACAATGAAGACAGGGGGGAGAGCTTCAAACTGCTTTTTAATGATAAAAATGCATTTTTCGGATAATAAACCCAATTACAAAGTTTCTTAAAATCGCCTGGACTATTGATTTCTGCAAAAAAAAAATTCACGACAGTGACACTTTAACCTCTTAAGGACATAGGACGTACCGGTACGTCCTATGTCCTCATTAGCACTTCAAAGCGGGGCCGCGCGGCGGCCCCGCTTTGAAGTGCCGCGATCCCGGGTGCCGCGTGTAGCCCGGGACCGCCGCTATTAGCGGGCACGGTCCGATCGCCGTGCCCGCTAATTAGCTAATCGGAGGCAGCTGTCAAAGTTGACAGCTGCCTCCGATTACCGGAGGCAACGTTTCCCTGGTGTCTAGTGGGGGAGATCGCTCCTCCGGGACCTTGTCCCGGAGGAGCGATCTCCGTTACTGATGCCGGCCGGGGACGCGTCCAAGATGGCGCCGTCCTCGGCTCGGCACTCGTTTGTTTCCGGCTGCAGCAGCCGAAAGCAAACGAGTGCCGATCTCATGGATCTCTGCAGCATATCTATGCTGCAGAGATCTCTATGAGAGATCAAAGTGTATATACTAGAAGTCCCCCAGGGGGGCTTCTAGTATATGTGTAAAAAAAAAAAAAAACGTGTTGTTAATAGTAAAAATCCCCCTCCCCTAATAAAAGTCTGAATCACCCCCCTTTCCCCAGGTTTTAAATAAAAGTAAACAAATAAATAAATAAATAAACATGTTTGGTATCGCCGCGTGCGTAATCGCCCGAACTATTAATTAATCACATTCCTGATCTCGTACGGTAAACGGCGTCAGCGCAAAAAAATCCCAAAGTGCAAAATTGCGCATTTTTGGTCGCATCAAATCCAGAAAAAATGTAATAAAAAGCGATCAAAAAGTCGTATATGCGCAATCAAGGTACCGATAGAAAGATCACATCATGGCGCAAAAAATGACACCTCGCACAGCCCCATAGACCAAAGGATAAAAGCGCTATAAGCCTGGGAATGGAGCGATTTTAAGGAATGTATATTGGTTAACAACGGTTTGAATTTTTTACAGGCCATCAGATACAATATAAGTTATACATGTTATATATCGTTTTAATCGTAACGACTTGAGGAACATGCATAACAAGTCAGTTTTACCCCAGGGCGAATGGCGTAAAAACACATTTCCCCCAAATAAAAGAAATGCGTTTTTTTTTTCAATTTCACCACACTTTGAATTTTTTTCTGGTTTCGCAGTGTACTTTATGCAAAAATTCAGCCTGTAATTGCAAAGTACAATTAGTGACGCAAGAAATAAGGGGTCATGTGGGTTTCTAGGTGGAAAAATGCAAGTGCTATGACCTTTTAAACACAAGGAGGAAAAACCGAAAACGTAAAAACGAAAATGGGCCATGTCCTTAAAGGGTTAAGGGGCCGGTAGGGATGGATGGAGGTAGTCCCTCCCCCAGTGCACTAAACATCCTAATTTACATATCTAATAAACTACAAAGTTACCAAAACGGTGCTGAGGATCAAGGTAAGGAACTACCCCTCATCCTCAGCACCCCGTGCCCTATAGGGACATTTCAGCAGGTTAGATGCGTCTATCCTACTGGTAGTTTCCCTTTAAAACACAGTAGATTTTCCATCTGCAAGCCGGTAGTGTATTTGCCTTGTGTGAACTTACCCTGAAAACTAAGTAATACTTACCTACCGAAGGGGTAATCCCTCCTTCCAGCAAACTGGCGCACAGCTCTATACGTCCAGCGCCTAATGGAGAAAAATACAGTCATCTATATATAAAGAGAACAAAAAGTTCCATCTAAATCAGACTATATAAGCCATTCTTACCTCCCCTCTCGGCGTTCACTGCAGACTCCACAGAATCTACACAGACTTCCATCAGAAACCCTTGATCCGCCATCTCTCTGTGTAATAACACATAGAACAGAGTCACTCAGGTGTAGACAAACATAAAGGGTTAAAATGAACAAGTGCGTCAAGTGCGATGAGGAAGCCGGACTTTGGTTACAGCTTAATCTATAGGACTAAGAAGATAGACAAAGCTCATTCGCTGTTGGGAATAAACCCCGAAATCCTCAGGTGAATGGCGGTAATACAGCGGCTGCATTCAGCCCGCGACGCCATGGCCGTGCACGCTGGATGAGGTGTGGCGGACGGGGAATAGCTTCAGTCTGGTGACTTATAATAATTCCTATCACATGGAAGCTAATGGATATTATAATGTATCAGCTGGATTAACCCCTGCACTGCCAAAGCGGCCCAGGACCCCTCTGCCACCATGTTGACACCTCAGGGTCCATTTGTAGCCTCCAGTGTATAAATGTCCATAATAAGGGGACATAGGCCTGGCAGCATGAGGTGATACATGACAGGAGCCTATAGGGCTGGTCACCCACATCCTTCATCCTTACAACGGGTCACACATGCAGCTCACACACAAATTGCATGTTTACCTCCCTGTCTCACCATCCCCCACTCCCTCCCAGACAACAACACCCACTGCCTCCTGATTGGTCAGCCTTATTTTCCAGCTTCCTCCTGCGTAAACGCCTATTCACTAACTCTGCCTCTGATTGGCTGCCTAAACGCGAGCGTCCTCTCTGATTGGCCCCTGGCAGGAAGCCCTGCGCGCCAGCGCTATTTTATTGGTTAAACCTCTGACAGCGACGCTCCGTGATTGGTGGGAACTGTTTCACGTGTATACCGACGGCGCCATGTTGGTTTTGGGCATAGTTGCCGGCTACTGTGCTTCAATTATGTATATAAAATGCGTTTTGTAGCTATTTTACCTGTACTCATCTACTTCCACCCACATCCGACTTCTCTCCACTACAACGCTACAGGATAAGCGGCTCTTACGTTCGCCGGACGTTTCCTCTTGACGTGAACGTAATACGTGATGACGTTGAATTCAACATGGCTGCGCCCGTGAGTGACACTTTGGTCCTTACCGGCTAGCATCCATGTCTGCTGAGGGAACGTGAGTGTCCGAATTCGGTGACGTTATCGGTGTCCCTGCTGAGGTGATCTGTGATATTTCTTCTAGATCCATTGGTTCCCGCTCAGAGGCTCTCCAGCTGTGGCAGCACTGTGCGATGTGCATGATGGGAGTTGTAGTTGTAGCTGATATCATGTGTTGTAAGGAACTGTTATTTCCATAATGAATTGATATTAATTAGGAATACCCCCGGCTGCCATGGCAACCGGCTGTGTGGTGGAGGTTCAGGTGGGGGGGGGATGAATGGAAAATGGATCATCTTTACCCATAGAGTATTAGATAGTGAGAGGGGAAGAAGCGTGGTATAACTGACACGCTAGGATCCTGGTTAAAGGAAAACTCTGGCGATAACTAAAACAAAAACACTACAGCAAAATAATAAAGAATCTATACTTACCAGTCCCGGTGCTGCATGACTGCTCCTGGACCCTCGCCAGCCTCCCGCCCACTCAGCCCCCCCCCCCCCCTTCATGTGTGATGTGTCGTGCAAGAAAGAGGTGTGTGGCTGGACTGAAAGCTTGACATATATATATTATAATATTTTATTTTTTTTTTTTTTTTTGTAGCTAAATTTTAAAGACTTACTGTAATATTTTACTGGCTGATCTGCTGCAATCCGAGGGGATCAAAGATGCTTCTATTGAGTCTTCGCTCCAGCCTGACGCACTGTAGAGTGCGAGCTGTGCGCTTCATTCACTCAGCAGGCGGCAAGGTAAATGCTTAAATATACCGGTCAGAAGAGACTTATAGATAATATCTATGGGGGGAATTTACCAAGACTGGCGTATCACACAGCCAGCATTAAACCTAAGGCAGCACACCAGGGTACATTGGGCCCACCAGAGAAGGCTATTCTGTGTACCTCACTTATGGAATACAGGGCATTTCCCTTTTGAGTCCATTCCTGTCATTCCATATCTAGCATCAATGATTGCACAGCTGATCCAGCAGCAGGTCCTTTGTAGTGTGTAGCTGGTATTGCTTCCATTCATATAAGATTTCTCCTAGATCAGTCTTCTTTCTTTTGGAGAAGTCTGAGGTTTAACTGATAATCGCTAGTCATGTTTTAGGGCTTTTCATGGCTTGGAAACTGACTAAGGCCTCCTTCACATGTCCGGGAAATTTACTCATAATAAATCTGGGGAAATTTCCTGAACGTGTGAAGGAGGTGTTAGTATTCTGGACCCATAGGACATGACCTATATTTTTATTGTGGCAGCATTATACCTCCAGCCACAAGAGGCCGCTGCAGCGCACAATTGATTTCACTCGTGCGCATGCAGAACAAAGGGGAAAACGAATGGGAGCAGCGCTGCAGCAGGCGAGTATAATTTTTTTTTTTCTTCTCCATTTTTATGGCCAGGAAACACTAAGGGTCCATTTACACAGAAAGATTATCTGGCAGATTATCTGCCAAAGATTTGAAGCCAAAGCCAGGAATGGATTTGAAAAGAGGAGAAATCTCAGGCTTTCCTTTATGACCTGATCTCTGTTTATAGTCCGTTCCGGGCATTGGCTTCAAATCTTTGGCAGATAATCTGTCAGATAATCTTTCTGTGAAAATGGACCCTAAGGGTTTCCTGACTGTGAAGGGAGCCTTACAGGAAAGCTACCTTAATTAGTAGTACTAGAGTCATCTTCCCTCTGGAGACATTTTACTTTGCTTATATGTCTTACAGTATCCATACTATACTACATAAGTGTCTTGTAGTTTCATTGGCTTACTTCATTATCCCTCTGTATTATATTAGACCTGCAGCACTCAATGGAAACACACAGTGCAGAAAAGATGGAAAAGCAGCTTAGTGTCAGAGGCGGCCCTTCCATCAAGAGCTGCGGTGGGGTCTGTGCCAAACACTGCTGCCGAACGTGTTATGGGACGATGGCTTCTTGTGTGCAGCGGTATGGTTGCAGGAGCTGTGATCCTGGGAGGAGTAACTAGGTAAGGGCTGTTTTATAGGATTACAGCCCCAATATCAGTCATTGATGTAAGATCAATCTTAGGATTTAGGTTACATTTCTTTCAGTAAAGTTTGATGCCCATGTGGACACCTTAGTGGTATCCATCCTGGTGGTGTCCATCACAGAAGAGGATACTACTAAAGGCCATATTACACGGCACGATATTGAGGTCGGAAGCGAGCGACAATCTGTTAAGTCAGCGCTCGCTTTCCCCTCGTTCCCTGCTGCCTGTGTTATTAAAGGCACAGACAGCAAGCTGGGAGCAGCTGTCTGCTGCCGCCTCTTCTATTGCATGGAGCTGTGCATGTCAGCTGATCAGGGTCTTTAACGTGTCCCTACACCAAGTGATAATTGGCTGCAAAGGTCGGTAATCGGCCAAGTATGGACGATAATCGTTTGGTGTAATAGGACTTTAAGAGGCAACAGAAAATTAAAAAAGTTTTCCCCCCTTTTTGTTTTCTAAAGGTTAACAGAGTCCGGACTTTCAATGGTCGACTGGCACCTGGTAAAAGAAATGAAACCACCGAGAACACGGGAGGAATGGGAGGCCGAGTTCCACAAATACCAACAGTTCCCTGAGTTCAAAATGTAGGACATGGAAATGATTTACGATTTCAAGTCATATAAAGCTATCAGACATACATAACAGGTCTAATACATCTATGGCCCATAGCACTAGGGGTGCCATCATTTGCAGACACCTTTCTATATAGCGTTAATGGGCACAGCTAGAGGGCTGCTGGGGAAAAAAGAATATAACTTTACAATACAAAGCATCAGATTTAATGTGGTATTGCCATCTCCTAGTGAAGGCATAATGCTAGCGTATACCACCACTACAGTGACCTTCATGCACTGAAGGGTACACAGTGCTACACCAGAGCTCTGTCACCATTTTTTGCGTGTGGACTTCCCAAGCTCAGACCTTTGCCAGTCATAGTGATGCTAGTGATATGCCATAACTCTATTAGAGAGGAATAACCCTTTATAGTGACCATAACAGATGCTATCCTGCCTGATCTGACAGGAGAGATGCAATTGCAGTAATGCAGTATGGTGTGTGTGTTCTAATGGGACCCATGTATGATACTCACATGCACTGCCCAGATTGTAGTTGCATCTGTCCACATAAAACATTAGATCAGGAGGTATATATCTATGAAGGTATAAGCTACAGAAAATAATTGGGCATACTGAGTTGTCATCTTTTAGTAAAAACCTGTATTCTCTGTTACATTTTTTTTTTCTACATTGCTCTGTTTCTCTATTGTTCCTCCAGGAAATGACAGCTGGGTATTACCTGTCTAAACCTTCCTATACACAGACACCAATGCTCACAGTGTCAGACTTATTGACTATGGGAATGGTAACTCTCAGCTGTCTTAGCCATTCCTTATTGTAGGAAGATGTTTTTTCTTTGTTAGTCTGTATATACCGAGCAGATGCCGCCCCATATCTCTTGGATCGTCCATTTTGCTGTTATATCTCAGACCTGATTATTTGTTTTTCCCTCTTGCTTCAGCCTGAATCACAACATGACCCTGAATGAGTTCAAGTTTATTTGGTATATGGAGTATTCCCATCGTATGTGGGGACGAGCGGTGGGCCTGGCTTACATTTTACCTGCTATCTACTTCTGGAGAAAGGGATGGTTTAACCGGGGAATGAAGGGCCGAGTGCTGGGCCTCTGTGGATTTGTTTGCTTCCAGGTAATGATTGAGGAGCAGCGTGGGATTAGGCAATTGTCGCCCCTTACAAGGCGGAGGCTTTTCTTATCCTGATGTATATATGTATTTACAGGGTCTGCTGGGTTGGTACATGGTGAAGAGTGGATTAGAGGAGAAGCCGGATTCCTACGATGTGCCCCGTGTCAGTCAGTACCGTCTGGCCGCACATTTAGGTTCGGCACTAGTTCTTTATTGTGCAAGTCTGTGGACTGGATTATCTCTTCTTCTCCCTAAACATAAGGTATTTAGCAGAGAGATTTGTGATAGTAGGTAAAGTTCACACATGGGGAATTTATGGCAGCCAGGTAGCCATAGAGTCATGTTATAATGTTAATGTCATTTCGTTTTTTTTCCCTAAACAGTTGGTTGAAACTAGTCAGCTGCTAAAGCTTAGAAGGTTCACCCACGGGACGGCGGGTCTGGTCTTCCTCACAGCGCTCTCAGGTACTTCTTATATAGAGTTTTGTTTTTGTTTTTTTAATAGTGACTAGAGATGAGCGCAGCTCGAGCACACTTGAGTTTATTCGAACCCAGAAGTCTCTGCATTTAAATACCCGAGGCTGAAGAAGTTGGATGCAGCTTTAGGTAGTCTGGGAAAACATGGATACAGCCATAGGCCATGTTCACATGTAGTACAACACTGGCTGTTCTGTGACCCAGCCGGATCACAGAACGGCCGGTGTTACTGATGATCATCCTGGCTGGTACTGCTGTAGCGGCCAGATGATCTTCACGGCTGCTGAATTCAGATGTGGGCGCATCAGTGTGCGGCTGCATCTGAATTCCCCGCTGCACACAATGCAGCGTGCGGTCGAGCCGCATTCTCCATTGTGTGAACTGACAGGTTCTCTGAAGCCGCTATTCAATGAATAGTGACCATAGAAAACTGACATGTCAGATTTTTGTGACGCCGCTAGGTATCCTGGCCGGAGTGTATACTATGTGGCAATTCAGCAACAACAGCCGTAATTAATAATTTACTTACGTTGTGTGAACATGGCCATAGGCTGTATTCATGTTTTCCAGGACTCCCGAGGGCTCCATCCAACTTCTACAGCCACCAATAATCAAATGCAAAGACTTCTGGGTTCGGATGAGCTTGAGTGTGCTCGAGTTGCTCTTCTCTCTAATAGCAACCCTTTTATATTCTCGGTCTATAGTGACAGAATGAAGTATAATTGTATAACTAACAGGTAATACGTGTACATCTTCATGTCTGATAACAGGAGCCTTTGTGGCAGGACTAGACGCCGGCCTCGTCTACAATTCTTTCCCTAAGATGGGGGAGCGCTGGATCCCAGATGATCTTCTTGCTTTCTCTCCAACCTTGAGGAACATCTTTGAAAATCCAACCACAGTGCAGTTTGATCACCGCATCCTTGTAAGTGGCAATATATGCTTTTACATAGAGCCTGTACATGAGCCTGTAATATGTATTATGGGAGTGAGTGCAGGACAGCTATATGTATGCACACCCACACAGGGAAAGCTGTCAGTCATTGAGGAGGATCACACACTAAGTCAAATCAGTACATTGCAAAATACACCGAAACCTTTCATATATAACGTCCTATATAAGATTGTGCTATATACTATACATTGATCAGATAATGGGCAAGGTATCTGTCAGGGAGTGGGATATATCAGGCAACAAGTCAAGTTGAGGTTGGAGACAAGAAAAATGGGCAAATGTAAGGGTCCTATTACACAGGGCAATTATCTGTCCACTTGGGCAGATATTGCCCTGAGCAATAAAGACCATGATCAGTTGAGGAACCGATGATCAGCTGATTGTTGTCTTTCAGCAGGTTAAAAAAAATTTACAGTATAAACAGTATATAGAACATAATAAAGTAATGCTTACCTGTTCACACTCCCTGGTGTCCCCTTTGCTTCTCACCGCAATCACCGCTGAAGCTTTTGAGGCCATATCTTCAGTGACAAGCTACTCAGCCAGTCACTGGCCAGTATCAACCATAGATTGGCTGAGTGGCCTGTCACTGAGGAGACGTGGCAGCTGTGGGGAGAAGCCAGGAGGACATGGACATGTAAGTATTACTTTATTATTTTCTGTATACGCAGGAGGGACTACACGGACAAAGCACATGGTCTTGTGTGGTGTTCCTGGTATCTAGTGGTTGGTATCTCCAGAGAAGGACGATTATGTTTGGTGTAGCAACAAAGGGTATCACAACTTTTACTGTAGCTATAGACTGGTCAGAGTTGCCATGTAGACCCCTGTCCACTGGGGAAAGTTCCTACAGTGGGCATATGGGCATCAGAACTGGACCATGGAGCAATTCAGGAAGGTGGTTGGTCTGATGAATCACACTTTTTTAATGTCATGTGGATGGATGGGAGCATATATGTCACTTACTTGGGAGAGAGATTGCATTAGGGGGCACTATGTGAAGAAAACAAGCTGGCGGGGGCGGTGTGATGGGCAATGTTCTGCTGGAAACCTTGTGTCCTGGCATCATGTGGATGTTACTGCGACACGTACCATGTACCTAACCATTGTACCGACCCCTCCCCCTTTATATTGGCAAGATAATGCCCTGGGGGCTATACTGCAGACTTTATTCAGGAGTGACTTGCCGAACAGCACAAAGTGTTCGAGCTGTCTACTTGGCCTACAAATTCCCCAATAAGACGAATTCCAACAAACCCCTTATGAGACTGCTGTATTTATAAGGCAAGAGCTTCCTGCCTCCTGACTGACACTTTGTATACAGAAAGTTGTATGTATATGTGTATACACAGCAAGGGCTGTGTATACACATATACATAAAATATACATTCATTATCTTTTGTGATTCTTGTTTTAGAATTTTTATTATGTCTTCTCTTTTTTTCTTCCTCTAGGGGATCAGCTCTGTAGCCGCCATCACTGGTTTATATTACTATTCCCGCAAGATTCCTCTGCCCCAAAGAGCTAGGCTCGCTGTGAACTCTCTCCTAACTGTGGCCTATTTACAGGTAGTGTGTTACATTGTGGACCTGTAGGGTATTTTAAGAAAAGTCCTTTAAAAAAAAAATGAATATATATATATATATATATATATATATATATATATATATATATATATATATATATATATAATGTGTCAAAGTTACTTATTGCACTCCTGAGATACAGGCACAGGGGGGTGCATGCCAGTACACTCTATTCTCTGTCCTGCAGAGACATCTAACTTGTTCACATAGGCTCAGATTTGATTGACAGTCAGGGAGTTAAGCGCTCTGCCCTGCACCCCCCACCCCCCTGTATCTCTGTCACTGCGATCAATAACATTTGGCAAAAGTAAGTAACATGTTCCTACTTTAAATGCTGTTACTTAACATAGTAATAGTTTAATAAACAGGGACAGTCAGCCCTTACAATGTTTCTTCTCTCTCCTCAGGTTACATTGGGCATCAGTACTCTGCTCCTGTACGTCCCAACACCTCTAGCCGCCACCCACCAGTCCGGCTCCCTCGCTCTCCTCAGTATGGCTATCTGGCTCATGAATGAACTGAGACGTCTTCCTAAATAAGGGACTAAAAAGTTGAAATGTTAAGATTTTGGGATCATTAAAAATAATGATTGACTGTAATATAAACATTTTACTATGGGAAAAGTTTTTGTTTTTTTTATTCTAAAATAATTTCTGTCCAGTATACCTGTACATATATTTTACCTATTTACTTCCTAATATATAATGATGGGTTTGTACATAATATTTTCTCTAAATACATGACGCTTTCCTGCTTACAGACATCTTTGCTGAACTTGGGAGATTCAGGGAATCCAAATAAAGAACTTATCACTTTTTTGTGAAATTTTTGACCAGACTTATTGTGTCAATGATGCTATGTCCAGGACCTTGTAGTAACTACTCTTACAGAACACCTGCTTTCTGGCTTTACTTACCAGAATAATCATCAGGGACACTGCATGGAAATTTAAAAAAAAAAGTAGGTTGTAGACTGAAGTTGATGTTTCTAACGGTGCGTTTACACAGGCAGATTTATCTGACAGATTTTGGAAGCCAAAGTCAGGAATGGATTTCAGAAGAGGAGAAATCTCAGTCTTTCCTTTATGACCTGTTCCCTGTTTATAGTCTGTTCCTGGCTTTGGCTTAAAAAAAAAAAAAAAAAAAAATCTGTCAGATAAATCTGTCTGTGTAAGCGCACCATAAGATCCCTGGATGGGCACAGCCACACGGCTGCTTCATTACAGCGCATGCGACGTAAGGGTTCTTACACACACACTCACACTCTTTTTGAAGATAAAGCCAGGAAAAGACTATAAACAGAGGACAAGTCATAAAGGAAGGACTGCTAGCAGCCATACCTGGTATAGTCCAGTTTCAACAAAATAAACAGTATAAGGCTATGTTCACACTACATATAGAGACCGGCCGTTCCACTACGTATACAGAACGGCCGGTCTTTGCCCGGATCATCCCGGCCCGGCAGGATGATCTTCCCGGCCGCAGAGCTCTGATGCAGGCGCATCAGCGCACGCCCGCATCAGAGCTTCCCATAGCACACAGGAAAGCGAGCGGCCAGAGCCGATGGCAACAACGGCCGTACTTTTAAGTAGTGTGAACATAGCCTAAAGCATTATAAAATAGATAAGTACCATGTGTAACAAGTCACTGGTCAGAATACACACAACCATCAGCCCCACAGGGATTCTTGCAGGACTCTGCATATCAACACTGATGGAGGCGTCTACCATTTGGTTGGAATCTGGCAGTCTCTCTCCAGCTGCTAATGTATGAAATAACCTGCTAAATCTGTGCATGTTTAGAATTGTAGTCTCACATAAAGTACAAATACAGATAGTACCACCATGGTTACTATCCCTATATAAGCCTGTCTGGCTCACAGATTTAGTAGATCAACATTGTAATTATAATAAACAGATCAACATTAAAATAGTCACATTAGACTTCTGTATAAGGCTACGTTCACACAGAGCAAAAGGAGCGGATTACGCAAGGAAATATTTCCGCCTGAAATCAACTGACACTGAATTCCGAGCAGAATATAAGCAGAATGCAAGCAGAATCCCTGCGTATTCTGCTAGGAAAGTGTTCAGCTCGTAATCAGCTCTTGACAAATTCAGCGCGGAATACTCGAGGAATCCGCGCTGAATCCGCATGCATTCAGCGCTGAAATTCAGCGAGTATTTGGTGAGTAAACTAGACTATACCAGAACATATACTAGAATCCTCCTCCCCCCCCTTTTCCCCATTTCCGCGCTGATTCAGCGAGTAATTTCCGCTTGTATTCCGCTTGTATTCCGCGCTGAATCCGCGCTGAATCCGCGCTGAAACAGAAAATCAGAGCCCCATTGATTTGTATAGGCTTCCGCTAGCGGAAGAATGAACATGTTCATTCTTCTGGCGGAAAGCGGATTAGTTCAGTGCGGAAATTCCACTGTGTGAACTGCAGAGCAGAATTTCCATTCAACACAATGGAAATTAGCTCTGCACCTATTTTAACGGCTGAAATTTCAGCGCTGATTCAGCGCAGAAATTCAGCTGCTTTTGCTCAGTGGGAACGAGCCCTAAAAGTCATTGCTGCTAATAATTAAACAATGCGGCAGTATACATGCAGAACCGCACAGATAGAGAACATTCTGATGTGAATGACAGTTTATTCTAAATAGGGCTGCAATTCCTGAATTGGACGCTAGATGTCAGCAATAACGAGTGAACAGCAGTGACTAGGTTTACAATATTAAGGTGTAGTGCTACAAAACAGCCACACGATGGCAGCCTCTCCATACTAAGGTGATGATGGTTTCCCATCAATATGTTCTGCTGCCTCCGTGTATAGAGGACATGATGCTCACGGATCAATGAGACTCGGTTCAGCCAATAGGCTCTGTCCAGGGAGAAGCAGCAGCCAATAGGATCGGTCCATGGAGCAGTGGTAGCCAATAGCAGCCGAGCAGAGCGGCAGGAAGTGCAGGTGTCAGGGATCGGCAGCTCTCGGCCAGGGATACTGTACCTGATCGGCAGACATGACGGCGCACTCGTTCACCGTGCCCATGATCATCTTCACCACCTTCTGGGGCATCATCGGCATCGCCGCCCCATGGTTCGTCCCGAAGGGCCCTAACAGAGGGTAAGCGGCCCCTCCGTGCTCCGGCATCTATGTGCTCTGTGCATGCTGAGCCTTGTAGTCCGTCACACTACAGCTGCAGAGCGCCCCCCATGTAGCAGCAGCATCCTGTGCACCTGTGCTCTGCAGCCTCCCCATAGGATCAGTACACAGAGATGGAGCAGAGCTGAGTGATGTCTCCCTGCATAGGCCTGCAGTGTACGGTCACCTATTCAGCTCTGCTATATATATATATATATATATATATATATATATATATATATATATATATATATATGTAATCAGTGTAGTGTAAAGAGGGGGGGGGGGGGGGGGGTTACTAGAGATCAGCAGATGCCCCTCTGATCTTATATGAGAGCTGCACATCGCCCCCTATAGAAGGGATCTGTGCCAGTCTATAGACCTCCCCTGTATCGGGCACACAGCTGCCTATTTCCCTTGGCTTATATAGAGCTGACATACTCCATAGCAATGTACATAGATTGTAGTTACTGTTATAAGTCCCTGATCCCAGTGGAGATGACAGTGTGATTTATTCCAGCTCCATCTGTGGGGGATGGGGGGCTCTGATCCTAGTAACATCTGTATGGTGCCATGTGTATCTGATGTCCTAACCATCTGAGTGATGCCATGCGTATCTGATGCCATGCGTATCTGAGTGATGCCATGTGTATCTGATGTCCTAAGTATCTGGGTGATGCCATGTGTATCTGGGTGATGCCATGTGTATCTGGGTGATGCCATGTATATCTGATGCCATGTATATCTGGGTGATGCCATGTGTATCTGATGTCCTAAGTATCTGGGTGATGCCATGTGTATCTGGGTGATGCCATGTGTATCTGGGTGATGCCATGTATATCTGATGCCATGTATATCTGGGTGATGCCATGTGTATCTGGATGATGTTATGTATATCTGATGCCATGTATATCTGGGTGATGCCATGTATATCTGGGTGATGCCATGTGTATCTGGGTGATGCCATGTGTATCTGGGTGATGCCATGTGTATCTGGGTGATGCCATGTATATCTGATGCCATGTATATCTGGGTGATGCCATGTGTATCTGGATGATGTTATGTATATCTGATGCCATGTATATCTGGGTGATGCCATGTATATCTGGGTGATGCCATGTGTATCTGGGTGATGCCATGTGTATCTGGGTGATGCCATGTGTATCTGGGTGATGCCATGTATATCTGATGCCATGTATATCTGGGTGATGCCATGTGTATCTGGGTGATGCTATGTGTATCTGGGTGATGCCATGTATATCTGGGTGATGCCATGTGTATCTGGGTGATGCCATGTATATCTGATGCCATGTATATCTGGGTGATGCCATGTATATCTGGGTGATGCCATGTGTATCTGGGTGATGCCATGTATATCTGGGTGATGCCATGTATATCTGGGTGATGCCATGTATATCTGATGCCATGTGTATCCTGGTGATGCCATGTGTATCTTGGTGATGCCATGTATATCTGGGTGATGCCATGTGTATCTGGGTGATGCCATGCCTATCATCATACCTATGTGATGTCATGTGTATCTGGGTGATGCCATGTATATCTGATGCCATGTGTATCCTGGTGATGCCATGTGTATCTTGGTGATGCCATGTATATCTGGGTGATGCCATGTGTATCTGGGTGATGCCATGCCTATCATCATACCTATGTGATGTCATGTATATCTGGGTGATGCCATGTATATCTGAGTGATGCCATGCCTATCATCATGCCTATGTGATGCCATGTGTATCTGGTTGATGCCATGTGTATCTGGGTTATGCCATGTGTATCTGGGTGATGCCATGTATATCTGGGTGATGCCATGTGTATCTGGGTGATGCCATGTGTATCTGGGTGATGCCATGCCTATCATCATACCTATGTGATGTCATGTGTCTGTATGATGTCATCAGATTCCCCTTCCTATGAACCTCTTCTGCTTTCACCTCTTTCAGGGTCATCATCACCATGTTGGTCACTACAGCCATCTGCTGCTATCTGTTGTAAGTATCTGCTTTTCTTATAGGGGTCATCCCAAGGTTAAGAACAATCCCCCCTGGCCACATAATAGTGGATATCCAGCTGATCACTGGTCCCAGCAGTCGGATCCCCCAGCAGTTAGTTATCCCGTACGCTGTGGATAAGCGATCATATCACAGGATAACCCCTTCTCAGGTGAACCCCACAGATCACGCTGTTGTATGAGTCTCCATGTTTATGGGGGCGCAGTGTTGTACCAGACACTACCTGAGGACAGAGGTTGCGCTGTTTTTGCAAGAAAGTAGCCATGTTTTTCCAGTGCTGGATAACTCCTTTAAAGCGTCAGTAGTAGAGACATCATGTCCTGGAGGCTCCCAGTCTATCTGGCAGTGGAAGAATCATGTTCCCATAGACTCAAGGCCAATCCAGCAGTGGAAGCATGGCACCTCTGTACTCCCAGCTTAACCAGCAGTGGACACACTGTTCCCCTGAGGACCCCCAGCCTAACTGGCAGCAGAACCACTGTGCCCCTTACAGCACCCACCCTAACTGACGGCAGAAGCACTGCTATCATATTAAATGATACTTTGTTAGTAGACAAGTGGGTGGGGCCTAGTGGGAAGAGGTGTGGCCTCTGTGGTACATGCCTGTTGGCTTAATGCCGATGTAGATTTATAAAGAGACGTATGCCCCTACCACTATGCCCTGCCCAGTTTACAGTGGAGAACCCCTCTAAATTGTATCCCTCTGTAATGCTGAATACGCCATTGTACAGATGGAATATCCTGATAAATATGGGGCTATATGTGATCTCCTGATGTGCTTTCTTTCCCCTGTAGCTGGCTGGTGACCATCTTATCTCAGGTCAACCCACTATTCGGACCACAGCTGAAGAACGACACAATATGGTATGTGCGATTCCTGTGGGAATGAAGAGGCTGGAAACACAGGCCTGTAAGGTAATGTATGAGGCGTCACTGGCTCATCATCCTGTCCTACATAAGGCCTGACACAGTGCTCTCTGCTGCCACCTCTGTCCGTTACAGGAACTGTCCAGAGTAGGAGAGGTTTCTATGGGGATTTGCTAATGCTCTGGACAGTACCTGACACGGACAGAGGTGGCAGCAGAGAGCACTGTGTCAGACTGGAAACAATACATCACTTCCTGCAGGACATACAGCAGCTGATAAGTACTAGAAGACTTGCGATATTTAAATAGAAGTAAATTACAAATCTGTATAACTTTCTGACACTGTTGATTTAAAGTATTCACACAGACATAACTTTTGATATGTTGCTGCAGTGATGAGACTAACAATTCCTTCCATACTTGTCTCATTCAGTCTCCATCCCCCAGTTCTCAGCTGCTGCTTTATGCTGAAGACACAAAAATCTTTGTGGGAGTTTATCTCTCCTTCTCCTCCTCCTCCTCCTCCCTTTCTTCTTAGACGACTGATGTAACAAGTCCCTATCTGCAACTTTGTAATGCTGGGAGAGATAATCACAATGAGTTCATCAGCAACTTGACCTCAGAATAACCCTCCCAGCTTTACAAAGAAGCTACAATGTTACAGATAAAGCCAGTCAGGGACTTGTTTACACCTCTCAGAAGGGAGGGAGACGGAGCAAAAAGCTCACACACAGATCTTTGTATCTTTAGCAGAAAGCAGCAGCTCAGAACTGGGGGAAGAAGACTGAGTAGATAATAACAAGTATGGCAGCCACATATCAAAAGTTACGTTTGAGTGAAATACCCCTTTAAATACAACTTTATTTATTCTGGAGTGCCCCTTTACTAACTTTGGATGTGCCACCCTCTTCCCTGGGTACAGTCCTATAACTTAGGGTGTGCTTCCTCATACATTTACATTTTTTTTTTTTTTTTTTTTACTTTATTCTGACTGAACGTTTTATTTGTGAATTGGCATCATTTATATTACCATCATTTCTGTGACTAATTGGTGTATTTCAGTCTATATCTAATATAGAAACTCTCTTGTTGTAGGTTTCCAGTCGATGTGTCGTCCTCATCTCCCTCCTCCCCTTTAATATTACTTGGACTGAGAGGATTCTCCGCCCCCTGTACTTTTCTTGACCAAACCAGAGTGGAAACCAAGTCTGTCCTATGTACAAATTCCTGTCTGACAAAACATTCTGTGTGAACCAGGTCTAAGAATAGACTATGTGATTGTGTCTGAATGATATGTGTAGCCTGCAGGTTCATGGTCCATTATCTGTCAATGGGGAAAACTGGCCATTTTGTCTATAGCAACCATCCCCCCTTATATCAGCGAAAGGTCTATTATTCAAGGCCGGTGGGGCGAAAAGAACCGTCCCGATGACAAATGGTTCGGGCAGCATGAAAGTAATGACAAATTCCCATTAAGAAGTTGTTGTACATCTCTCCTATGGCCAGGACTTAGTATTGTGTGTGACCAATGTAGATGAGGTGCAGGTTCATGAATGAGTCCGCCACCATGCAGTTTATTTATGTGTATTTCCAGTGCAATAAAAGATAACATGATGAAGTCTTATTGTTATTACAATGCTGGGAAAAATCTTAAAGGAATTATCAAGGCATAGAAAAAGATGGCCGCCGCCCTTCCATACCAGCATCTCTCCAGTCCTCAGTTTGGATGTGGCTTTGCAGATCAGTTCCATTAAAGTGAGTGGATGTGTCATGTGAACATGATCCATTTATTACATAGTTCAATCTACACAGCTGGGTTCACACTGCATCCATTTTTTGCCAAAAAAAGAGGACTGCAAAAATGCAGTTTGCACCCAGCTGTGTTGATCCAGAGGAAGGCAAAAACCTTTGTGAAACAAGGCGTGCAAAAGTGTCCAATAGGGTTGATATTCATGGTACTATCAGTGATATGGGAAATTATTTAGCTTTACTAGATAAATGGTCCAAACAATGGAAACTGCAGTTCGATGTTTTCACATGTAAAATATGGAGGGGAGGAGGTATCCTCTATCTGAGTATCATATCAGCAGTTCTGTGTTGGCAAAGACTTCAGAAGAGAAGGATTTAGGGGTAGTGATTTGTGACAGCCTTAAAATGAGTCACCAGTGCAACCAGGCGGTGGGGAAAGCAAATCCTATGCTGGGCTGTGTGTGTGTTTGTGTGTATATATATATATATATATACTGGGCTGTATAGTTAGAGGTATAACTAATAGGAAGAGGGAGATTGTGATCTGCTGTATAGAGCTCTAGTGACATCACATCTGGAATACTGTGTCCAGTTGTGGAGACCTCACCTACATAAAGATATTGATCAAATAGAACGGGTGCAAAGACAAGTTACAGAAATGGTGGAGGGTGTCAGCAGGAAGAGCACAGAGCCAGCTACTGCAGTTTGGAGACTGTCTTGGTACATAAAATGCTAGATTGAAAGGTCAGTGCTTATCTGGGAGCTTGGTGAGAGAAGATTGCTGTATGATGTGCTCGCTGGCTCTATCTCGTTGGCATCGGGTGGGGGGAGCACTGGATATCAAAAAAAGTTTCCCTCCAGTGCACAGGCCAAATCCTTTGACCGGGAAGAGAGATATATATTTCTTAAAGGTAAAATTTGGCAAACTGTGCTTTAGTCTAGTGATTTTATATGCTTCTAATACAGATCAGGTAGCATGGCTTTTACAATGTTTGGAACGGTTATCCTCATTTGGGATGGCTGATCATGGAAGGCAACATAAATGTCACTCTAGAGCAGGAATGGGGAACCTTCGGCCCTCCAGCTTTTGCAAAACTACAATTCCCATCATGCCTGGAGAGCCCTCGGCTCTCCATAACTGATGGCATCTTCGACAAAATCATCGATGACATCACTTATATCATTAGTGACATCACCGATGACCTAATCAACGACATTACTGAAGACATTATCGATGACTTGATTGATGACATCATTATTGTTGATATCATTGACAACATCATCGATAACACCATTGATTACATTATCGACTATATATTCCATGACATCTCTGATGACATCATCCAGCAAACAGTATCCTAGACAGCATTCAATGTATCAAGTAAACATGAGCCTTTATTCCAGTGTCATCAATTGTGTCATCGATGATGTGACCGATTGTCGTCAGTGATGATGTAATCAGATTTAGTTGATGATCTCATCTATCACGTCGCTAATGATGTCATCGATGAAGTCATCTATTATGTTGTTAATAATGACGTTGGTCATCAGAGATGTCGTCAATGATATCATAGATTACCTCGTTGATAACAAGTGCACAATCAATCTGATGACATAAACAATGACACCATTGATTTGATGACATCATCAACACCATTAGTTATGGCATTACAGATGATGTCATCAATCTGATGATATTGATGACCTCAATCTGATGACCTCACCAATGACATTGTTAATGACATTATTGCTCTGATGACATCATCGATGTGATGATCTTTTGACATGGATGACATCACTGATCAATTCGATTACATAATCGTAGACATCTTTGATCTGATGACCTCCTTGGTAGCATCGTAGAATACTTTGTTGATGACATCGATCATCATTTACATCATCGGTCTCATGCCATTACTGGTGACCACACTAATGACATCATTGATTTGACAACATCATCAATGACATCTTTGATCTGATGACAATCTATGACATCATTACTCTGATGAGTTCACTGATCTGGTCACATCACTGATGACCTTGTTGATAACATCATCGATGACATTATTGAACTGATGATATCACCAATGACCATGTTGATGACATAATCGATCTGATGACATCACAAATGACTCATGGATATTATTAATCTAATGACATCATTGAACACAAAGATTACCTATAGACGTCATCAGATCGTTGTCATCACTGATGGTATCACTGAAGAAATCTTTGACCTGTCGACATCATCAATAACCCTACTGATGAGATCATCAATCTGATATTATCAATGTGCAAAAGAACACTGCAGAGACACCATCACATGTCTCGACGTCAGTGAACTAGCCAGACCTTCCCTCCGGGAAGGAACAACCAAGCCAAAGCGTTCTCCAGTCAAGGAAACCACCTCAGCAAGGTATCCATCCACAGACAGCCGTTTCGGGGTTTTTGCCCCTCATCAGTGTGGAGTAGGTTTCTGGCTAGTGGGAGCAATGACTAGTAAGTGCATGCAAAAGGACGCTGGTTGACCTCAGGGAGATCAACCAAAACACCGCAGAGACACCATCACGTGTCTCAACGTCAGTGTATTCTAGAACATTGCCCCCTGGGAAATCGAATATGCAAAAGAACACTGCAGAGACACCATCACATGTCTCGATGTCAGTGAACTAGCCAGACCTTCCCTCCGGGAAGGAACAACCAAGCCAAAGCGTTCTCCAGTCAAGGAAACCACCTCAGCAAGGTATCCATCCACAGACAGCCGTTTCGGGGTTTTTGCCCCTCATCAGTGTGGAGTAGGTTTCTGGCTAGTGGGAGCAATGACTAGTAAGTGCATGCAAAAGGACGCTGGTTGACCTCAGGGAGATCAACCAAAACACCGCAGAGACACCATCACGTGTCTCAACGTCAGTGTATTCTAGAACATTGCCCCCTGGGAAATCGAATATGCAAAAGAACACTGCAGAGACACCATCACATGTCTCGACGTCAGTGAACTAGCCAGACCTTCCCTCCGGGAAGGAACAACCAAGCCAAAGCGTTCTCCAGTCAAGGAAACCACCTCAGCAAGGTATCCATCCACAGACAGCCGTTTCGGGGTTTTTGCCCCTCATCAGTGTGGAGTAGGTTTCTGGCTAGTGGGAGCAATGACTAGTAAGTGCATGCAAAAGGACGCTGGTTGACCTCAGGGAGATCAACCAAAACACCGCAGAGACACCATCACGTGTCTCAACGTCAGTGTATTCTAGAACATTGCCCCCTAGTCATTGCTCCCACTAGCCAGAAACCTACTCCACACTGATGAGGGGCAAAAACCCCGAAACGGCTGTCTGTGGATGGATACCTTGCTGAGGTGGTTTCCTTGACTGGAGAACGCTTTGGCTTGGTTGTTCCTTCCCGGAGGGAAGGTCTGGCTAGTTCACTGACGTCGAGACATGTGATGGTGTCTCTGCAGTGTTCTTTTGCATATTCGATTTCCCAGGGGGCAATGTTCTAGAATACACTGACGTTGAGACACGTGATGGTGTCTCTGCGGTGTTTTGGTTGATCTCCCTGAGGTCAACCAGCGTCCTTTTGCATGCACTTACTAGTCATTGCTCCCACTAGCCAGAAACCTACTCCACACTGATGAGGGCAAAAACCCCGAAACGGCTGTCTGTGGATGGATACCTTGCTGAGGTGGTTTCCTTGACTGGAGAACGCTTTGGCTTGGTTGTTCCTTCCCGGAGGGAAGGTCTGGCTAGTTCACTGACGTCGAGACATGTGATGGTGTCTCTGCAGTGTTCTTTTGCATATTCGATTTCCCAGGGGGCAATGTTCTAGAATACACTGACGTTGAGACACGTGATGGTGTCTCTGCGGTGTTTTGGTTGATCTCCCTGAGGTCAACCAGCGTCCTTTTGCATGCACTTACTAGTCATTGCTCCCACTAGCCAGAAACCTACTCCACACTGATGAGGGGCAAAAACCCCGAAATGGCTGTCTGTGGATGGATACCTTGCTGAGGTGGTTTCCTTGACTGGAGAACGCTTTGGCTTGGTTGTTCCTTCCCGGAGGGAAGGTCTGGCTAGTTCACTGACGTCGAGACATGTGATGGTGTCTCTGCAGTGTTCTTTTGCATATTCGATTTCCCAGGGGGCAATGTTCTAGAATACACTGACGTTGAGACACGTGATGGTGTCTCTGCGGTGTTTTGGTTGATCTCCCTGAGGTCAACCAGCGTCCTTTTGCATGCACTTACTAGTCATTGCTCCCACTAGCCAGAAACCTACTCCACACTGATGAGGGGCAAAAACCCCGAAACGGCTGTCTGTGGATGGATACCTTGCTGAGGTGGTTTCCTTGACTGGAGAACGCTTTGGCTTGGTTGTTCCTTCCCGGAGGGAAGGTCTGGCTAGTTCACTGACGTCGAGACATGTGATGGTGTCTCTGCAGTGTTCTTTTGCATATTCGATTTCCCAGGGGGCAATGTTCTAGAATACACTGACGTTGAGACACGTGATGGTGTCTCTGCGGTGTTTTGGTTGATCTCCCTGAGGTCAACCAGCGTCCTTTTGCATGCACTTACTAGTCATTGCTCCCACTAGCCAGAAACCTACTCCACACTGATGAGGGGCAAAAACCCCGAAACGGCTGTCTGTGGATGGATACCTTGCTGAGGTGGTTTCCTTGACTGGAGAACGCTTTGGCTTGGTTGTTCCTTCCCGGAGGGGAGGTCTGGCTAGTTCACTGACGTCGAGACATGTGATGGTGTCTCTGCAGTGTTCTTTTGCATATTCGATTTCCCAGGGGGCAATGTTCTAGAATACACTGACGTTGAGACACGTGATGGTGTCTCTGCGGTGTTTTGGTTGATCTCCCTGAGGTCAACCAGCGTCCTTCTGATATTATCAATGACATCATTGTTGGCAACATCGATCTGATGACTTGATCTGTTGGCATAATCAATGACATCATCAATTTGATGACATCTTCTATGACATCGCTGATGGCATTATCAATATGATTACATAATTGATGACATCACTGATTACATCAAGGATCTGATATCACCGGTAACGTCAATAACATTGATCTGATAACATTATCAATCTAATGACATCAATGATCTGATGACATCGATACATCACAGACATCATGGATCTGATATGGCTGACATCATCAATGTCATTGCTGATGACATGATCGATGTCATCATCGATATGATGGAATCACTGATGGACATCATCGCTTTGATGACTTTACCAATTACATCTTTGGTCTGATGACATCATCAATTACATTGTTGATGACAGCATCGAGTGCATCATCAGTGCATCAGTCTGATGACATCTGCTATGACACTATTGATCTGATGACAAACAATTATATCACTACTGACATCATTAATCTGATACATCATCAATGACATCGCTCTAATGACATAGATCTGATGACATCTATGACATTGCTGATGGTATCATCACTTATGACACCTTGAAGCTGACAACATCGGTGACCTTGTTTATGACATCGATCAGATGACATCACCGATGACCTCATGGATTACATAATCGATCTAAAGACATCATCAATGACCTTATTGATGACATTGATTACATTATTGGCTTCTCTCTCCCAAAACAAAGGGGTCAGGCTGTGATTTTCCATCATGTCCAACCCCTATCACCCCCATCGGTGGGGAGAGCCCCATACACCTTATTCTGACTGCCAAACCCACCGCAAGAGCAGAGTATGGCCGACAAAAGTATAAGGCACATGGGGACCTTTACTTTTATGACCAATGTAGAAGAGGTCCTACGAGTGATTCTGCTACCATGCATTTAATTTTTTTTGTGTAATTCTAGAAAATGTTAAATAAAGTCTTATTGTTGTTACTAGGTAACAATGCTGGAACAAGTTTAAAGGGATTATCCAGGCTTAGAAAAACCTTCCAGTAACTGCACTACTGCCATCCTCAGCTTGGGTGTGGTTTGCAGCTGAAGTGAATGGAGCTGAACTGTAATACCGCACACAACCTGAGGACAGGGGTAGTGCTCTTTTTACAATAGAGTAGTTGTGGTTTTTCTTATCCTGAATGACCCCTTTAAATGTTTTGCTGTATGACATAAATGAAGTGAGCAAACAGAACACAGGAGGCTTTTTTATCAGAGTGGGACTTTACTGAAATGCTTGAAACAATGAGAACACAGATTCACATTAAATTCAAAGGGGCACAGAACAAATAGTGTTAAAGGGATGGTATATATATTAAAAAATAAAATAAAAATGTCCGCCTCCTTCCAGAAACAGGTTTTGGGTCTAAGGGCCCGTTCACACTACGGAATCGGCGCCGGAATTCCCGCCCGCAGACTCCCCGCTAAATCCCGCCTATCTCTTGGTAGGGCTCGTGCGCTTCTGCGCCTCTCCGCTCACAGAATGCTCAGCTGAATAGAAAAAAGCTGCAATACCACACACAGCCTGTAGACAGAAGGTGGTGCTGTTTTTGGAAGAAAGCAGCCATGTTTTCCAACCTCTTGGACATGGTTAGAAATGAGATTTCACAGCATGAAAATAAAAAAAAAAGTGGAATGTATGCAAATACAGGGAATGATGGCTGCAGGAAACTCACAGTCCAGTCTGAACACGATACGTTATATTCCTTCCGTTAACTTATCACACTTGTTCCTTGGGACACAAATATCACTAGCCGTGTGTTGGCGCATGTGTAATAGGAGGGTGCTATAGACCAGGGGTGTCAAATTTGTGGCCCTCCAGCTGCTGCAAAACTGATATTCCCATCATGCCTGGACAGCCGAAGCTAAGGGCCGCAGATTCCCCATCCCTGCTACAGTCAGAACCTCTCCCTTAAAGGGGTGCCCAGACGATATATGAAAGGTGCCATGTGTCTCCTCGCCCTATCATCATCCACCAGTCAGGAAGGTGAATTGCAGCTGCACTGACTGCTAGTGTCTACCCTGACACACCACAACACAAGGCATATAAAGACTGACGCTCTCACTGGTGAATATACTATCATTCACTAAGCTAGATTATGGGGGAAGTGTATTAAACAAGGAGGGCTAGGCAATGTGCCCTTCCAACTGTTGTAGAACTACAACTGCCATCATGCTTTGCCAGTCTGCACTTATAGCAGGGGTGGGGAACCGTCGGCCCTCCAGCTTTGGCTCTTCAGGCATGATGAGAATTGTAATTTTGCAACAGCTGGAGGGACGAAGGTTCCCCATCCCGGACTTATAGTTTCACGCCAGCTGGAGAGCCACCTTGTCCCTCCAGCTGTTGCAGAACTACAACTCCCATCATGCCTGGACATCCAAAGCTTTAGCTTCCAAGGCTCCCTTACCCCTGATCTATAGCCACAATGGACCACCATTAGGGTATATTCACACTCAGCAGAGTCTGTTCCATTCATCTGAATGTTAGTGCTGTTTTCGTGACATGTGAATGTATTTCTGCAACAAACCTGCCGTGTGTGAATTAACCCTCATGCTGAGACTAAACATGGGATGAAGGAGAGAAACGCCTACTATATTAGTAAACCTGCTATATTAGATATCACCTCTCCACAGGACAGATGACTACTTACAGATCAGTGGGGGTCTTACATCCAGAACCCACAGAGAACAGAGCAGCAGCATGCATGCCTGACCTCTGCTCCTTTCATCCTCCAAGACTCCTGAAGATGGCTTAGTACATAAACGGTGTGTCTATTCTGCACCCATGTGAATATAATAGACAGAGATGGGAAACCTTCAGCCCTCCAACTGTTACACAACTACAATTCTTTATCATGCTTGGACAGCCAGGCATGATGGGAATTGTAGTTTTGCAACAGCCACAGGTTCATAGAGTCTCGGCTCCCCGATATGGTTCACTCTCAGTATAAACCTGAAATCTCATGCCCGAGCATCCATGATGTCTGTATAGCATCATACATCCTGTGAATAAAGACGCATCTTTTATCACTATTCATGGTGATTGCCATTGGTCTAGCTGCCAGTACATATCGAGGTATTGCTTACATAGCGGTTACCATCACATTTCTAGTGTGTATGGTAGATAATACCCATGATAAGTCCCTGTTATCTTTAGCTATGAGATACTTGGAATGTAAAAATTGGACTTGAGCTCTACAAAATGAGCCCAATATGTGAACTGCTGCCTTCAAGGCAGAAGACAGGAGATATGTGCACACAGGTCATCTATACACAGTGTATACCGGCAGCCATCAGATGGTTTATACTAATACCGGGCAGCATTATATGCACCAAACCATTAACAATCACAACCTAGCTGGCAGTGATCTGATTGGCTGTCGGACACAACATACAGATGACACACAATGTTTTCTCTTCTGCTGAAAGTTAGGGTGCCATTATCTCCTATAGTTAGAGGGTAAAAAAAAATTACTTCAAAATCAACTGGTGTCAGAAAGTGCCAGAGATCTGTAATTTACTTCTATTAAAAAATCGCAAGTCTTTCAGTACTTATCTGCAGCTGTATGTCATAAACATAGAATTTAGATATGCAGGACAAACAGCAGCTGATAAGTATTGGGAGATGGGGGGGGGGTTGACAGAAGTAAATTACAAATCTCTGACGCCAGTTGTTTTAAAAGAAAAAAAAATTACTTGAGTTGCCCTTTAAATATCATTACAAGAGCTTTCTAAGAACTTTAGTCACATTTAATTGGGGTCTTGTAACTGGAACACCGAGCTCAAAGGGTATCCAATGAGGAGGGGGGGGGGGGCTTGAACTTCTTTGAAGTCAATGGTAAAAAGATCAGGGGCAAATAATTGTCAGCAAAAGGGAAAACATTTTAAACCAATAATTACAGGCGTTGTCCAGGTCCAGAAAAACATTTCATCCTTCTTCCACAAACAGCGCCACTCTTGTCCTCAGTTTGGGTGTGGGTATTGCAGTTCAGTTCCAGTGAAGTGAATGGAGCTGAATTGTAATACCGCACAACCTGAGAACAGGGGTGGTGCTGTTTTTGCTACAAAATAACCCTGTTAACCTCTTCACTGTTAAAAATCAATATCCCAATACTCCATACTGGATCAGCACTATCTAGGAATTGCAGCCTCTGCTATGACATGAACTCCCTCCTCGAGCAATAACAAGTCCAGAGCGGAGGCCCGTGCTAGTCTCCTGTGAATGCGTCTTAACCGGAGAATATACAGTATAATGGACAGCAGCACCACCAGAATGCAGGCGAAGAACAGATAGTGGTTGTAGACAAACGAGATCCTGTACCAGCTGACGTGAGCAGGACGGGCGCTCTCCTGGCGGATATCCCTGCAAAAAGAGAGAAACATGCTTTTAAGGTGGTGGCACTGGGTGTACAAAAGATAGATAGGAAATGGACTGGTTACTGTCAGCAAGTATGCCAACCATCCCATGCACACAATCACTTGCCCCAGTGGTGATGCTTGTGTGTACAGTGTGAATGCCAACTGGATGCATCATATGAGAGTAATAAGGGAGGAAGGGCACAGACGTTACTTCAAACATGATGCCCCATACACAGAACTGACAGAGGTTGGGAAGAGTTTGGGGAAAACAGCTCCCTGCCTACTTCATAACCAGTCCCCTGTCAGGTACCTGAGCGGCAGGAAGCGAGTTTTGTAGAGCATTGCCCCGAGTGTCCACTGGACCTCCTTATCATACACCAGCTGGGCAGTCTTGAGGTTTGAGTAATGGTACGGAAAGTGGAAACCGTCATGAAGAACTTTGTGCATCCATGCAGACTTAAAACACTGATACCTGGAAACAGAAATGTATAATAGATGATCACCCATACGTGGACACGAAGACTGAGACAAACGCTTTTGTAGCGGTGGTGGTTGTAACTTTTTTTTTTTTTAGTTTATTAATATATATATGGATGGGGCCTTAGTTTTGTACTAGTACCACAATGGTGTGTTTATTTTGCCTCTAACCCCAACCCCCATTCCCAAGATCACAGTGATCCGAGTTCAAATCTGTACCTTTCCCCACCAATAGTCAAGTGGGCAGTAACTTGTAGAAGTGGGTGTGAATCTTAGGGCCCTTATACAAGGAGCGATATTTGGCCGAATTATCCCGATTCGGCCAATTATCGATCAGTGTAATAGAGACATCGATCAGCCGATTAAACAATTGGCTGATCGCAGATGAGGGGATGGGACGCGCTGGACAGACTGGGACCGAATGGGAGGTTACTTCAATGTATGTCTGGGGGAATGTTGCCCATCCACCTTCAAGAAATAGCAGCGCAGACTAGGCCGCCAGATGTCCCGGATATTACTCCAATGCTGTGTAAAGTATGGGAAAAGATCAAACAGCTTCTTGGGTGTGGGGGGCATACTGAATATACGCCTCTGTGGAATAATCCAGATTTGCGGCACTTTATTTTGTTGGAGGGGAGTAGTGAATGGGAAAGCAGAGGTGTGTGCAGGGTGTCGCAGCTATATAAGGAAGGTATCTAAGTCTTTTGCTATGTTACAGGAAGAATTTCAGATACCCCAAGTAATGTTCTATAGATATCTGCAGCTGCGACATGCCATTGCAGCTCAATTTGCCACACCACCACAGATTGCGACATGTATCGTTCTCCGCTCGGTGTTGACTGCGGAGGACTCAAGGGGTCTTATATAATTTATTTATCAACATCTATTGTCTACATTCCATGCTGACAAACCCCTAACGGTAAAGGCTAAATGGAAGGCAGACGTGGGACCTATTACTGAGGAGCAGTGGACTGAGATCTTGGCACTGACGCCTAAGTTGGCTCTGTCTGAAACACATAGGAAATCACAACTGTTTCTTCTTTATAGAGTCTATCGAACCCCGAAATTTCTATATGATATAGGCCTGAGGCCTGACTAAGTGCCCTCGATGTCAGATGGAGGGAGCCCACATAATTCATATTATGTGGAGCTGTACAGAACTGGAGAGATATTGGAAAGGAGTCCTTGCTTTAATTAACCCTTTCCCGCACGAGGACGTAACTGTACGTCCTCATGCGGGTGCGGCGACCCCGCTCTGAACCGCAGCGGTCCCGGGTGCCGCTTGTAGCCCGGGACCGCCGGTATTAGCGGGCACGGTCTGATCGCCGTGCCCGCTAATATAGTAATCAGATGCAGCTGTCAAATATGACAGCTGAATCCGATTACTGGACGCAGCTTATCCCTGGTGTCTAGTGGCGGAGCGATCTCCGTAACTGAAGCCGGCCGGGGACCGCTCCAAGATGGCATATCTATGCTGCAGAGATCTCTATGAGAGATCAAAGTGTATATACTAGAAGTCCCCTAGGGGGAATAACCCTAACCCCAGGGGGGCTTCTAGTATAGGTGTATATAAAAAAAAAAAAAAAAAAAAAAAAAAAAAGAAGAAGTGTTGTTTATAGTAAAAAGCCCCCTCCCCTAATAAAAGTCAGAATCACCCCCCTTTTCCCAGGTTTTAAATAAAAGTAAACAAATAAATAAACATGTTTGCTATCGCTGCGTGCGTAATCGCCCGAACTATTAATTAATCACATTTCTGATCTCGCACGGTAAATGGCGTCAGCGCAAAAAAATCCCAAAGTGCAAAATTGCGCATTTTTGGTTGCATCAAATCCAAAAAAAAATGTAATAAAAAGCGATCAAAAAGTCGTATATGCGTAATCAAGGTCTCGATAGAAAGGACAGATCATGGCGCAAAAAATGACACCTCACACAGCCCCATAGACCAAAGGATAAAAGCGCTATAAGCCTGGGAATGGAGCAATTTTAAGGAACGTATATTTGTTAACAATGGTTTGAATTTTTTACAGGCCATCAGATACAATATAAGTTATACATGTTACATATCGTTTTAATCGTAACAACTTGAGGAACATGCATAACAAGTCAGTTTTACCCCAGGGCGAATGGCGTAAAAACACATTCCCCCCAAATAAAAGAAATGCGTTTTTTCTTTCAATTTCACCACACTTTGAATTTTTTTTTGGTTTTGCAGTGTATTTTATGCAAAAATTCAGCCTGTCATTGCAAAGTACAATTAGTGACGCAAAAAATAAGGGCTCATATGGGTCTGTAGGTGTAAAAATGCAAGTGCTATGGCCTTTTAAGCACAAGGAGGAAAAAACGAAAACGCAAAAACGAAAATTAACCTGGTCCCGAAGGGGTTAAAAAAGTATACCATATCACGATACCCCTTGAGCCCTTGCGGTGCATACTAGGTCTGGTGGGCGGGTCGGCTGAACCCGCTGGAGCGGAATTGACAAAATGCAGATTATATCAGGCCCGCAAATTGATAGCTCAGCATTGGTTGCAAGCTGAACCCCCTACTATGGTTGAATTGACCAATAAATTAAATAATATGATACGACTGGAGAAAGGGATATATAAAAAAAGGAAGGCCATGAAGAAATATGAAACCATTTGGGGCCCATGGGTGGACACTCCCGGTTTGCCGTCCCACTTTCTAAAGCGTAACCCTATGGAAGCTTTTCTATTGTTGGCTGATCAAAACGTAGACGCCGTGCGGAATAGGCCTTAAAGGACTCGAGGCCTCTAGTGACTTTCTATAATTAGTGGTGCATTTTGTAGATGTGCTGGAGAGAATGTTGGTGTGAATGGGGTGTGTGAGTGGGGTCCCCTGCCTGGGGAAGATGCAAATTGATGATCGGATATGTAACAGAACGTACTGATATATTTATACAAGATATATTTTTGTGATGACTGAGTTTTCTTGTTAAAACATGTGACGGGGAAGGGACATGTAGTCCTAAGGGTTGGGGGGAGGGGGAAGTTGTGGGAGAGAAGGGGTGGAGGGGTTGGGCAGGGGTTTGTTGTAAAATTGAAAAAAGTTTACTAAAAAATATCGGATTAAAAAAAAAAAAAAAAAAAAAAACTATTGGCTGATCGTTCTTTAAGGTCCATACCTAAAATCATTGGCCGCCGAAGGCACATCGCTAAGTGTAACAGCTATGCGCAGCCGACGGCTGACAACTGAACAGTTAATACATTATCTGCCCATGCTCCCGGTCTTCTCTTGCACTCTGCATGCGTCCCGGCACCATGGCTGCAGCCTCAGAGCGGCCTGTGTGAGCTGATGGTCCCGGCCAGTGATTGGCTGAGTGGCCTGTCAGCTCAGAAACCGCTGCAAAGCTGCAGCGCTGGGAAGCAAGTAGAAGGCAGGAGAAGACCAGGAGCATAGAGAGGTCATATATAACAGTTTGTTCAAGTGCTAGCCACCAGCTGCACATCGCTATTACACATAGCGATGTGCGGTCGGCAGCAGATGATTTTAGGTCCAGACCAACGTAACGATCAGCCGATGATTTTTGTCATCATCTGATCGTTGTCTCCATCACATAAAGCGATAATTGGATGATTTGGGCGATTATCGCTCTAGGTAATAGGGCCCTAACAGTGACATTCAGAATACCATGGGAAATGCAAGTATTACCTAAAACCAACATGTCAGATGAGATATGTCCAATATCCGAATAACACTTACTTTAATCGATGCTTGTCAGCATGTCCGGAGTACAGACCATTGTTAAAGCGTTCGGTCAATGTTGTCCACGGCATGCTGCAGTAATCCTGTAGAGAAGAGCAGGAGGGTGAAGATGTATAAACTAATTTCACAATCCTGAAGAGGTTTGGTCACTGTTACGTACTTTGGCAGCTTTGGAAAACTTCTTATTGTCGTACGCTCCTCCCATGCGCAGCACGTCCTCTGTGCAATAGTAAAACTCAGAGAAACCGTAGAACTCGCTGTTTGAAAAATCAATAGCTGGTTGGTACACCCCATTCAGATAGGCCTGAGAGTCATTGGATTTGGATAAGAGGGGTTCCAGTAGCTGCCGGCAGCTATCCCAGTTCCCTTTGCCCAAGATATGGAAGTCTTGGTCTTGCCGCTGAATCTTGTCTTCGTGGCCAACTGGTAGACATGGGTCCAAGTATGGAGTGGCGGGGTTTATTCCCTTCTGTTCTCCCAACACTCTACAGATAAACAGGAAAGGGACATTTGCATCATTGCAGAGACATGAAGGTATAAAGCCATTTTGTTCCACATCACAGTATTCCCATCAAGTAAAGAAATGGCATAAGGCTAGAATATGCCATCACTTTATGACTGATAAAGGGTGGTCTGATCACTGGGCCAACACGATCATAAAAAGGGGGCACAGTGCTAGCGTACAGTTGCTTTTTCTTTAGTCTGCCCTCTGCCTACTCAGGTGAGATGAGAACTGCAGAGTCAGCGGAATGGGGCTGGCTGCAGGTATGTGCCCAACCAAGTGGCAGGGAGTGGCTATGGGCAGAACTACATACCCTTTACTCCCCCAACCAGTGGACGTCCCAGAGGTCAGACCCTCACCAATCAGAAAGTGATGGCAGATAGGAATATCCCCTTTAAAGAGTCGCTGTCATTTAACAAAAGGGACTTAACATGCCAAAAAGTTTTGAACTGCCAGACTGGGTTTTAAGACCCAAACTGTTCACTGAAACAAAGTGGGAGAAGCACGTGACTGAACGTTTCTCTTCCCAGCTGGCTGAAGGGGATGGACTATATAGTAAGACATGTATCGGTCCTTCATATCTAGTAGGAAAGGGGGTCTAGCAAAGCAACCTTGAGATGCCACAACCTGGGGGGGCTGCAACTTATGTACACAGCTCTACATTCTAGTCCAATGAAGTTATGGCCAGGCCAGAGGTCACAGGTCATACAGTCTCTAATAAGATGCAGACCTCCTTTCCAAATTCCAGCAGGTATAACAGCTACTCCCAACAGATGATGTGTAAAATTGCTTTATAAAAATAATAAAAACATGTATAAAAGGCTCAGCATTACGCGTTTCTAGACCGGACTGGTCTCTTCATCAGATGAAGAGACCAGTCAGGTCTAGAAACGCGTAATGCTGAGCCTTTTATACATGTTTTTATTATTTTAATAAAGCAATTTTACACATCTGTTGGGAGTAGCTGCGCCTGTTATACCTGCTGGAATTTGGAGAGGAGGCCTGCATCTTGTTACGGCCCTGGCGTGGGTCTGCAGGAAGGCTGCACACTGGTTCCGTTCTTGAGTATACGCATGGAGAATTGTGCCTCGATCTTGCACAACTTAGCCAGGTGAGAGGGGAGCCGGTTTCACTCCGGTACTGAAATTCTATACACCCCATTGCATCTGGTCCTGCACATGGAGCGCTGTCTTTGTTCTCTTTTTCTCTAGCTAATGTCTCTAATGTCAGTATCAATCCCGACTGGAGTCAATATAATAAACATTGGAATTGGTTATTGCTACAACTCCAGTGACTGTAACTTATACCTGTTTTTGGTCACAGTCTCATTGAACACCATGTCTTCATATCGCTGACGGGCAAAATTCCCTCCAAAGCCCAAGAAGGTTGTGACGTACACCCTGTAGACGTGCTCGGTGTGCTGCAAATCACAGCCCAGGTTAAACTCTGCCAGCATCAGTTTTGCAGCTTCCTCCTGAAGGTACATTAACAGAATGTCAATTACAGGCCTCGCATTTATAACTCTGCTGGTTATCATATTTAGGCCATGTTCACACTCTGTATAAACAATTGTGATGTGTGTGTAATGTTCACCCAGACGATACTATAGTATTGGCCAGGAGAACATCACTTTATTTGAATTGGAATGTGGGCACATTTGAGTGTGCCCGCACTCCAACTAGCTATAGAACACAATGTAAAGTACGGTAGGGAGCCGTACATTACACTGTGAACACAGGCTCTCTTGTACGGCTGCTGTTCACTGAATAGGAGCCGCACAAAATAGACCTGTCAATTTTGTTCGGCCGAAGAGAACCACGGCTGTAGTGTATACAGTGCGTTTACACTACAGCTGTGATTTCATGCAACCTAGAGCAATGCCGCAGTGTCAACGGCTGTTTAGTGAAAAAAAAAACACTGTGTGAATGAGGTCTTAAAGTGAAATATTAAGATCAGCTTCCCATTTTGAAGGATGGGTTTTACTACATTCAGCTGCTGAATAGTGTCATCTACATCACATCAACTACTGTGACAAACACTAAATCAGCAATGAATACTGGGAGGGTGCAGCAGATTTGTAAATGCAGCTCTGTAGTATAATGCAGGCTGTAAATCAGTACAAGACAATGATATGTGATGGTGATGACCGACTACAGATCTCACAGCCCATGACAAGCTCTGGAGCTGAAGCTATACATATACTCACATGTTCTGCAGAGGGGAAGGTCATCGTTTTTGGAACCTCATAGGCAATCTGCAGCGAGCCGCCACCCATATCTATAATGCCCACTGTTCTCTTGCGGATAATGGCGTCTTCTTGTGTTCCTATAGTCACCGCAACCACAGCATCTTCCTCTACAGAAATGAAGGAGTAACAGTCATTAATCCTGAAGTTGTCCTATTGCTATGCCAGGAGGACATCTTCGAAACCCTAAACTAAAATCATCTGTAAGTAGGGTAAAGGATGCAGACACCAAATCTGTAATTTGTAGCTTTTAACTCCTTTGTATTTTCTTGTTGTAAGCCTACACACTGGGCATGTTGATGCATAGAGAGGACTACTTAACTGAAGAATATAATGGAGAGGACTACATAGACTATTTTTGCCTTATAGCAAATGAATGAAAGAACATAGAAAGATAAAAAAAAGTGCAGCTATAGAATCAGCATTGTATACTCTACTAATAACTTAAGTTTAGCGGGTGTTTTGAAGGTAACAGAGTCCCTTTAGGACCCTATTCCACCGGACGATTATCGTTTGCATAATCATTAACGATTAACGATCTCAAACGAGCGCTATTGTGAAAGACCTGAAAATGTTCACTCATTTCCATGGAACGATAATCGTTACTTATGATCGTATTTGCGATCGTTTTTTCTTCGCTATTGCGTTCGTATCTACTGCGAACGACGTCTTATTCAATGTGAACGATTTGCGAACGTTTTGCGAACGAGCAACGATAAAAATAGGTCCAGGTCTTATAAAGCGATCAACGATTTCTCGTTCGGTCGTTAATCGTTAACTGCATTTCTACCGAACGATTATCGTTCAGATTCGAACGATTTAACGATAATCTGAACGATAATCGTCCGGTGGAATAGGGCCCTTAAGAATATGCCAGATGTTTTACAGCGGCTCAGGCTGTTATATTGGTTCAGGGGCCATAGTAAATCTGGGCCATTATTTGCTACTCACCATCTACAACATGGTCGAATCGACCAAGTACAAAATTAATACTGATCCATGCGTATACACCTGTAGAGGAAAACAGACACAAATGAGATAACAGGTAACATAATGTAACAGGTAACACATGATATGATCCTAAATGAAGGGATATTTCCATCTGGACATGTATGTCTTATCCACAGGATATGTTTTAAATATTTAACAGATCCAGGGCCCACATCTATCTCCTGTCTGGGGGACTGCAGACCCTTGTCTCGCCCGGTAATGTGGCTGCTGGTCACTGCATCTAAGAGTGAACAAAGATGCGGCTGGGACTACAGAAAGTGCGGAGCTCACTGTATATCTACATTCCTGCCCACTTCCCTGCCTGGATGAAGCAGCTAGTGGACACAGGAGCACGTCACAGGGCTGGGACCCGCATCTATCAGACAGCCCTGTGCATGAGCCATAAATGTCTAAGATGGAAACAATACTTAATCTTTGTGATACCTTCTTGTTTTCCGGAGATGACCTCTACATGAGCTTCTGAGAAAAGAAAGTCAAATTCCTGGGGGACGTCCCTCACCAGATCCTGGAGGATGGCGCTCTGCTGACTAAGAAGAACAAGTGTTATATCATATTCTGCCCCATTCATTGTGGTGATAAAACACTATGATTATATTTGTAGCATAGAGAGTTCTCACCTCTCTGGCAGGACCCTCATGCCCGCAGTGCACAGGATGTAGAGAGGGGTCTCCTTGTGTTTGGCTTTTGGGATGTAGGATGCTGCATAAGATAACAGGGGGTTCATGTAGTCGCTTGTTTTTTCTGGTGTAGCTGCCATTGAAGAAATACCTATAGGAATGCAAACAAGTCAACAAAGTTACGTTATATCACAAAACAGTCACTAGGGGGCAGCATATACTGACTTCTACCACACAATAGGAGCATAATATACATTAGTAATGGTATTTGTATAACATTATGATGCCAGAACAAGCAGATTACATAACAAGGTACCTGGTTTAATCTTCTTCACCACAGGTTTGCTGCCATGATCCCTCATCTGCTTAATATCCAGGAGGTCGTGTGGATTGCCATTGTGCGGCGGCCAAAAGTACACAAACACCCGGGAGCCGCTGCTGCCACAGTCAATGACAATTCCATAGTTTAACTTGGTGTCCTTTATATCTGTGGCTTCCAAGTCCTCGATCTGATCCAGATATCTATAAGACAAGAACAGAACAGATGGAGGAAGTCAGAGGAGCACTAACAAAAACTGTACCTCTTCACTTATTAGGATGGAGGGGCCCCAGAACAGGTCGGCTACATACTAGTTCTCAATGGACCACAAGAACCTTAAAGGGGAACTCTGGTGAAAATGTTATTCTTTCAAATCAATGGGTGTCAGAAACTTATATAGATTTGTCATTTACTTTTATTTAAAAATCTCAAGTCAGTACTTGACAGCTGCTGTATGTGCTGCAGGAAGTGGTGTATTCTTTCCAGTCGGACAGAGGTGGCAGCAGAGGGCACTGTGTCAGTCATGAACTGTTGAGAGCAGTAGCAAATCCCCATAGTAATTTTTTTTATATCCACATAATATAGCAAATATTACTGTTGTTTCTATATAGTTTGTTAACCCATATGTTAGCTTGATGTACAAACATGTTAACTTTACTGTAGGCACTAAAGTCAGTGCTTATAGACTCTCTCTTTTGTAATATGTTCTTAAAAGAACCTAATAAAAACATTGAACCAGAAAACCTCTACTGCTCTCCAGACTAGAAAAAAAAATTCCACCACTTCCTGCAGGACACACAGCAGCTGATAAGCACTGGAAGACTTGAGATTTTTTAATAAAAGTAAATTGCAAATCTCTGGCACTTTATGGCACCAGTTGATATGAAATGAAAAAAAAAAATCTTTGTTGAACAACCCCTTTAAAGTTTCCCTAAAACGTCCAAGTCTGCTTTGAATTCCGTCATAAACGTAAACATTTTTAACCAATTCCGATCTAGTGTTATAATATTTATTATCTTATCCTAAACCAAAATGAACCTCGCTGTTCGCTATCCGCACAATGATGGAAGCGACTGAGAATCTCAGAGCTCTTACACCTCATCCGATGCCACCTGGGAGCAGGTCGTATAGATCGGATAATGGGCCTAATGCACAGGAAAAACACTGATGAAGACTCAAACGCTCCGCCGAGGATGCTAATAGGAGGGATTATATTCTGCTTACATCTACGCTGTGTCTGTCTGCAGCTCCACGACCATCTATTATATGAAATCATCGCCCAGCAAACAGGGACGCTTGGGTTTTGCTTACGAGGCAGAAATTAAAATGGAGCCACCGGTTAACCAGGTCAGGGCGAGGAGATAATAGACTACAATGCCCATTAGGATAAACATAACGTGGTTAGGACACCACAGGAGCATCATGTTCCCTACCAGTAACAGGGCCGGCTGTCTGAGGAGTGACAGCCATTGTACAAGCATTCCAGGACCACCAGACTAAAATCGACTCGTCCGGGGGGCTGACTGGTAAGTAAAACCTCAATCAGGTTACAGTGTAATACAACTTGTTCCTGCAAGCGGAAAAATCCCACCGCAGGTCGGGGAGGCGATGGCTGACAGCATTACAGCGGGCCCCAGCTGCTGCTGCTGTGCCATGGCGCTCCTCATTCCACCGTCTTAGGTTACAGGAGCTGTGGTTACATCATGTCTTGGCTTCCTTTACGGTGGTCTTGAAGGTTGCTGAAGCTTCTTAATCCCTTTGTTGGACGTGCACATTATTAGGACCCCTATGTGGGGTTAATGAGGGTATTAACACCTCTGGATATCTGGGCCTCTGTGCAGCCCCCTAATATCTCAGCCTTTAATCCCCATCTCTACGGTTGGTTTATATCTCTCCAGACAGCTGACACTTCTAATAGGAAGACATGGAAGGATATTTTTTATATTATTTTATTTTTTAATAATATTTTTATATCATATTCCGGCGAGGACGTGTTAGAAAGGACACTGTTTGTAGGTGCTTCACACAATGATTTTTCATCACACATGCTGCAAACTAAATGTACAGCATGTAATCAGCTCGCTTTAAAGTAAAAAAAAAAAATTTGAGATGTTTCGGAAATGTTAAAGTCTTGATCAGTTGCGGTTCAAGGTGCTTATACCCCACTGATCACTAGATATAATAGCTCTTCATGCTAATGCCAGGGGTCTTAAAGCGACTCTATACTCACAATCTGACCCCCCAAACAGATTGTACCTTCGGATAGCTGCTTTTAATCCAAGATCTGTCCTGGGGTTGGATCGGCAGGTAATGTAGTTATTGTCCTAAAAAACAACTTTTAATCTTGCAGCCCTGTGTTAAATTGGCGTGGCCTAGAGTGTCTATTCCCTAGGATTGCAACACTCCTCCATCCCTCCTCCCCGCCCTCCTCGTCATTAGGAATGCTCCTAGAACATTTTCTACTATTCCTCACCTGTATGTACACTGCACAGGTGCCTTAAAGGGACTCTGTACCCACAATCTGACCCCCCCAAACCACTTGTACCTTCAGATAGCTGCTTTTAATCAAAGATCTGTCCTGGGGTCCGTTCGGCAGGTGATGCAGTCATTGTCCTAAAAAACAACTTTTAAAAACTTTGCACCACCCCTCCGTCCCTCCTCCCCACCCTCTTCATCACTAGGATGCCACTGGAACATTTTCTCCTGTCTGAACATTGCACAGGTGCCTTAACGATACAGCCCATGTTCAGTATTCACACAGCTGATGAATAGGAGGCAATCTGTCTAAGGGTGCCTTCACACCTACCGGATCCGCAGCGGATCTCACTTCTGCGAATTCGGAGCGAGATCCACTGCGGATCCGGTACCATTCACCCTAATGATAGCACATACCCGCAGCGGGATTGACATCCCGCTGTGAGTATGAGCTTTAACCCACTGGCGCCCGCAGCCCCGCCGCTGCCCCCATCAGCCCCGGCGCCCGCATCCCCAATCGCCGCCCGGACGCATCCTCGATCATCCCTGCAGCCAGCACGCATCCCCGATCGCTGCTCGCATCCCCCATCATCTCTGCAGCCCGCCCGCATCATCCCCGCAGCCTGTCCGCATTCCCGATCATCCCCGCAGCCGGCACGCATCCCCGATCGCCGCCCCAGGGGGTTAAAGCTCATATTCACAGCGGGATGTCAATCCCGCTGCGGGTATGTGCTATCATTAGGGTGAATGGTACCGGATCCACAGTGGATCTCGCTCCGAATTCGCAGAAGTGAGATCCGCTGCGGATCAGGTAGGTGTGAAGGCACCCTAAGGCATTCCTAATGATGAGGAGGGTGGGGAGGAGGGACAGAGAGGTTGTGCCGGACTGAGGGGCGTCGCAATCCTAGGACATGGACACACTAGGCCACACCAATTCTGCACAGGGCTGCAGGTTTTAAAGCAGTTTTTTAGAACAATAACTGCATCCCCTGCCGAGCGGACCCAAGGACAGATCTTGGATTAAAAGCAGCTATCCGAAGGTACAAGGGGTTTGGAGGGATCAGATTGTGGGTACAGAGTCACTTTAAAGTAGAAGTCCAGACAGACCTATTTTTTTAGCATGTGCTGAGAAGGGGGAGAATAAAAGAAATAACATGCTTTCACCTCCTCCACATCCTGCCGCTCCGCTCCCTGGCCGCTTCCTGGTCTGAGTGGGGAGCCGGGTCACGACACGTGAGGTCCGCTCAGCCAGTCAGCGGCTGTAGTGGGGTCCCGCCTCGGCAACTGACTGACTGAGCGGACCTCACATGTCACAACCCAGGTTCCCGCTCAGACCAGGAAGCAGCCGGGGGGGGATCCAGGGACTGGCAGTGGTTAGCACTGTAGCCTTGCAGCGCTGGGGTCCTGGGTTCAAATCCCACCAAGGGCAAGATCTGCAAAGAGTTTGTATGTTTTGTCCGTGTTTGCGTGTGTTTCCTCCGGGTACTCCAGTTTCCTCCCACACCCAAAAACAAAGATAGGTGAAACGCTGCAGAATCTGTGTGCGCTATACAAATAAAAAAAAATACTAAAAAAAAAACAAACACATTAATATGTGGCCCCCAATGCTGGATCTGCCAGCACTCCTCCCCAGCACTCACTAAAAATTGGTCTGGCTGGACTTCTCCTTTAAGTGGAAGACATATGCTCCAATAAATCCTATTAATACTATTTATTTATTCATTTATTTATTTTTTTAAACAAAGTTTTTCTACAATAAGAACTTATCAAGCATCAAGTAAGCGATAAGTGTCTGATCAGGGGTGGTCCGAGCACCGGGACCCTCACCATTCACAAGAACAAAGGTCCCGGGTTCCCCTATTTAAATGGAGCAGAGGTCAAGTTTGCACACTGTTATGCCAATCAAGCTCTATGGGACTGCTGGTCCCATTATTGGCGGTGGTCCCATTAGTTGTGCCCCTACCGATCAAACATTAAGCTTATCGCCTAACCACAGGATAAGTGATAATCTGTCATTATGGGAAAAATACCATGAAACTTGTATCCACTACAGCTACAAGCGTCGCCTCCCCCCTCCCATAAAGCACATCACCCCCAGCGACAGGTGCACACAGAGCACCATTGTAATCTCCATAGATTCCATTGCATTGTCTTTCCCTTTGATGTCTGCACCAGATTACAGTTTTTACTAATGAATCTCAGAAAAAGAGAAAAGACGCCTAATGAGAGAACGGCCCGACAAAGTCATCGCCAAAACACGTTAATCATCTGCAAAGTTTCTGAGCCCCTGACCAGCAGCTGCCGAGGTGGGAATCACTTCAACAAGTCTCAAGGAGCTCGGCATATGGGACATCAGAGCCACGTCTGACCCTGGAGACAGCTGTGAGGAGGCGGTGGGAATGGCCACACCTGGCAGGAGCGATCCTGGGCCGCTGCTCATTATTCTGCAATGGGGAGGATGACGCGGCATTGTGTAATATAGGGGGATACAATTATATAGTGTTAGATTTACCTTCATAGTCATAACATCAAGAGGTAGGGACCCACAAAGGGTAAATTCAAAGGGTTTTTTTTAAATTGGGGATTAAGTCATTAAGTCTGTAGACCCCCTATACAGAGGCGGGGAGGGGAGGCCTTCCCTGATGTCTACCTCTGCAGTTTGCATGCTCAATAAAAAGGTCGCTTAATCTGCCAGCTATGGCACCATTCACAATCCATTCTTTCAGCTATGATTGATAGCTCTGGCAGTCTTCTGATTGGACACCAGAACCGTCAATCACAGCTGCAGGGAGAGAGTGGGGAAAGCTCTCAATCAAGGGTGCACTGTGCTTCAAACAAGAGCCCGCCTCCTGGACACTTGGACTTTAAAGGGGTTACCCAGGATTGAAGGGGGGGTTCTGCAATATTATTACATTATTACCTTATTATATTATTACCTGTCATCTGGCTGTGTGGGGTATTAAAATTCAACTTCATTCATGTCAATGTAACTGTGCTGCAAAGCCCACACCCAAAATGAGAACAGATGAAGTGCTGTTTCTGGAAAAAAGCACCCATGTTTTTGGATAACACCTTTAAACAATATTTTTATGGGTCATGTAGGGAGACGTATAAGAAGTGGAATAGAACCATGCCTGATATCTATACATTGAAATCCCCAGTTTTGATGGTTTAGACCATGGGTCTCCAAACTACGGCCCTCCAGCTGTTGCAAAACTACATTTCCCATCATGCCTGGATAGCCAAATCCAAAGCTTTAGCTGTCTAGGCATGATGAGAGTTGTAGTTTCGCAACAGCTGGAGGGCCGCAGTTTGGAGACCCATGGTTTAGAGCATCTGACTGACTGGTCCCATTTAAAAACATATGAAAAACACTTTGATATATCTCTCCACTTCTCTGTACTAATGCAGAATACATCCAGCACCAGCTAAGATCACATTGATCCTAGATAGATAGATAGAGCTGTAGTCTATAACATCCTACTGTCTATGTTTCATGTCTCTATTGTGCTGTCCCATACTCTGAAAACCACTGGGAGTCTGAATATTACCTATAACTAGGGGGCGCTATTCCATCAATAATATATTGTGGAATAGTTCACGGAAACAGGTGCTAATAATTCCCAAATTTAAAAAAAATTGCTTACATTTGACTGACTCATGCAATTATAATAGAATCTACTAACCTCCTGAACTGCCGATCACGGGCAGCCCGGCCGCTCCAGATTGTGGGGTCTACAACAGTCACAAGAATAAGCAGGAAGATTATAACGAAAATCACCAAAAGGACGACTCTCTGCCGGGAGAACTGTGTGACGGAGGGCAGGCTGCAGTGCCAGGAGACTGGAAACAAGCAAGAGACGCTAATCCTGGAAAAGAGAAGACCCGGAGAATTATCACCACTGCTTCCTGCATAACAAGTATATATATATATATATATATATATATATATATATATATATATATATATATATATATATATATAAAATCTGCCGAGGAGTGCAAATTGTCAGGTCTTATGGATCCTGGCCCCATGTGGATGTTACTGTGACACAAACCACCTACCTAACCATTGTACAAACCCAGTAGCCTCTGGCAGCAGGATAAAACACCCGCCACACAGCCCAACCCCACCACCACCACCACACTTACCCCCTCACTGTAGGCGTGTGTAATAACCTGAAAGGTCGGTGCTCTCTTGCTCCTGCTGATCACACCGTGTAATAGGGGCTTTAGTAGATCTGCTGTGCCAGATACCAAAGGCCACCTTCACAGAGATTCTAGTGTCCAGATCTGAGTCAGAGCTGTATAGGTTTAAAAGGGTACTCTGGCAAAAATCTTTTTCTTTCAAATCAACTGGTTTCGGAAAGTTTGTAATTTACCTCTTTTTAAAAATCTCAAGTCAATCTTTCAGTACTTATCAGCTGCTGTATGTCCTGCAGCAAGTAGTGTCATCTTTTCAGTCTGTCAAAGTGCTCTCTGCTGCGAGACAGGAACTGTCCAGAGCGGGAGAGGTTTTCTATGGGGATTCGCTGCTGCTCTGGACAGTTCCTGACATGGACAGAGGTGGCAGCAGAGAGCACTGTGTCAGACTGGAGATAATACAACACTCCCTGCAGGACATACAGCAGTTGATAAGTACTGGAAGACCTGAGATTTCTAAATAGAAGTAAACTACAAATCTATATAAACCAGTTGTGAAAGAAAAAAAAAAATAGAGTACCCCTTTAAAATGAGTTTCCTGGAGGAACCCAATAAAAGCCAAACCACAGACTAGGCCACCAACAGGTGATTGGTGACTGTGTCGGGTGTCAGTATCCCCACAATCAGCTATCCTGCACAGTCACCGCTGTGAACGTATAAGCCATGAGAGAGTTTTCCCTGGAAATCTCTATATATGTATACTATATACACATACAGTACAGTACTGAGTAATTATATATATATATATATATATATATATATATATATATATATATATATATATATATATATATATCAGAGTTGATGTAATCGCTAACGGGAAACAATGGAAAGTATTTATTAGGGCTGGAGAAGACCCAGGTACCCAACGTGTCAGGAAACTTTCTCAGGCATATTTGCTTTTTAGACAGGTTAACGCTGAGGTCACTAAAATGTGAAACTGGAACAGTCTATGTCTGATAATGGTGTGTTATACTACTACTCCCAGCATTCATGCATTACAGACCAATTGATGGAGGGCACATTTTTTTTTTTTTTTTTTTTACAGGCAACTTGTAGCTTGTCCTGTCCCTCTACTATATCTCAGCACCCTCCACACCATCTGAAATATATTTTGGTTACCTGGCCATAGGATCCCAGTCAGCTGCTCCAGGTATCGGCCGTCCACATGTCACCTCTGCCGCAGGAAAAATGGAGTTTCATAGAGCAGCATTGCCGCCTCCTCCTCCTCCTGTCCTGGCAGAGAAATACATGAGAGTTACACCAGCCGGCATTGTGCACTTGCTCCCTAATGTTACATGACGTGACAAAGTGTTGTACATTAACCCCCAGATAATAGCCAGCTGACACGCTGGACAGAGATAACACGAAGTATAATGCCATCTGTCACCAACACAGCTTGGGGGTGACTCATAGTACAACAAAGGGTTATCAATGGCAAGGTCAGTATGCAACACCGACCCAGGAAATCCTATGAGGAGGAATGTAGTCCCTGCACCCCAGGAGCTCCTACAAGAGAGCATGGTACCCGGTCCGTACAGGGAAATATGGCACCTGTACCCCAGGGGGCTCCTATAGGGGGGAGCGTGGCACCTGTACCCCAGGGGGCTCCTATAGGGGGGGGGGGGGAAGTGTGGCCCCTGTACCCCGGGGGGCTTCTATAGGGGGGAATGTGGCACCTGTACCCCAGGGGGGCTCCTATAGGGGGGGGGATGTGGCACCTGTACCCCGGGGGGCTCCTATAGGGGGAGTGTGACACCTGTACCCCAGGGGGCTCCTATAGGGGGGGGGGGAGTGTGGCACCTGTACCCTGGGGGGACTCCTATAGGGGGAGTGTGACACCTGTACCCCAGGGGGCCCCTATAGGGGGGGGGGGGGGGCAGTGTGGCACCTGTACCCTGGGGGGACTCCTAAAGGGAGGTGTGTGGCACCTGTACCCCAGGGGGCTCCTATAGGGGGGAGTGTGGCACCTGTACCCCAGGGGGCTCCTATAGGGGGGAGTGTGGCCCCTGTACCCCAGGGGGCTCCTATAGGGGGGAGCGTGGCCCCTGTACCCCGCGGAAGGGGTTCCTATAGGGGGGAGTGTGGCACCTGTACCCCGGGGGAGGGCTCCTATAGGGGGGAGTGTGGCACCTGTACCCCGAGGGGGGCTACTATAGGGGGGATTTTGGCACCTGTACCCCAGGGGGCTCCTATAGGGGGGGGGGGGGGGGAGTGTGGCCCCTGTACCCCGGGGGGCTTCTATAGGGGGGAATGTGGCACCTGTACCCCAGGGGGGCTCCTATAAGGGGGAGTGTGGCACCTGTACCCCAGGGGGGGTCTCCTATAGGGGGGGTGGCACCTGTACCCCGGGGGGGGGGGCTCCTATAGGGGGGAGTGTGGCAGCTGTACCCCGGGGGGGGCTCCTATAGGAGGGGTGGCACCTGTTCCCCCGGGGGGGGCTCCTATAGGGGGGAGTGTGGCACCTGTACCCCAGGGGGGGGGGCTCCTATAGGGGGGGGGGGTTGGCACCTGTACCCCAGGGGGGGGGGCTCCTATAGGGGGGAGTGTGGCACCTGTACCCCGGGGGGGGCTTCTATATGGGGGAATGTGGCACCTGTAACCTGGGGGGCTCCTCAGAATGGCAATGTATGCTGGGATTTGTAGTTCTACCACTATCATCACCTAGCAGCGTGTCAGGTGTATTTCCATCCAGTATATATCCCCGCTGCCCTCAGCTCTCCGGCCACTCTCCGTATATCAGGCGCTCACAGGCCATGTACAGCCATCCGCACTGATGCCGCACCCGGAAGTACAGAGCCGGCACTGTGTGCTCCTGTTACACGTCTTCAGCTTTTTTTTTTTTTTTTTTTTTCACCTCCCCTGAATAACTTTATTGACTGCTTAAATGGCGCGCGTGAACATTCATGTCTTAGGCGGCTCAGCGTGCTGTCAGTGTCACAGAGAAGGCAGCGCCGCACTGGGCTCCTTCTTATCTCTGATATCCGTTTCGCCTTGCACAACGTCTTCTTTTTTTTTTTAGGCAAAACGGCCGATTTTTTTCATAATGGCGGCTGTTAATGGTGCTCATGTTTTAAGACGGCCGTTTTTTGCCTTAAAAGAAAAAATGACGTTGTGGAAACATAGCTCTTGGGTTTGCAACATGGAAGTCTATACAAACCTGAACGTTTTTAATTTGGATCTCTAATTTGATTGTTGAATTACACCTGTTAGAGAATGATGGGAGTTGTAGTTTTAAAACAGTCTGGGAGCCAAAGAGATAGGCAATCTATGGAGGGTCCAGTGTCAGACCCCCTCAGTATAATGAATGGGCACACATCACATCTGTCTGTTTAGAGTACCAGCCCCTCCCCCGGCCCTGCTGGATGATGTATTTTAAAAATGGATGGACTACTCCTTTAAAGGCCAAGAGTATTTTTTAAAGGGGTAGTGCGGCGGTAAAAAATTATTCACAGAATAACACACATTACAAAGTTATACAACTTTGTAATGTATGTTATGTCTGTGAATGGCCCCCTTCCCCGTGTCCCACCACCCCCACCCGTGTACCCGGAAGTGTAGTGCTTTATACATACCTGATCCGTGCCGACACGCGTCCGCCATCTTGTGCCAAACGTCATCTTCAGCCGGCCGGCCCGAATACCTTTGATCTTCCCGAGTGCCGGCCGCGTCATCAGCTGCTCAGCCGCGATTGGCTGAGCATAACTGTGCTCGGCCAATCGAGGCTCAGCGGCTGATGAGCGTGCGCCGGGCTTCAGGCGCTGAAATTTCAGTCACCCGACCGTCTGAAGAAGCAGGACCCCGCGGGATCAGGTACGTATAAGGTGCTCTAGCGGGGGATCGGGAGCCTGTCACCCCGGCACGGGGGATGACAGGTCCTCTTTAATTTAGTAGATAAAGGAGTCTTCAAATTCTCTCAAAAACCGTGATGTCACGAATCAGGTGTAATTGCTATGGAGTGTCCAGCAGAGGGCGCAGTATATGTAAAAGCCTATGGGACTGTACTGTCTATGAAGTTGTATGTAATGGAGTGTTAGGTTACTGTACACTATGCTTTATTGATTGAATAGGTTTATGGAATACTTTGGTAAGCAAGTGTCCTTGCTCCCCACAGTATTCCATAAACGCGGACAGCACCAAGCAGGTAGGGAGAGAGGTGCCTGTGCATCTAACTACCTCCCCCCTCCCTTTCTGCTCGGTGCTGTGGGCACATACACACTGTACTACTCCTCCCATCATGTGCTCATAGTATAAGCACATGATGGAGAAGTAGTACCAGTGCCGATCCCCATGACCAGCATCCCCCCCCCCCCCCCAGGCCCACCGTTGCACCGCCATTCACATCACCAGAATCCCCCTTGGGATGTATGAAGCTATCAAGTAATAACATATTAAACATATTAAAGGGAATCTGTCAGCACTAGAGATGAGCGAACCGGGTTCGGGTTCGAGTCCATCCGAACCCGAACTTTTGGCATTTGATTAGCGGGGGCTGCTGAACTTGGATAAAGCTCTAAGGTTGTCTGGAAAACATGGATACAGCCAATTACTATGCTATGCCCTGGCCCCTAGGGGCCACTCCGCAGTATAGATGGTGCTAACAGGCAGGAACCGGGGCAGCTGTAGGATAATGTGGTGACGGTGTAGGCACAAGGGTGATACAGCTGGAAACTGGGCTCCTGACCATGCGGGAATACTGGGCATGCGATTCTTCGTTGTCCTTAGTCAGGGCACCAATTATGACACCAATGCCAAGGTTCAGAAACAATGGTAGTTGTATATTTATTGTAACGGTGGTAACTAGTAGCAACAGTCTCTCCGGATGCAATCGGGAATAAGGCAAACTTGAATAAAGCAGAGTAATGGGTGATGCTGCAATAGGCTGTGAGAGTAGCATGCTGAATGATGGGAGTAGTAGTGAAACTGAAGTTGAGATGCTGGGTGAAATGAGACTTGAATTAAATACTTGCTGTTGATGATTAGAGAAGATGATGATGAGAGGAACTGAAGAATGACTGAAGAATCGACACCCAGATGAGAATCTTGAGACTTGAGACAGGAACACAGCCAGTGGACTGGAGCAGCAGAGCACACGCAGGCCTCTCTCCTAGCAGGGAGAGAGGACAAACACACAACCTTTTCCCTTGATGGTAGGGAATAGACTGAGGTAGAACAGGAAGTCACATGGTAACCCCAGCCAAAAGCTCGATGACCATTGGTGTTACCATGGAAGCAGGGCACAGTCATGTGACATCCAGCCATTGCATCATCACACCATTAGGCATATACAGAGAAATATACATGAGAAGTACCATACTTGAACACTAGGGGGTGACATAATACCATTAGACACTGATACCTGAATATACATGGAATAAATGAATGAAATAGCAGACCTGAATACTGAGAAGGGTGACACAATACACGCAGTTTGCAGTGAACCATAGCTTTCCAGAACAGAACTGGTTATAATAAAAGTATGAGCATAAGAAGGGCTGTTCTGGGACACTGCATACCTCCCTACTAGAAATGAGCCGACCTCGGCGAAACACAAGCTAAGGTGGATGTGGCCGAATGAACATAGAGGACCGGGACAACAAGACAAGAGGAAGGAATGTTAGTGTGAGTGAATATGTAGATGTGTGTTTCCCACGCTCAAGGCACAGGTGACAAGAGATATGAAGAGAAAGAAAACCCTAGTGGCAGGACTTCACCTAGGGGTGCCTAACGTACAGTAGGTTTCCAATGACAATGAGTTACCCTACTGTGAAGACCTGTGTACTGCCTTGGGTGTCTGTGTGAAGTGACTTGGACACCTGAAAGAGAAAAGAACAAAATAATAAACGCAAACATACATGGGGGCCCCTTACATACCGGTCAATTATACAACACAATTATCCAATAGGCCAAACACACGAAAAGGTATCCAAGGTGCAATATGTATGAACAAATGGAAAGGTTAAGTAAGACTATGTGTAGCAACTACTATGTTGGGACAAGACAGAGGTGAAAAAACACCAGGGAAATACAAAAGACAACAAACACTGCGAGGTCTTGAGGAGAGTTGGCTCAATTGCTCTTTCCAGTTGTAGATACAATAGATACAATAATATTATGCATGGAGAAAATAGAAGATCCTTCTGAAAAATACACTCTTTAGAAAATACACTTTTTTAGAAGATAGACTTTCTCTGAGGCCATAGATATAAATATGTAGACTGACTTCTTTACTCAGAGGAGAAGGAAACTGTCTGACTCTGACATGAGAATATACACTGTGAGAAGAAATACTTTTTCTAAAGACACACTTTACTCTGAGACTATCTAAATGACTTTTCTGCTTACTCAGAGGTAGGGAAATATATATATATGACTCTGACAAGAAAATAGACTTTTGACTACTGAAGGGCAATCATGAAATACAATAATAAACCTCTGACAATCACATAATCATGAAAAGTGCTTTAGGAAGAACTGGATAAGTGTCTCTGTGTGGTAAAGTCTCTTTAGGCAATATACACCATCGTCCATGTAAAGGCTCTGGGACAGGCACTAGAGAACAGTTTGAGTCAGGGAGTGTCCATCAGCACATAGCTGGATGATAATAAGGAAACTTGGTCAGGAGGACCAGGTGCGAACCTTAAACGTTGCAGAGAACTTTTTAATCACACAGGAACCACAACAAAACAGGAACAGTTTATGGACTTTGGTCTCTGTAGTGAAGCTTAAAGGACAACTCCCACAAAAAATTTTTTTTGCTCATTTAACACACATTACAAAGTTATATAACTTTGTAATGTGGTTAAATACCCGGCCTGGCCCCCTTCCCCCACTTTCGGACCCCCGACCCCCCACCCCGGAAGTTAAGGAATGTATACATTACCTATTACGATCGTCACGGTCCTCTTCTCCGGGGCGGCATCTGGTGACGACGACGTCAGAGCCGAGGGGCGGTCCGGGTCTTCTTCCTCCTCGGCGTCTTCATGCAAAGTGAATGGGGATGAAAAGGCTGCTGGTGCACATGCGCACCAGCAGCCTTTTCATTGGCTGGAGCGCATCACATGGCTTCCAGCTTGCTCAGCCCTGATTGGCTGAGCTTGCTGGAAGCCATGTGATGCGCTCCAGCCAATGAAAAGGCTGCCGGTGCGCAAGCGCACTGGCAGCCTTTTCCATCCCCTGGACCCGGAAGTTGGAGACATCGCTGGATGGCGGAAGGCGGCGACGGAGAGGCGGACGGCGGGCGAATCGAGTGGCGATCGTCACCGGAGAGATGGTGAGTATGGTGTCTGTGTGTGTCTGTGTTTTTTTTTTTTTTGGGGTCCCGCGGGAGTTGTCCTTTAATGAAAGGATGCAGGAGGACCCTGAGTAGGCTTCTTCTTCTTCTTTTGCCATGGGTAGTAGAAGCGTGGAGGGCCTGAAGCTAAAGCATCGCTGGATGCAGTGGTGACCACAATGCTGGGGGTCACAGTAGTTATAGGTGAAATGACAGGGGGCACATTATAGGTGACGGTAGTAGAAGCGTTGGTGGCTTTAGCTACGGCTGTGGAAGAGGCAGTGTTAGCTGCTGTGGACTGCCCTGCTGTAGTGGGAGCTGCAGGTGCCGCAGTGGGCATGGCGGTCGCAGCTTTAGTGGCAGGCGGCAGGGCAGAAAGGGCCTGCTGAATGTCCTTGATCAGCTGTATAATCTTAGGCCCACGGCCGAGCATCCATTGCGGCAGGGGCGGCGAATCACGCCCTGGAGGCTGCCACAGACCCGGGGACACTGGAGCCTTGGCCGAATCCTTTACCTTGAGACCCGGGACGGGGGACAAGAAAGTTGGGTCCGGTGACGTGGATCCTCCGGTAGAGAAGGCTGAGTCGGAGGCACTGGAACGGTCCGGTTTCGGTGAGATGCTGGCACCCGGTGTGGATTCCCTGTCTTGATTAGTGGAGGCCAGAGTGTAGGCCTGGCTGTGACTTTCATCGCCCGACGGGGCAGCGCCCCAGCTTGTGTCGCTATAGGATGGGCGCGGTGCTAGCAAGCAGGCAGGATTACGTGGCGGCATGCTCTCCGGAAGCTCCGGTATCACGGGAGCTGCGGCTGCAGGTAAAACGTTTCTCGCGGGCCGCCATCTTGCTACGCACTGGCGGGCTTTTCAGGAGCAAGGAGGAGGAGCGAGAAGGCAGAAAGCTTGACTCCCCAATCTGCCCAGCAACTGTGACGTCATCCGGCTTGAGTAGCCAATCAGGAGAAACCGCAGCAAAGTCTATGGCGCCGGGCGTTTCCGCTCTTTGGCGGCATGGTGATTAACCCCTTCTGCTTTAGGGTATGGCGCAGCAAATAATTCCAGAGTAGTAGGCCCCCATGGGAGGGCTGCAAAGAGGTCGTGGGGCACATCCACAAACCCCATGATAAGGCAGCAAACTGTCCACTTTTAGCAACACCACCCCAGGCAAAGTCCTTCTGGGAGTTGTAGTGCGCCTCTGGAGGGTACCTGGAGCGGGCACAACACAGTCCAATCCTGTTCGTGACGCCAAAAATGCTATGTACTGGCCCCTAGGGGCCACTCCGCAGTATAGATGGTACTAACAGGCAGGAACCGGGGCAGCTGTAGGATAATGTGGTCACGGTGTAGGCACGAGGGTGATACAGCTGGAAACCGGGCTCCTGACCATGCGGGAATACTGGGCATGCGATTCTTCGTTGTCCTTAGTCAGTGCACCAATTATGACACCAATGCCAAGGTTCAGAAACAACGGTAGTTGTATATTTATTGTAACGGTGGTAACTAGTAGCAACAGTCTCTCCGGATGCAACCGGGAATAAGGCAAACTTGAATAAAGCAGAGTAATGGGTGATGCTGCAATAGGCTGTGAGAGTAGCGTGCTGAATGATGGGAGTAGTAGTGAAACTGAAGTTGAGATGCTGGGTGGAACGAGACTTGAATTAAATACTTGCTGTTGATGATCAGAGAAGATGATGATGAGAGGAACTAAAGAATGACTGAAGAATCGACACCCAGATGAGAATCTTGGGACTTGAGACAGGAACACAGCCAGTGGACTGGAGCAGCAGAGCACACGCAGGCCTCTCTCCTAGCAGGGAGAGAGGACAAACACACAACCTATTCCCTTGATGGTAGGGAATAGACTGAGGTAGAACAGGAAGTCACATGGTAACCCCAGCCAAAAGCTTGATGACCATTGGTGCTACCATGGAAGCAGGGCACAGTCATGTGACATCCAGCCATTGCATCATCACACCATTAGGCATATACAGAGAAATATACATGAGAAGTACCATACTTGAACACTAGGAGGCGACATAATACCATTAGACACTGATACCTGAATATACATGGAATAAATGAATGAAATAGCAGACCTGAATACTGAGAAGGGTGACACAATACACACAGTTTGCAGTGGACCATAACTTTCCAGAATAGAACTGGTTATATAAAGTATGAGCATAAGAAGGGCTGTTCTGGGACACTGCAACTATATTCATGTTTTCCACATAGCCTTAGGGCTTTATCCAACTTCAGCAGCCACCGCTAATCAAATGCCGAATGATCGGGTTCAGATGGACTTGTGCATGCTCGAGGTTCGCTCATCTCTAGTGCTGACAGATTCCCTTTAAAAAAATACTTTTGGCCGGAGTTAGTGAAATTGGGATTGGGATGTATGAAGCTGGGATTGGGATGTATGAAGCTATCAAGGAGGGTGCCAGCTGCTAAGTGTAGTTGATCCTACCATCAGTGGCCGGGATCGGAGATAACTGCAGTCATTAAATCCCCTATATACCACACTCAATACTGACTGCGGCATGAAGGTGGTTAAATGCTGGATGCTGGTCCTGTCCACCCTCCTATTGTATCCATCTAGTCCAAAAGGGCAGACTAGATGGACCCAGTGGTCTTTTTCTGCCGACAATCTTCTATGTTTCTATGTCTCTTTCCTCCATGACACAATCGGGTGCTGTTAGCTTGGGCCTTCCATGATTACAGCCTACATACCCATTATAATTTGTTATCTCCAGTGTGAAAAAGTCTGAAGTACTAAAATATTGCATTTTTGGTTCCATTACGTGAACACTATGGGGGAGATTTATCAAACATGGTGTAAAGTGAAACTGGCTCAGTTACCCCTAGCAACCAATCAGATTCCACCTTTCATTCCTCACAGACTCTTTGGAAAATGAAAGATGGAATCTGATTGGTTGCTAGGGGCAACTCAGCCAGTTTCACTTTACACCATGTCTGATCTCCCCCTATGAGAGCAAAAAAAAAAGTTCAAAACTAGACGTGGTGTTTTGGAAATAAACATGGGAAGAGTCGCCCAAATGTGCCGAAAAATGGCGCCCATAGAAACTACAGACCACTGTGCAGAAAAAACATAAGCTCTTACATAGACCCATAGACAGAAGAATAAAACATAAGAAGTAAAAAATTACAGCAGAAACACAAAAATCACTGGGTTGGGAGGAGGGTAACTGGCACTGTGGTCATGTGTCTGTCTGAGGTGACAACTTTCATGATATCACCGGGAGAGCAAAGGTCAAAGATTCTGGGTTTAATTTTTGCAATCTGGCTGAAGGAAAGTAAACAGTATGGAGATAATAAGGCTCAATACTGCTGTAATCTGCTGATATTCCTGATAGAGAGAAGCCAGACAGCAAAGGAAGCGGCTGCTGGAGTTATGGAGGACGCGATGGCAGGACCAGGTGAACCAACAATCACCAGGAAGAAGGGGCAGGGTCCATTCTCCCAAATGGTGCTACTCTACTATTTGCCTCATGTTGGAAGGGAGGGGATATCATTACACTGGGGGGCGCAGGGCCCACCTCCAGTGCATAGAGCCGGCCTCTGAACATGAAAATACTGGCTGTTATCTGCATGGATTCCGTTGTGTGAATGAATGGAGCTGCGTCATAGAGGGGCGGATTTTCAGGTGGCTGCCTCTTAACTCTGTGCTGCTCCGGGTGCCTGAAAAAGCTGGATCCATTCCTGGGACACTTCTCCCAGTCTCCTAGGACTGGATCCAGCTTTTCAAGGCACCCAGAGCAGAATGGCACAAAGGCAGCAGGCTGATAAGTGGACTGCCGAGATAACGTAATGCTTCGCTTTGTTTATACTGTTTTATACCTAGTTACAGGTCTAGGTATAAAGCGCTCTCTCTGTCCTGTGCATTGATGTATTGCGTAACCTTACATTTCCCCCCCATCATTCTGTACGCAATAGCCTACAATGAGAATTTGGAAGTAGTCTCATACAATGCCATCAGGTGCCAAATTTATTAAAACGGGAGAACTAAGGCTTTGCATGGACAGTATCAGATCAGGCTTTTGGTGTGGATGTCAGGCTCCGTGGCTTTTTTGGGCTCGGTTAGTTTTGTTTTTTTTAATTCTCATGAAGATGTGAAGAATACTGAAACCCTGACAAATGCCATTATAAGTCAAAAGGATCCCCTCTAAGCCGATCACTTTGTGGCGTCATGATGTGATGTTCATGTGACGATGTATCAGCCAATGACAGTCATGATTATATATTCTTATGTGCCGCAGAACGTGAAGGTCCTAGTGGCCAGGGTTATAGATTACCTTAAGATATGAGCACAACTTCAGCATGCTTGAGTCCAAGCCATAGGCTGTCTCCATGTTTTCCCAGACTCCCTAGGGCTGCATCTGATCAAACGTGTTCAGCCACCGGTAATCAAATGCCGAGCGATCAGACTGAGCTGCGCTCATCTCTAGAAGTAACAGGAAACTATATGTTTTGGTGCCGGAGTTTTACTTTATTTCCTTCTTTGTAAAGGGATTTAGTAACTTATTATCATCTGTTGGATATCCTGGTGTTATATAATACCTGCGAGCCTGACCGGAACTGGAAAAAACAGCGTTCATATATGGAATGTCTAATATGCAAAATATGGTTGCAGCATAGCAGCGAGGGCTGTCAGATTGTTCTGCCTAGGGCCGGCTGGGTCTAGTAGTTCCACACAATGATAAGCTTAGGTGATGGTAGTGACTGCCAGTATGATACATATGCACTAGTGGTAATAGAGGGGTCTGCAGAGGTGTTGTGGGTAATGTTGGCACCTTGATATTTTCCACAGGGCATCTCTGAATATGGTGCCTGGCCATTGGTACCTTGGCATAGCCTTCATGTTAAACAGGTGAAGACAAAGCCAGGTCACCAGGAGAAGAACAAGATTAGAGAGCGATGCAATGCAACAGGTAAGTTTACCTTCAGTAACAGATTACATGGAGCCACAGATCTTGTAGGATACCATGCTGCATGCTCTCCACACATTGGCGTACATTGACACAGCTCAAACCAGAGAGTCGGGTTGCTAAGACCACAGTCCTACGCCTGGCAAGTTTTGTGCATGAGCCCAATTAATTGGGCAGCTGCCTCAGTAACAGGACCCCCTGATGTGAACAACATCAATGCACGCCAATCTGTGGAGAGCACACTGCATATACGATATATACCAGAGCAGGGACCCTTTAAAACGACTCTGTACCCACAATCTGACCCCCCCTCCCAATCCGCTTGTACCTTCGGATAGCTGCTTTTAATCCAAGATCTGTCCTGGGGTCCGTTTGGCAGGTGATGCAGTTATTGTCCTAAAAAACAACTTTTAAACTTGCAGCCCCATGCCTAACGGCCGTGGCCTAGAGTGTCTGTGCATTAGGCTGGCACAACCTCTCTGTCCTTCCTCCCCGTCCTCCTCCTCATTAGGAATGCCCCAGGCAGATTTTCTACTTTTCATCAGCTGTGAGAACACGGCACTTGGGCTGGATCGTTAAGGCACCTGTGTAGTGTTCACTGCAGAGGAATAGGAAAAATCCTGCCGGTGTCATTCATAATGATGAGCAGGGGGGAGGGGGGTGGTGCAAGGTTAGGGCATAGATAGGCTGCGTGCACACTACGGAATAGCCGCGTATAATCCGCAGCGTATTCCGTCGCTCGTCCCCGCACGCGGCGGCGCGCATATCCGCCCGTGCCATAGACATTATTCTATGTACGGGCGGATTCCGCGTGCCGTCGAAAGAATTGACATGTCAATTCTTTCGACGGAACGCGTAATCCGCCCGTGCACAGAACAGTGTCTATGGCATCGGCGGAAAAGCACGCCGCCGCGTGCGGGGACGAGCGACGGAATATGCCGCGGGTTATACGCGGCTATTCCGTAGTGTGCACGCACCCATACTCTAGGCCACAGCAGTTTGACACAGGGCTGCAAGTTTAAAAGTTGTTTTTTAGGACAATAACTGCATCACCTGCCGAACGGACCCCAGGACAGATCTTGGATTAAAAGCAGCTATCCGAGGGGGGCGTGGCAAGCTATGGCCGTGTGAGGACGCATCCCTCTGAGCTCCTCCAGACCCAGACCTGCATCCATCGGCATCGGCCCTAATAATCATGGGGAAAACAGCCAGAAAGAACAGGGGACACTCCTCTACCCGTTCCTCTCCCCCCCAGGGAGATATCGGGTCATATTTCACCCGTCCGGAGGCGCCGTCCTCCTCACAAGAGGCAGAGCAGCAAGGCCCTGAAAATGGCCGCCGCCTTGCAGACATGGCGCTCCGTACGCTTACCGTAGCCGAACGGACCCCAGGACAGATCTTGGATTAAAAGCAGCTATCTAACGGTACAAGTGGTTGGGGGGGTCAGTTTGTGGGTACAAAGTCACTTTAACCCAGGATTAGGGAACCTTGGCTCTCCAGCTGTGGCAAAACTACAATTCCTATCATGCCTGCACAGCCAAAGCCGTCCCAACTGGAAGTCCATGAAGATAACAGAATGCTAAGAGGTCCGTACTAGAGGTGAGTGCAAGATAGGCAGTCGGGCTCGGTGACAGGGAGGGCAAGTGGCTCACAAGGTTACAGGACATACTTGTAAATGGACTGATATTAGTCACTAGTAGATTGTGTCAGGCCCAGTAATTTGAATGGGCTGAACTTAAAGAGTCACTGTCGTATTTTTTTTTTTTGCAGAAATCAATAGTCCAGGCGATTTTAAGAAACTTTGTAATTGGGTTTATTAGCCAAATCTGCCATTATCTGCATGTAAAAAGCCTTTTCCCAGGTCCCCCCCTCCTTCCTCTTTTTCATCCACTCTGAAAAATCTGAAAATTGTGACTTGTTGCAGGAGACGTCCCCTGTCTGCTCTAGGGAGAGGGGAGGGGGGAGGAGGAAGGAGGGAGTTAGCCGGCAGCAGAAAGCAGATAACAGAGGATTACAGGCACAGAGCTGGGTGACAGCTGTAATCCGAGCTCAGACAGGTCAGTGGTGATGGTCAGAACAGATAACGGGTGAGGGATTTGTAGATTAACTCTTTGTTGTCCTGTTTTGGTCTTTTCTTTAGCTCTCTCCATAGGAGAACAATGAAGACAGGGGGGAGAGCTTCAAACTGCTTTTTCACGATAAAAATGCATTTTTCGGATAATAAACCCAATTACAAAGTTTCTTAAAATCGCCTGGACTATTGATTTCTGAAAAAAAAAAATTCACGACAGTGACACTTTAAGTATGAGGTGGTATATGCCATCCTACCGCTATGTATACCCTGAATATAGCCTAATTCCAGCTACTCTGGGAGGCTAATGTTTCACTAAGGACTAGAGATGAGCACAACTGGAGTGTGCTCGGGTCCCATCATTCTGCATTTGATTACCGATGGCTGAAGAAGTTGGATGCCCCCCTAGGAAGTAAGGCTTATGGCCATAGGCTGTGTCCAGGTTTTCCAAGACTCCCTAGGGCTGCATCCAACTTCTTCAGCCACCGGTAATCAAATGCAGAAGCATCGGACTCGAGCATCTCTGGTCCTTATTGAATATGTCAGCAATGTTGTGTAGCCGAGCCCGATTGCCACCATCTTCAGAGCCAGTTGTGCCCGTCTGCACCCAGTCCCCCCTCCCCTCCCAGATTGATAACGATAACCCTCACTCATGGTCATGGATACTTGAGCCCACCTAAACTAGACCCTGTGTCCCTCCAATAACCGCCCTGCTGTGACACTTAGTTGTGAATTATAATAGGGGCGTTTCGGGCGGCACCCCGGGGCCCTGAGCTCCTGGGGGGTCCATGACCACCCAAAAAAATCACGTTTTTTTAATGGCAATTTTGCACAAATCAGGACATCATGACATTATCTGTCCTGTACTATGAACGCCAGGCTAGTGCTGCCATAGTTACAGTGGGTTGGGGGGGGGGCCCCAGGCCTGGTGAACAGCCCAGGGCCTATGGTAAGGTTAATCCGCCCCTGGTGACACCTATATCACTGCCAGTGGATGAAGCGGCACAATCTCATCAATGTGCAGGTTATACATGAAGTGATACACAGGGTGGGTGTGAACAGTCACATAGAGACCAGACACTTTTGGCAACAAAATAGTATATTTATTCCTGCAGATCTTCCGATCCCTTCATAAAACTGAACATTACAGGAGATCTAGGTAAATAAAGGGGCACTTGGGGCCTGTGTGAATTTTGGAGGGGATGTTCCTTTAAGTGTTGGAAAATCAATGGCAATGTCTGATTTCCAACCAAACAGCCTTGGAGGAGTACAGAATAGAGGAGCTGTGTAACCTAACTTGTATGAGCCGCATGACCTTGCTCCCCTGACCTTGGTTACAATGCACACTGGAGCGCTCGATACTCCCCAATACGGAGCGACTTCCTAGCCCCGCCCCCCGGCCAAGCCGCTCACTGCCAGGACACGTGACCGCACGAGACGCGCTGACAGTTACATAGTAGGATTATGCAAGGGAAAAAAAATGGTTTTCTACTGACAGCCGTGTCAACCAATACCACTCAATCCCGCCTCTTTCGGTTTCCTAGCCAATCAAAAGGCAGTAAACAAAGAGGGCGCTAAAGGGCGACGCGCCCAGCGAATGAAAACGTGACAGGCGATGATTGGCATCCCAGTTGGCCAATTGTGATGGAGATTATGCAACGCCGTTCTCACCACCCAATGGGCGCGGAGTGGGTGTGTGCTTGGGGGGGCCCCGGAGTTTGCGGGCGTTTCGGTGGCGCCACCACGGCGGTGTCGGGTCAGCAGCGGCGCTCAGGGGCCCAGACCGGCGGCCGGGAGCAGCCTATAGACTGTAACATGGAGCTGGAGGCCGTGCTGAAGGAACGAGGGGGCGCGGCCGCCGGGGATCCCGCGCGGGTACTGGGAGCTTGGGTGAAGCGTGGATGGCCGGCTGCTGGCGGGCCCGGGGCTGCTGACACCGAGCTCATCGCTGCTGCTGCTGACTCTACCGCCATGGGCCGGGCCCGGGAGCTGGATCTGGAGTACGAGGCGTTACCGGAGGGATCCACCGTCACCACGCACATGCTGGCCGGGGCCGTGGCCGGGATCATGGAGCACTGTCTCATGTACCCCGTGGACTGTGTCAAGGTGAGCGGCACATGGTGGTGGGCGGCGGGGGGATGGGACACACGTGTCCGCAGGGAGGCGGCCATCACTGGCTGTCACTCAACCGCAGGCCCCGCCCCCTGCCAGACCCCAATCCCAGGGCTGGAGCCTCCTGACATCCTCTGTGCTGCTGTCTACACCAGGAATAGGGAGCCTCCAGCTGGTGCAGGACTACCATCATCCCTGGTGTACATGGTAAGAAACAGCAGCACAGAGGATGTCAGGAGAGTATAGCACTGTGGTGGGGGTCAGGCAGGTGGAGGCGGCCATCACTGCTGCCACTCAGCGCCGGCCCCTCCCCTGCCTGACCCCCATCCCTGGATTCTCCTGATATCCTCTGTGCTGCTGTTTACACCAGGAATAGGGAGCCTCCAACTGTTGTAGAATAACCATCATCCCTGGTGTACATGGTAAGAAACAGCAGCACAGAGGATGTCAGGAGGGTATAGCACTGTGATGGTGGTCAGACAGGGGGAGGGGCCAGCTGAGTGGCAGCAGTGATGGCCCCTCCTCTGCCTGACCCCCATCCCAGGGCTGCATCCTCCTGACATCCTCTGTGCTGCTGTCTACACCAGGAATAGGGAGCCTCCAGCTGCTGCAGAACTACCATTATTCCTGCACAGCCCTTCCCTGGTGTACATGGTAAGAAACAGCAGCACAGAGGATGTCAGGAGGGTTTAGCACGGTCAGGCAGGGCCAGGTGAGGATACCACAGGCTGATCTACATGCCGCCCTGCATAGTGGTACACACGTCCATAGTCGGTGACTTCCTGGCGTCCCAGTCCACCACCTCCTCCTTGCAGCGGACAGGTCTGCCGTGTGGCGTAGATTCCTCCGGTGCAGTTCTCCAGGCTGGCAGCAGTGCCCGGGTGGGTGGGTGTACAGCACGTCTGTCGCTATCTTACAGCGCGCCGGGAGCTGCCAGCCTGAGATCTTATAATTAAAGCGTTAAGTAATTTGTCTGCGGCCACGTTACTTTCCCTGAGAAACAGGTTTGGCGTCCTGGCGCAGATTAAAGCTACAGGTAACCGGATCCCGGCACTAATCTGAGCAAATGGAGGAGCTTTAGAGGGAAACAAAGCTGCAGGAAGGCGCCAACTATGAGGGCGGACGGGCAGCAGATGCCGACTGAAGAGGACACAGTGCGGGGAAATTTACCGGGTACCTGTCATTACACCAAGCGATTATCTACCGTATTTGTCGATTGTCGGCCGTTATGGTGTAATTCGGTAGTGGTAACAGGCAACTATCTGCCGGCATTGTTGTCTTTCAGCATGTAAAAAAAGAAAATAGCCACGGTCCGCTGTCTGACGCTCTGTGTAATTTGGAGCGTGACAGCAGACCGCCACTATCTTCTATGGGCCACCCAAATGATATAGAGATCGTTCAGGCAGCCCCTCCCACTGCTCCCCGCTTGCTGTCCGCATGTGTAATAGCACAGACAGCAAGCGGAGAATAAGGAGCAAGCAGGCGCTGAATGGACAGGTGGGCGCTTGCTTCCTCCTCAGCATCGGCCGTGTAATAGGGCTTTTAACCAAACTTCTGACGTGTCATGACTTCTGACGTGCTCCATAGAACTGCAATATAATTCTGTTCGCCGCTACTTTAGCTACTGCGCTCCTTCTCTCCCCCCCCCCCCCCATTCCACGCAACGATGCGCGGTCGGTGCCCGATTTTAGGTTTTAACCTAAATAAACAATCAGCCGATGACACAATCATTTGCTGATTGTTGTCTCTATTCCATGGAGCGATAATCGGCCAATTCGGCTGTTTATGGCTCCGAGGAATAGGCCCCTTACTCCAGGGATGGGGAACCTTTGGCCCTCCTGAAAACTACAATGCCGTCATGCCTGAACAGCCAAAGCTTTAGCTTCTGCTGTCCAAACATGATGGAAATTGTAGTTTTGCAACAGCTGGAGGGCCGAAGGTTCCCTTACCCCTGCCTTACTCTATGCACAGGGATAACAAATGGAGATAGGAATACCCCTTTAAGGGTTAGCCATGGTTGGCGGCACCGCCTCATAACTGTCAGGATGTGGTGACTTGTGTCATTGTTGCGTTGTGTCACCAGAGGGAAGTGGGGGCCACAGCTGTGCCAGGTGCGTTCCACATGCAAAGCAGCCATATACCATAGAGGAGTGCTGGGATGGGGCTATGCTGTACAGGGTAGGTGATAACTTACCGATCTGTGGGGGTCTGACTGATGGGACCCCAACCAGCTTCAAGAATGGAGGTCAGTTGTCCATGGAGCCTGTGTCCTGCCCCTCCATTTACTGAGGGGCTGCTGATCTCTGATGAGGGGTCCAAGTTATCTCCTATCTTGTGGTTTTAGGGTCTTTTGATTTCTGGATATCCCCTTGATTCTGAGTATCCGAATATGGATTGTGCCACTTTAAAAAACAAAACAAAAAACTTTTGATCTGTCTCTATGACGTGTCAAAAGTTTTGATCATTTGTGGTCTGAATGTTTAGACCCCTACAGATTGCTTGAACAAGTCAGGAGAGGTGCTAAGGTGAACATGACTGAGACAGTCTCCTCATATAAGTCTGTGGGATTGTGCCGCACACATAGATAGTGGGGAGAGAAGAGCTCAGCTGTGCGATTCTCCCTGTGCTCTCTAACGATCAGTGGGATTCTGACTGATCAAACAGGACATGACAGAAGCCACAATGCAGTGACTACAAAGCCTAAGACTTGTCTTTAGTAAAGGTTTTAACCAGAGATGAGCGAACCGGGATCGGGTTCGAGTCGATCCAAACCCGATCGTTCGGCACTTGATTAGCTGGGGCTGCTGAACTTGGATAAAGCTCTAAGGTTGTCTGAGAAACATGGATACAGCCAATGACTATATCCATGATTTCCACATAGCCTTAGGGCTTTATCCAACTTCATCAGCCACCGCTAATCAAATGCTGAAAGTTCGATTTCGGATCGGCTCTAGCATGCTCCAGGTTCGCGCATCTCTAGTTTTAACCCTTTCTCTGCCGCTATTATAGTGGACATTCTACTTCAAGCTACAGATTGGTTTCTGAACATTTGCTGCCAATGACTGGGCTTGTTGCTAGGCAGCACATACATAGCAACAGGCATGACAGAGAGGGGGCACCATGCTGCAGTGTTATTCACATGTAGCCATAGGTTTTGGCTTTGGAAACAACCGTTCTCGCCATGCTAGGAGCACAGGATGGTTGCCCGTAGCAACCAATCACAGAGCAGCTTTCATTTTACCACAGCAGTTTAGGAAATGAAAGCTGAGCCCTGATTGGTTGCTATGCTGTACAGACTTTAATTTTTATTTTATTTTAATAAGGCCTAGTGTTTTTTCGCCACAATATAGCAGATGGGTGTAACGGAAGTGCGTGTAAGTATAGGGCGTGACGGCAGCAGGGCGTATGCAAGGTCTGATGGCGGCCGTGTCACCTTGTCTAGTCCTAGCTGACTGGAAGAGACCAGAATGTTACAGCCGAGTATGTGACTTGCAAGATATATAAGGATGTGTAAGTGACCTTGGTGATCATACCAGAGATGTAGTCAATGAAAACAAAGCAGAGCGGCAGCCATGATGGGCGCTGTTTTCGTTTCCCTTTCTTAAAGGGGTCGGCCCACTAACAGCACCGATCACCTATCCACTGGAGGATAAATATGTGATCACTGGGGGGGGGGGGGGGGGTCCTGATCTAAATCCAAGTATTGGACAATTGCTTTAGGATACCGCATTGTTATGTGAAGTGTGTTGCGCTACTCGTCTTTGCTGCATCTGTGTGCGTAATATATATATATATTAGTGTGTGTATATTATATATTTATATTTGTTTCAGAATGTAATTTTTTTCCCTCCTCCTCTTCTAGACCCGCATGCAGAGCCTCCAGCCCGATCCCGCCGCCCGTTACCGCAACGTCATGGAGGCCTTGTCCAAAATCATCCGCACCGAAGGTTTCTGGAGGCCGATGCGAGGATTGAATGTTACAGCCACCGGCGCCGGGCCGGCCCACGCTCTCTATTTTGCCTGCTACGAAAAATTAAAAAAGACATTGAGCGACGTTATCCGCCCCGGGGGCAATAGCCATATAGCTAATGGTATTGATGGTTCCTGTCCTGCATAATTTTTTTTTTGAGACTTTCTACCCAGGATTTTCTTTCTATAGGAATATTCTGACACTGCGGTCCCTAGACTTGTCCTAATCTACCAGGGAGTCATACTCCAACGCCTTAGGACCCATTAGTCATAGTAGAAGTTGCCCCTTTATACAAGAGTGGAGTGAGTCCTAAAGTAATGTCAGTTCACACTCCTCTTCACCTTCTCTAATGGACATTAACCCCCCGGAATAAAGACTGGCAGTGGGTGGTGTCATCATAAGACTGCAAAACCGTAATGTAGGAGCCTGCGGCAAGCTACATGGGCTATCAATGGCAGTATTGTTCCTCCGGAGCTCACACTAATGTGACTGCACAGGATCTGCCCGCAGCTGCTTTATCACGATTGACGTGACCATTCGGAGGGCGCGCGCACATAGCTCCGCATAGCTGCTGTGACTGTGTTCTGCAGGGCGGTGCTGAGGCTTGAGACTCTGCCGTGTGTGCGCCCCAGGGCGTCTGTCACCCAGCTTGGTTGGTCTGAGCATGTTGTAATGGAGTCCATGTCACTTGGAGACACGAAGAGGGCGTCAGATCAGCAACCATTTTTTCCCCCCTCTTCCTGGATTTTTTTTCCTCTGTCACATTAGTGTCCCAGGTTTTCAGGATTGAAAAAGCTTAAAATAAGTTAAAATCTGGAAGCGTAGAATTTGGTAGCACAAGATAATAAGCCTGTAGACGTATACAGTGCAAAGGTTTACTTGCATTTATTTTGTTGCAAAAGGTTTAATGTAGGTTCACCTCTGAAAGCATCATTTACTTTATATCTAGATATAATCTTATATATGTACTGGCAGTCTTATATATTCAGCAGGTCAGAGTAATAAGGCCTCGCTCACATCTCGTTTTTTTTTCTGTTTAGTGTGTATGGTAGGAAAAGCTGCCTAAATATATATATATATATATATATATATATATATATATATATATATATATATATATATACATACACACACACACATAGATATATATTTAAAAGGCAGTTGTGACAGAGTACCTGGCTTTACACAAGTCTCTGTCACAGTAAGTAAAGAAGCAGGGACCCCCCATGCTCTACAGCAAGGATGGGGAACCTTCGGCCCTCCAGCTGTTGCAAAACTACAATTCTGATCATGCCTGGACAGCCAACGGCTGTCTAGAGATGATAGGAATTGTTGTTTTGCAACAGCTGTAGAGCGGGAGGTTCCCCATCCCTGCTCTACAGATTGCTGCTAACACTCACTAGTATATTTGCTAAACTAACGGATACATTCAGCATACGTGACACCAGCTTTCCCGGCTTACACATTAAACTTAGATGAAAAACGCGATGTGATTAGAATTTTATGCTAAACAGTACTTTTTACTGCATTGTGCCTTACAACACTTGGTTCATGACCCTAAATATTGATGGACTTTGCAGATACTCTGCTTTACTTTACCTGTACTAATTGGTGGAGACATCATGTCCTAGAGTACGTTCAGACATTCTTAATCAAATACGAATTTTCGCTATTTATTAAAACCATATTGGATTAAGTATGTGTGAACGTACCCTTAAAGGAGAAGTCCGGCCAAAATTAATTTTTGATATGTTGTTACTTATGAAAAGTTATACAAATTTCTAATGTACATTAATTATGGGAAATGCACATATAGAGCTATTTCCCTTAATTTAGTAGATCAGGAAGTGTTAGAAATATCTCTGAAGAAGTGACGTCACGACCCAGGGTGTAATTCCTATGGAGTGTCCAGCAGGGGGCGCTCTCTATATAGAAGTCTATGGGACTTTATTGTTTCTATGGGTTTCTATGTAATGTAATGTAATGTAGTGTACAGTGCTTTATTGAATGAATACATCTATGGAATACTTTGGGGAGCAAGTGTCCTTGCTCCCCAAAGTATTGCATAAATGTATTCATTCAATACATTCAATACACAGTAAGCCCGCCGATCCGCCGCATTTCCGCCGAATTCCCGCCGATCCGCCACACGCTGATCCGCCGCATTCCCGCCGATCCGGACCATATACATTGAACTACAGCTCCCATCATCTGCTTCTAGTATGAACAGGTGATGGGAGCTGTAGTTGGGTAAGGGATATCACATGCCGCCGGGCGCAGGGGGGAGCCGCTCAGTACACAGGAGCGCTCCCCCCTCCTCCTCCTCCTTCCGTGATAACTTCCGCCTATACCAATGCTGACTCCCTGCCTGGCCGCCGCTCTCCGCTCTCCCCCCCATACATACCGGCTCCCGATGCATCCTGGTGTCCGCGCTGATGCCGGGAGCCGGTATATGAGAGCGGAGAGCGGCGGCCAGGCAGGGAGTCAGCATTGGTATAGGCGGAAGTTATCACGGAAGGAGGAGGAGGAGGGGGGAGCGCTCCTGTGTACTGAGCGGCTCCCCCCTGCGCCCGGCGGCATGTCATATCCATTACCCAGCTACAGCTCCCATCACCTGTTCATACTAGAAGCAGATGATGGGAGCTGTAGTTCAATGTATATGGTCCGGATCGGCGGGAATGCGGCGGATCAGCGTGTGGCGGATCGGCGGGAATTCGGCGGAAATGCGGCGGATCGGCGGGCTTACTGTGTATTGAATGTATTGAATGAATACATTTATGCAATACTTTGGGGAGCAAGGACACTTGCTCCCCAAAGTATTCCATAGATGTATTCATTCAATAAAGCACTGTACACTACATTACATTACATTACATAGAAACCCATAGAAACAATAAAGTCCCATAGACTTCTATATAGAGAGCGCCCCCTGCTGGACACTCCATAGGAATTACACCCTGGGTCGTGACGTCACTTCTTCAGAGATATTTCTAACACTTCCTGATCTACTAAATTAAGGGAAATAGCAGTATATGTGCATTTCCCATAATTAATGTACATTAGAAATTTGTATAACTTTTCATAAGTAACAACATATCAAAAATTAATTTTGGCCGGACTTCTCCTTTAAAGCAGGGATAGAGAATCTTCATTCTTCCAGCTGCTGCAAAACTACAATTCCCATCATGCCTGCACAGCCAACGCTTTAGTTTTTGCTTTAGCTGTCCAGGCATGATAAGAACTGTAGTTGTGCAACAGCTGGGGGTCCGGAGGTGCCCTATCCCTGCCTTAAAGTGACTGTGTTTGAAACATTTCCTATGTGTTTATAATCTATTATGGCAAATGGGGGTCGTCTATCATTCTATGTCTTGATGGCCATAAAGGGATTATCAGGGAAGTATAACTCTCCCACCACTCCACTTACACCTTAGTCCCATCCTTGAAGTAACCCTGTAACTATCTCATGCAGGCAAAACAAGACCAATGGCTGCACAATGTTACAGTATTGCAAAATATAACTTTTCCTTCTGGACAACCCCTTTAACTTGAAGTTTTGCCTGTTATGGCCCATTTAGACAGAGATGTGGACCTTCCTCTGATATTCATAGGCCAGGCTCCCTTTACCAGGGGTTGTCTTCTTGAGACCACTTCTTAAAGGTTCCCATACTTGAGGAAAAACTTAGAGGGTTTTTCCTGGACTCTTCTTTCTTGATGGCCTATCCTGCTGAGCTAAAGTTGATGGCCTAATCTGAAAAAAGTCTTGGAAAGCCATTTTAAATTAACATTAATAAGTTTCTTGGTTTTCGCAGGTTTCTAATTGTTACGGTTGTTGTCCATTTAAAGCAGCGTCTGGCTCTTTAGGGTGTGTTCACAAGTTGAGGTTTTTAATTGACTACAGAGCCAGGAATCGTTTTGAAATGATACGTCCCAGTCTTTTTTTTTTTTTTTTTGAATGTAAGCGTCCTCCCATTATGATCTGTTCCTACCATTGTACTTAGTCATTGCAATTATAAACCTGACCATGTGAACACACCCTTAATAAACAATGTCTTGTTGTAGAATACTGTCAATGTTCCATTGGATGTCGTGTGTGTATGGTACTCCCTATAATGCCTGGTTATTGTGTCATATATGATGGTTCTATCAGATGCATAAATCCCAGCCTCCAACAACTCCTCTGAGATATTCACTTTGGGATGAGGTTTGCATAAACCTTATGCCTTCTGTGGTCCCAAAAATCTGGACAGCCTGTGCCATAGGCATCGGACTGTATACACCAGGGGTGTCAACTCGGGCCCTCCAGCTGTCACAAAACTACAGTTCCCATCATGCCTGGACAGCCAAAGCTTTAGCAGCAGTTTTGCGGCAGCTGGAGGGGATGAGTTTGACACCTTTCTTATACACAATTTAAAGGGGTCATTCAGAATTAGAAAAAAAAACATAGCTGATCTCTTCCAGAATCGCCATTGGTCTTGCTGTTGTAACTGGAGGAAAGCAACAATGTTTTCCTGGAGTCTGTTAGCAGTGCCCTGCACAGAGCATGTTCAGCTGAAGTGCATTATGGGAGATGTAGTGTTTAGCCTTACATAGGGGGGGGGGGGCAATCTCCCAGGATGCAGTGCTGCAGCCTTACGGAACATAGTGCTACCGAAATCTATGTTGCAACCAGCAAAAGAGAAGAGGACATGATGTAACAAGATGGGTAGTTGATCAGTCCAAGATGGGTAAAGCAAAGGTGACTCGATGTCATGAGTAGATTGTATCTAGAGGTAAATTATTAAATGGTGATCAAAGGTGAATCCACACAAATTCATGAATTTAAAGGGTTCCTGTCACTACGCACCAGTGGTGTAGAAGATGGGGTCGCCAGGGTAGTGTCCTGCACCCCGGCTTGTATCTAGCCTTGCATGGACAGCTGCTTAAGTGTTGGCTACGTGTCCATATTGAATTATGTAGAGGTGTGTAGTGACAGGGACCTTTATTATGCAAGCAAATCCTATAGTAAATGTCACTTTCCTTACCCCCAAATTTTTTCGCTTGTGAAGCTGCATGCACACCTCCATGGGACCCCAGTTGATTTCTAGAAAGAAGAGCACAGCCAAGCCTGTGGGGGGCACTAGCACTGTACTGGTCGGGAGATGCTGAGCTCTCTAGTCTTTCCAATGTTTTGCATCTCCTTGAGTTTCAGTTTAAAGATCCTTCATTGTAGCGATCATTGATCCCCAACAGATGTCCCTGTCAGTTTTATATAACACAGATTGGCGCCTTATTCTACATCCATCCGGAGAATACCCATGGCAGCCATGTATATAAGGCTCCTATAAAAGTGCTCAGCGGATCAGGTTTAGCACCCTTCAGTACAGCTATATTAGTCATTCCTAGATGAGTTAACCCCTAGCTGTCTGCAGTCCCTCACTTGATGCAGTTTTTGTCTTTCAGGGGCGGCAGGATGTGTAGCGACACTGTTACATGACGCAGCTATGAATCCCGCTGAAGGTGAGAAGCTCTCATACGGAATACTAGTTTCTCTTGCACTGAACATCATAGGTTTTTTTTTCCAACATACTAAAATTTTAGTTTTTATTTTATATTATCACTTTAAGTAATACTTGCTTAGTAGAGATGAGCTCAACTCGAGCGTGCTGCATTTGATTACCGGTGGCTGAAGAAAACGGATGCAGTCCTAGGGAGTCCTGGAAAACACTGATATGGCCATTGACTGTATACATGTTTTCCAGGACTCCCTAGGGCTGCATCAGCCACCGGTATTCAAATGACGAACGATCGAACTGGAGCATACTCTGCTCGAGTTACAGTTCTCTTTATTACCTATCCATGCTCCCGGGTAATTTTGTTTAAAAGAATGTAATCGATCAGGCTGCAGTCCTTAAGTTATTATAGAGCAGGGGCACATAACCTGCAGCTTTCCAGCTCTTGCAATACAATTCCCATTATGCCTTCACAGTGTGCTTGCTTGATGGGAGTTGTAGTGTTTTGCAACAACTGGAGGGCTGCAGGTTGTGCGCCCCTGATACAATATTGTATCGGCACAGTCCCAGGAGGGTCGTGTGTGTGATCCACAATCTGCCCACTTCAGTCTTAGTGCTAAGATTGTTAGGAACTGTAAAATTGTGTGCAAAGGAACAGTAAATACTCAGAACTCTCCAGCACTCACTTCCTTAAAGGGATTATCCAGGATTAGACAAACGTAGCCGCTTTCTCCCAGAATCTGCACCACTCGTCCTCAGTTTGGGTGTGGGGTTGTGCAGCTTGGTTCCATTCAAGTGAATACAACTGAATTGTAATACTACACACAACCTGAGGACAGGGGTGGTGCTATTTTTGCAAGGAAGTAGCTTTGCTTTTTCTAATTCTGGATAACCCCTTTAAAGGCTAAGTACATTTTAGACTCTGCTATATTTCCTTGTATTATTTTATATTGTTTACACGTTTAACTCTTCCTCCTTCCCTCTTTCCTCCCGGGGATTCATCTGGACCTGGTTTTGTCATGGCCCTGGATTCCTTGTCGACCTTTAATGAAAAGTGATCAAGCAGAGGATGCAGATGTACAATTCCCCTTACCGGCGAGTCACTGACTGCATCAGGGCGGTGTGGCGGAACGAGGGCGCTGGTGCCTTTTACAGAAGCTACACAACCCAACTGACTATGAACATCCCTTTCCAGGCCATACACTTCATGACTTACGAGTTCTTGCAGGAAAATCTAAATCCTCACAGACAGTACAACCCAACCTCCCACATGGTTTCCGGGGCCTGTGCGGGAGCCGTGGCCGCCGCTGCCACCACCCCATTGGACGTTTGTAAGACCTTACTGAACACGCAGGAATCTCTGGCCTTGAATTCCCTGAACATGAGCGGACATATCACAGGCATGGCTAATGCATTCAGGACGGTTTACCAAATCGGTGGCGTGACTGCCTACTTCCGGGGGGTTCAGGCCAGGATCATCTATCAGATGCCCTCCACAGCCATTGCATGGTCTGTGTACGAGTTCTTCAAATACATCATCACCAAGCGCCAGGAGGAAAGGAGGGCAAGCCACTGAGACGCACTGGCAACGCACACGATTCGGAGAAGCTCCAGACACTGTTACTGAGTGGTTCTTAGCCTTTTAACGTTTTATCGTACCTGTTCTTAGCATGGGAGGACTTACCTCCACCCAATACAACATGCAGAACAAACCAATAGAATGTCTCGTTCTTAACCGGTTTCGGTGATTTCATTTCCTTCTGTTATGAATGTGAACTCCAAGCACTACCATACCTGCCAAAGCTATAGGACCCTTTGTGATCACCATATTATCGATGCCTCCATGCCATTCGAACCCATGTGGCTGCACCTATACCTTTAAGACCAGGCTAGAAACAAGACCTTATTGACTTTGACTGGAGTTTGCCCGATCATCTCTGAGCAGATCTGTGCATATGTCTTTAATACCTGTCTGTTACAGCAGTAACCCAACAGGGGGCACATGGAGCGCTTCCCGTATCCCCTACATGCACTCAGTAATGTTTACCATTGTTTCCGATTGCAGTGTCCTTACCAAAGTCTTGTCCCAAGACGTAACTGAGTCACCTGTCAGGCCGTTGTCACCACGCACACGATGAAGCACTTATACCACTTTGGTGGCTAGAGATTTTTTTTTTTTTCCTTAATCCAAAAATGTAGAATGGGAGATTATTATATATTATTTTTGGCCAATTCACCTCCTTGACCTATTTTTGTAAGATGATGATGATGTCATTGCAGAGATCCAAATTTAAAGACAACCCCCCCATATAAAAAAAAAAGCCCCCACATGCTGCTATAGTGCATAACACGACATTAGTGTGTCTCATGGTAGCGCACGGACCAGGCCTTGTTCCGGAACGTTTATCATAGAGCATGCAGGGTAGAATTTAAAGGGAGTGTCGGCCAAAAACGCCCATCTGTCTCATGGAAGAGATGCCTTGTTTTGCTTCTCCTGACACTTCTCCTCCCGTCATTTGCACATCTGATGACTGAATGTGTGATACCATCTACTGTAGACGTGTCCATGTACCCTGGGTATGTTTTAGTGTCCTCCGGCTCTTTATTTTGCAGCCGTCTCATTTTGCTGGAGCTGGTGGATAAAATGTATTTATTTCGGTGTCTGTTCCATATATCATCTTAACGCCTCACGTTTTTTATTTTTTTCTCCACCGCTATGTAACAGCATAAGGGGGCTGTGTACAGATGTGGACGCTTTGGATTCTGGGTCTGCTGCTCTTATGATCTCATCCAAAACTGTACTCTGTTTATCCTGGTCCAAATGCACATTAAAAATGAGACCGTGAATAACAATTTGGGTTCTGTGTGTGTGTGTTTTTCTATGAGTATCTGTGCGTAGCCCTAGATGGCTATAAGGGACCTGGTGCTCCTTGACTCCATTTATTAGGCCCCGTTCACACGTAGCAAAACTAGTGGAATTCTGCGGCGGAATGCCGTTATGCCGTTAGCCTCCCTTACATAAGCGTTCTCACAGCGTCCCTCCGCGCTGAAGAATGAACAAGTTCATTCTTCAGCGTGGGGAGAGCAGCAGCGCGCGCCTTCCATAGGCTCTCATTATGAGAGGGAGGCTAACTGCATTCCGCGGCTGACAATTCCGCTAGTTTTGCTGCGTGTGAACGTAGCCTTAGTGCATAATGTTATCCAGGCTTAGAAATACATGGCTGCTGTCTTCCAGAAACAGCATTACTACTTTTTTGCAGCTTAGTTCCATAGAAGTTGAATAGAGCTGAATTGTAATACCGCACACAACCTAAGGACAGGGATGGCGCTGTAAATATTAACACGGTCATAATGTTCCAATTAAAGGACAACTCCGCCGATTTTTTTTTTTAGCTTATTTAATACACATTACAAAGTTATATAACTTTGTAATGTGGTTAAATACCCGGTCTGGCCCCCTTCCCCCACTTTCGGACCCCCGACCCCCCCGCCCGGAAGTTAAAGAATGTATACATTACCTATTACGATCGTCACGGTCCTCTTCTCCCAGGCGGCATCTGGTGATGACGACGTCAGAGCCGGGGGGCGGTCCAGGTCTTCTTCCTCCTCGGCGTCTTCATAGAGAGTGAATGGGACGGAAAAGGCTGCTGGTGCACATGCGCACCAGCAGCCTTTTCATTGGCTGGAGCGCATCACATGGCTTCCAGCTTGCTCAGCCCTGATTGGCAAGCGCACTGGCAGCCTTTTCCATCCCCAGGACCCGGAAGTCAGAGACATCGGCGGTGACGGTGAGGCGGACGGCGGGTGATCGGAGTGGCGATTGTCACCGGAGGGATGGTGAGTATGGTGTCTGTGTTTTTTTTGGGGGGGGGGGGGGGTCCCGCGGGAGTTGTCCTTTAAGTGTCACTGTCAAATAATAATCTTAATAATCCACAGCATTTACCAATTCTGGGGGTAAATGCATAGAGAAAATAACACTACTGGGATGAGGACCTGCTACCTATATCTTACAATCTGTGAGGAGTGGGGGTGAGACAAAAGGCAGAAAGTTCTTAAAGGGGTACTCCAGTGAAATGTTATAACTTTTAAACCAACTGGTGACAGGAAGTTATACAGATTTGTAATTATCTATTTAAAAATCTTAAGCCTTCTAGTACTTATCAGCTGCTGTATGTCCTACAGGAAGTGGATTCTTTCCAGTCTGACAGTCCTCTGCTGCCACCTCTGTCCATGTCAGGAACTGTCCAGAGCAGGAGCAAATCCCCATAGAAAACCTCTCCTGCTCTGGACAGTTCCTGACATGGACAGAGGCGGCAGCAGAAAGCACTGTGTCAGACTGGAAAGAATACACCACTTCCTGCAGGACATACAGCAGCTGATAAGTACTGAAAGATTGGAGGTTTTTTTAGACAAATCTATAACTTTCAAATCAACACCAGTTGATTTAAAAGAGTTCCCCTTTAATTTATGATAAGTCAAAAATCTCTGGACACTTTTTTTTATTTCAGAAACAAAAGGTAAATAACTGCATATCTGTGTTGATCACATTTGACCCTCAAGTAGTATTGCAAATTGGGAGCAATTATAGTTTTCTTTGATGTTCTACATGATCATTTTCCCGTTGGAAAACCGCCCTTAATCCAGTATGGCGCCCATGTTTCGAACATAGCCTAAAAGGTATGGCCCCTCGGGCAGTACTTGCTGGTGTATTTAGATATGTCCTTTTCTCTTTCTTTTCTGAATTAATAGGGTGTCCTGAGACTCTTCCTGCATAATGACTGCGGGGGAGACTTATCAAACATGGTGTAAAGTGAAACTGGCTCAGTTGCCCCTAGCAACCAATCAGATACCACCTTTCATTCCTCACAGACTCTTTGTAAAATGAAAGGTGGAATCTGATTGGTTCCTAGGGGCAACTGAGCCAGTTTCACTTTACACCATGTTTGATAAATCTCCACCTAAGTGTTTGGGGAGGACGGGTGCGGCACCAGACGGGAATAAAAAGTTCTGATTTAGATCATTACAATAACGTATGAAATGGTGGACAGAGACGAGGGAGGAAGTTTCTCTTGGTCAGGGGGTGTATGCTCACACCCCCTCCGAGACTACTAAGAATTAGACACTAAGCTACATTAGTTGGGTTCTATAATAAGTCTATGGAGCCCGTCTTATGCATTGAGATGAGGAGAGAAGCACTTAGCAGAGCACTTCTCCCACTTCTAGTGATCGGTGTGGATCAGAGCACCCAGATTGATAAAAATCACATACTACTGATTTTTAAAAAAACTAGATGTCAGACGTCAAAAGCTTTGAAGTGACACTTGATTGATGGTCTATCCTCAGGATAAGCGATCAACATCAGATCTGTGATTATGGAGCTCAAGGCCCCAGTATTGATCAGCTCATGCGCACTGCATCTTCCTCAGCGGTCACCTGTACAGTAGCCATGCTATTAGTGGCCCTGCAGGATACCGCAGCATCATCCTGTCCATGACATTGAGGCTAAGCCATCAATATTTAATAACCTCATAGGGTTGTCTATTGCTGCACATCTATAGGAAGCAGCATGGAAGATCTCAGTGACTATAGATGATCATCTACAATAAGGTCTTATGCAGATAGGTGTAAGTCAGGAGCACTTTAACCTTTTACAACATCTAGACCAGGGACGGGGAATTTTCGGCCCTCCAGCTGTTGCAAAACTACAATTCCCATCATGCATGGACAGCCAAAGCGAAGCCCAACTCTCCCAACCTGGTTCAGGTTAGCGGAACATGGACTGCCTCAGCCCACATTTACACGTTCTGTAAATATGGTCCCAGAACGGACAGTGCGCTACAGACCGTACCTCAGAACTCCCCTGCATCATCATTCATAATGATGTTGTGAGCTCCGTAACAGTTAATTCTTCACGCTACTGTACTCACACGGCTGTGCCTGTACAGAAGCACAAACATTTAAAGAAGCCCGGGGCAATTTTTTACTAAAGTATTGTATTGCCCCCCCCCCCCCCCCCAATGTTATACAAATCACCAATATACACCTATTACGGGAAATGTTTATAAAGTGCTTTTTTCCCTGCACTTACTACTGCATCAAGGCTTTACTTCCTGGATAAAATGGTGATGTCACTTCCTGGATAAAATGGTGATGTCACGACCCGACTCCCAGAGCTGTGTGGGCTGTGGCTGCTGGAGAGGATGATGGCAGGGGGACACTGAGGGACACAGGGCACTGGAGGGACACTGAGTATCCCCCTGCCATTATCCTCTCTAGCAGCCACAGCCCGCACAGCTCTGGGAGTCGGGTTGTGACATCACCATGTTATCCTGGAAGTGACATCACCATGTTATCCAGGAAGTGACATCACCATGTTATCCTGGAAGTGAAGCCTTGATGCAGTAGTAACTGCAGGGAAAAGGCTTTTCATAACTATTTCCCTTAATAAGTGTATATTGGGGATTTGTATAACTTTTTGGGGGGGCAATACAATTCTTTAATAAATATATTTTTCTCTGGATTTCTCCTTCTGAGCTCACACCCTGGGCATGAATAATGGCACGTGGAGTTCTAAGGTGCGGTCTGTCCTGCAGAGTCCTGGGTTGGGGGGTTTCTCTCCATACGCCCCGTTCATTCACATTGAGAGATAGGATGCTCCTTGTACTATACCATTTGGTTTTGAGATTAAGTCCTAATATGAAATTAGCTACAATTGATCGAAAGTAGCCGGGCCATTAACATCCATTTATAGGTGTCTGCAATCCTCATTCAAAAAATGGTTGTCTTTATCTTTCAAATACAGGAGCTGGGCAGATATGCAGCTTCCAGATGTACAAAAATGATGGGACATAAGCCAGCGGGTCCCTTATAGGTGATGATGTCACACAAGCAATGATGTGTCCTAGCAGTGGAAATGGTTGTTATGATGTCATACTGGGAAAAATCAATGACATTACATGGAATCTGCTTCAGGTCACAAGTGGTGCTGGCCATATAAGTGGTAAATGTTGGAAGTCATGCTCAGTCACTGCTAGAGATGAGCACAACTGGAGCATGCTCGAATCCGATCGTTCGGCATTTGAATATCAAAGAAGTTGGATGCAGCCCTAGGGAGTCCTGCAAAACATGGCCGAACAATGCTCATGTCTAGTCACCACATTTATGACGTCACCAGTGGATGCGATTATATCATAATCAAATCATTGACCTGACCCTTAAGGCCATGGAGCAGACGGTGACATCATAGGCGGGGGTGTGGCAAGCAATGACATCATAGGAACTGTTGTCCTTATAAATTGAGTGCCAGCCAGCCAAGGATCCGAAAGAGGAGCAGGACCTTGGAGGCTCCATAGTGATTGTGTAACTGCTGGGGTTATAAAAGCCAAAGGAGACCATGTAAAACATCTCTATGTAAGTTCTGTATCGTTCATGGACGCTGCTTCTACTACACAAGCGCTTGATTTTCCTTTTAGTAAATTTATACGGACACATATTTATTCAACGTAAGAAACCATATAATTCTACATAGAGCCTTATTGCTTCTGTGTAACATCAAAAGCCTGAACTGAGAGTGAGAAGGATTTGGCCTACAAGCAGCAGGGGGCACTGTTGTGCAGATATTTTGATGCTATACATTCTTGTCAGGTTCTGTTTGTGTCAGTCTGTAGTAGGTCACCCCATCCTCAGGAGTCTCTTATAAGGAAATGGAAGCATCCATTACTAGACAGATAGATTTTGTTTAGCAGCGTTAAAGGTGAGGTTGGCGGCTGCAGAAACATCCTGCGTTATGCCCCCTGGTGGAAAGAACAACCATTGCATGAGCTAAAATGTGGCGTCTGGGGTTGTTTTTTTTTATGCAGAATTGATATATGCACCTAAAAATAAAAATGTCACCGCACAGTATATACAGTGTAAGGAAGCTCAGCTTATAGAGGTATTCCTCTCTGGGACATTCATGGTATATCCACGAGGTGTTACACTTTTTACGCTATTACCTTTATTTAAAGGGATTTAAGTAAACTCTGTAAAACAGCTTGTTTGTACTGCTTCCTGGCCACCTTGGCAGCTGTAACCCGCCTGGAGGACATCTAGGACTTACATCTGTCAGGCGGATGATGATGTCATTTGGTTGGGTTATAGCAGGATTATTGACTGGTGGGTCCCCGGATGCACCAGTACATGTGATGACATCATGATGGGCGCTGTCATGTAGGGAAACATGAGTCATCATTCCACAGAACATGTTTCCTCTTCTCCAGAGATCACTGCAGCGTGCTCTACACCTCTCCATCTGATGCTTTCCATTGTGCTCTGCGAGGTAAGGCTTGCATGCAGCTGCTCAGCCATGGAAACCCATGCCATGAAGGTTTAAGCAGGCTCAGTTTTTGTTCCGATTTTAATACCAGAAGAGGATTGGTCTCTGCAGTTATTGAGTCAACAGAGCGTTGGCGGGTTATGCGCACTTTGTAACTTTATATAATGGATGGGGAACCTGCAGCCCTCCATCTGTTGTAAAACTACAGTTCCCATCATGCCTGGGCAGCAAAAGTTTTCTGTCCAGCCATGATGGGAGTTGTATTTTTGCATCAGCTGTAGGATCGTAGGTTCCCCAGCTTTGGTCTGAGTTGCTGTGGGTCTTAAACGCTTCACTTCTCCGCTCATGGCTGATAGTGGATTATTTAAAAAATCAGTGGTGGCTCCTGTTTACAGGGCTGACTGGTATCAGTGAACTCTTTAGAACACCCTAAGTGTTTGTAAAGGCAGAGGCTGGATTTAATACACCGTGTCAATGATTAGACAGTGGGGCCCAATTCAATTGTATGCTTTACAGAAAGGGGGGTACCTTGTGTTATGCCTAATGCAGTGCCTGGGCAGGGGGTGTGTATGATAGATAACTTTAAAGGGAATCCGTCACTAGTTTATGGTGCCTTCATTCAAGGCAGCATAAGCTAGCGACATAAATGCGGAACAGATCGGTGTATTACTTACATCATTCTGTTCAGCCGTTCTCCTAATATGCAGGAGAATAGGATTCTTGCCATCACACTCCCCCTGCCCTCCAGCTGCTGATTGACAGCGGTCTGCCTATATACAGTATAGATAATCAACTTCCAAATAGCAGCTGGTGGGCTGAGTGTGCTGGTGATCATGAATATCTAGGACTACTGAGCATATAATGGAGAATCCCCCATTTAGGAGGATATCTCCAAATCAGCTGTACAGGACCATGCAAGTGATACATCATTCTGTTCAGCTTCTCTGTCCCTGGTTTATGCTACCATAAACCTACTGACCTACTGACTTTCTTTAAGACCACAAGTTATGAGCAAACTTATAGTACTAAGTTTGGGCAAACTCGAACCTGATCGGCCATTGACTGCTTTAGTCTGCTGCCTGGAAAAGTCCACACCGACAGTCATAGATCTCCTAGGGCTGTATCCATGGTTTCCAGGCAGCATTAATCAACAGCCAAGCTTACCGTATGTTCGCCCATTTCTAAAGACCACCATAGAAAGACTTCTCTGCCCCTGCTGTGTTTGCACAACCCATAGCACCATATTTGCCAGCAGTGTTCCTATAAACAGCTGCCGTCCGTCATCCTCTTGCCCTTCATTAGTGTCTATGATTGTTGTAGACCAGGGAAACACCAGCAACGTCTTTGCCCATTACCGTCCCATGAATTGTCACCCAGCTATATATCTGCTGGCCAACACCAACACCTCGTCCACCAGGACCCTGAGACGAATGTCAGCGGTGCAGGTGGATGATAAGTACCTATGACTATAAGCCTTTGTTTAGAAAATAATGATGGCTTCTCCCGTGTGATCAGATGGAGCAAAGCAAAAAACAACTCAAAGCAAAAAAAAAGGGGTCAAGATATGAGAGCGGAGAGCGTCCAGCAGGTGGACATGTTGTTTTCCGGAGCACAACTCCATGACATCTGAGGTATTTGTGGAAGGACCTTGACCGAGTTGTCAGCAGTTCCTTTATGTCTTGTGACTGAGACTCTTGGGGGTTGTATGTTTGGTCTATAGCACAGGTGCACCTGGGCCTCCTAACCTCCTGTGATCTCCCTACAAGCCAGGGCGGTAGCGGCTTTGTTACAACACGAATGGGAAACTTCTGCTGTCCACTACATTAACACCGACCTCATCCTCCTCCTCATCAGCAGCCAAGGCTTGAAATAACAAGTCAATCTTCTCCCACCTTGACTGTCTCAGATTCTTCTCCTTTCCCTTATGAAAACATCACACGGTGAACTTCACTTTAAGAGTCTTTTCTTTTTTTAACGCTCTTAGGAATCTCCCGAGCTTTAGAATTTCACTTCTTTGGCTTTGAATGGTCTATTTTCTTCTCTCGGTGGAGTGTTTTTGCTGCCTTATAAAAACATATTCCTGGTTTTTAAGGCAAGCCCTATCACGGAGGACTGAGAGTAAAAGCCAGACTTTTTAAGGGATGTTGGAGGGATTTGTACATAGAGAAGTGGGTTGCTGAAATGATAAGGTCCAATAAAACTTTGGGGGGGGGGGGGGGGGGGCGGTTCTATAGTCTGGGAAACACTTATTTTTTTTATTGCAGAATTATTTCCAGAAAGTGATGCGGGAAGTGGCTCCTGATGTATATACAGTAATAATAGCACAGCTGCCTACTCTTCATCCTTCTTCGTGTCTTCTCATAACAGAGACATAACTTTCTACATAAAAGATGTCTACATCAAACAAAAACAATAGCGTCCTGTAAAGTTCAGAGAAGAAAAGCAAATTGGGGGTAGGGAAAGTGCATGGCCTGTGTGTACTCTCAAAAGGCTGCCCCCTGCAGTCAGGTGGCAGTACTGCTCGAGACCGATTTTCATGGTTGGTGCACCTACAAGGTTTATGCAGTTATATATACCATGCCATGTATGTCTTCTAGTATGTCCTCTCCATTTCACCATCTATTAAGCACCATGGTAACCAAGGTGACTAATAGATGGTGCAACGGAGAAGACATACTAGTGACAGTACCCAAGAGGGTTGTACCAGCGAGCACCAGAAGACATACTAGTGCCGGTACCCGAGGTGGTTGTACCAGAGTGCACTGGAAGACATACTAGTGCCGGTACCCAAGGGGGTTGTACCAGAGAGCAATGGAAGACATACTAGTACCAGTTCCCAATGGGGTTGTGACAGCAAGCACTGAAAGACATACTTGTGCCGGTACCCAAGGGGGTTGTACCAGCGAGCACATAAAGGCAGGTACCGGTGCAGGTACCCAAGGGGGTTGTCTCTTAAAAGATTTATCACCTATCCACATGGGCTGTATGACTGCGAAGGGGATCACAAGAACAAGAGTACCCCTTCAATGAGTGCTATATCTGGGACACCTATTCTCTTGATCTGGTTTCATGGGACAACGCATCAATCAACAGATCCTTTTTAAAAGGAACCTGCCATGATTTTCAAGCTGCCTGAACCACAAATCACCAGTCCTTGGTGGACTTTGTCTTCCCCATTGGCCTTCATTGACAGATCTATTCTTATGAATGAGGACTGGCGAGCCGGGGAAGCTGCTGTTGACCGGCCCCATGACTCCTTGTTCAGGCATCCTTAAAATCATGGAAGGTTGTATTTAAAGGGATTTTCCCATCGTACACATATCATGGTAGATACTTGTGATCAAAGTATTATAGGAGTGATACCTTTATTGGCCAACAAAAAAATTGTTAGAATTAATATACGCCATCTTACATAGTAATGATATTTTGCTAGAATATACCATCACCATGAGTCACTAGATCAGTAATCTGTTTTCCGTATGACTTTACTAGCCATTGCTCCAACCTAGCCAGAATCCTACTCCACAACACCCCAAAACAGCTGTCTGTGGATGGATACCTGGCTTTGGTATTTCCCTGGTCATATCATCAGATGTTTAATTGAGTTGAATATTGACTTATAGGTCCACTTAATATGGTGGTTTTGCTGTCTCCATACTGGAGCCATCCCTTTGCTAGGTCCTTCCCTGGAGGGATATCTGACTAGTCCTGTGTTTCAAGACTCTTAAATAAGGCTCTGCAGACTATTTTTGTATATTGCATTTCCCAGGGGGCAATGCACCTAGGAAATCACTTTATTGAGCACTTTAACCAGCAGCCGACAGTGTTTTCTTTGGCTGATTTCCCTGAGATCAGTGATCTGTTTACCGTATCACTATGAGTGGTGGGAGCCAAACTTCTTGTTTGTGAAAATGAAGAAAAGGTGGAGCTGGTCTAGTTCTACTCCCCATTCAGAAGTTCTCCCTGCACAGTGCTGTTCCCAATCACATACTTGTGCAGAGGATTGCTTCCAACCTCACTCACTTGAATGAATCTTCACTGTACGTCCCAGCACCACCAGGTGGTCATGGTGCACCAAAAAGATGCAGAACCACAGCACGGATCATGCACTGATGGCATATCCAAGCAATATGTCATCACTTTATTCTCCAGCTGGTAAATGGTGCAGGACAAGTTCTATTTGGTGTCTGGACCAGTCCAGCGTTTCTATTGACATGCTAGATGCCAACCCGACTGAGAACAATGTGGCTTTGGCATTGGATTTGGGATTGGATAATACCTCTAGGATAAGAGTCTGGAAGCAAGTGGACATGTTTTTCTAAGCCTTGATAACACCCTTTAACTTGAGCGGAAGAAAAACATCACATAAAACTCTACTTCATAGGTTCTGTTGTTATATGAAACCACTTGGAAGGGAGTACAGCCATGTTTTCTAATCCTGGATAACGCCTTCAAAATCATGTTATAAAGACACGTGTTCCATTATCCTCACACTTATAGAGACAGCAGCATATCGCCACCAACTAGCCATATTACACCAAACGATTATTGTCCATACTTGGCCGATAGGTCTTTCTGGCCAATAATCATTTGGAGTAATAGCGCATGTTAAAAGACCACATTCAGCTGACATGCAAGATGTCGGCTGATCGTAGTCTTTTTAACATATTGAAAAAACACAATCATGTCATCGATGGTCTGCTGCTCATCACTTCGTGTAATAGGAGGAGCAGCAGCAGACCCTCAATGACATGATTGTGTTTTTTCAATATGTTGGAAGACTACGATCAGCCGACATCTTGCATGTCGCCAATGACTTCAATTCCTGCTCCTCCCCGTGGCCCCTCCCGCTGGTCCTCACTCTCTATCTGTGCGTGTAATAGTACAAGCAGCGAGCAGGGAATGGGGGGCAAGAAAGTGCTGACCTGACAGGTTGGGGCTCTCTTCCCCCAGTAATACCTTAAAACCAAGAACGAGCCTAAATTCCAAACTTAGGGTACTATTACACGGAACGATAATCGGCCGAACCGGCCCTATATGGCCAATTATCATTCCGTCTAATAAAGACAATGATCAGCCGATGATCATTGTCATCGACTGATCGTTGATATAGGTTCTGACCTATAATTGTCGGGCGCCGACCACGCATCGCTACGTGTAATATCGATGCGCGGCCAGCGCTGACAGTCAGCAAAGAGGAATACATTACCTATCCAGGCTTCAGGGCTCCTCTTCCTCTGTGCTTCAACCCGGGTCCGCGCGCTCCAGCTTCAGAGCGGCCTGTCACAGCTGACAGGCCAATCACTGGCCGGGACCACTGCGGCCAGTGATTGGCTGAGCGGCCTGTCAGCTGAGACAGGCCGCTCTGAAGCTGGAGCGCGCGGACCCAGGGAGAAGCACAGAGGAAGAGGAGCCCTGCAGCCTGGACAGGTAATGCATAAAGTTTTAACAAGGGCTGAAAGGTAGCGATGTCCCTGCAGCCCTTGTTAAATGATTATCGTAATAGCAGATTGGCGCTCGTTTACATTTATTATCGGGCCTTCATCGGCCCGTCTAATAGTACCCTTACAGTGAGAGTAATCTAGGCCTCCTTCTCCATAACACAATGCTAACATTTTATATTCCCTTTAAACCCTCTTTAACTAAAAAACAGTAAAAATGGAGTATATGGTCTGTAAAATCTGTGATGACGTCGCTAACCTTCTCTGTATGTAAACCGCTTTGTTGTGATTGACAATAGTGTCCTTTATTTGTGTACGGTATACAGTGCTGGATCAATGACCACGTGAAGAGGGAGCCTACGTGAAGCACAACGGCGGCATCTCCTACCACTCGCTGCGGTCACTGGATTGGAATCTAGGCCCCGGCCGGGAGTGTTTGTATTGTGCTCTTTCCCCTCCCACACCTGTTACCTGCCTCATTACTTCTCCATCTTTCACTCAAGGAACCAGCGATGAGTCTGTTAACAAAGCCATCAGCTGAGGCCTCTCTCCCCATCGGCAGGAAAATTTACGGAACATTTATAACCAATAACCCTTTTCATATAGGACCCTCCCCCGGAGAAGCCTTGACTCTTGTTGAAACAAAGAAGAAAAGAACTTGCAGAGAATGTACTCGCTTTTAACCTCATTTAAACCACAGCTGTCGGAGCCACCTGGTGTGAAGCCGTCACCGCTTTATTTTGCTAAGACTATTGTATGAATGTATAAGGAAAAGGCTGGGCTAACCATCACAGTTTGGACATGCAAGGTTACTAAAATCCTATACAAATTCTATGTATTTCCGACTTGACACAAAGTATCTCTTTTGTGGCTGTATGCATAATACAATGCCTCCTTGCGTCGCAATTGTCGTGTCTTTAGGTGATGGTGATAGACAAAGCTGTCTAGAAATAAAGCAGTATAATAGGGAATGGGTGTATCCTTATATACAGGGTGGTCCAAAAGTAGGTGGACAGTATGTGTAATACGGTTTTGATTTGGGGGAGATTTATCAGACAATGTGTAAAGTGAAACTTGCTCAGTTGCCCCTAGCAACCAATCAGATTCCACCTTTCATTTTCCAAAGAGTCTGTGAGGAATGAGAGGTGGAATCTGATTGGTTGCTAGGGGCAACTGAGCCAGTTTCACTTTACACCATGTTTGATAAATCTCCCCCTTTATAACCCTGTTACACACACTGTCCACCTACTTTTGGACCACCATGTATAGCCAGAACATAATCAATATCACTTTGGAAATTACAACCTGTGATACGTTTGATGACAAACTTTTCTGTCTGTATCCACCATAAGGAGATGTATACATCTGCAATTTAACTCAATAATAAATCCAACAAAAAAGTATCATAATGTTTTACCCCTCTCCAGGGAAAGAACTAGAAAAGATGTTGAATTTCTGTATATATTGTCAGCTGGAAGCCGAGCCCTGTTTACAAATGTATAAATAGTCAGCTGGAAGCCGAGCCCTGTTTAGAAATCTTCCTCTCTTATTATGCATGGTGTGAGATTAAGGGCCCTATTCCACCCGACGATTATCGTTCAGATTATCGTTAAATCGTTCGAATCTAAACGATAATCGTTCGTTTGAATAGCAGTTAACGACTAACGACCGAACGAGAAATTGTTGATCGTTTAAGAAGACCTGGACCTATTTTTATCGTTGCTCGTTCGCAAATCGTTCGCATTGAATAAGACATTGTTCGGTCGTTCGCAGTAGTGTCGAACGCAAATAGCGACGACAAGACGACCGCAAGAACGATCATAAGTAACGATTATCTTTCCAGGTAAATGGGTGAACGATTTCAGGACTTTCGTAATAGCGGTCGTTTGGATCGTTTATCGTTAACGATTATGCGAACGATAATCGTCCAGTGGAATAGGGCCCTAAGAAACAGAGCTCAGCTTCCAGTTAATTTGTCAATCAGGCAGGGATAGGGATGGGAGGTGGAGTGAGGATGTGTTACAGCCCTCAGTACTTGGAAACACCTATTTGTCATTTGCTACCAGAGAATAAAAGCATTTTTCTATGTTATGAAAAAATAAACATATATATGAATGGTACCATGTGTTTCCTTGTCCTAACAGCTAGCTAACAGTGTCAGCAGCTTGGAATGTAAATTGTAGCTGACAGATTCACTTTAATACACTTTGAGGAAGTGTTTGCTGTCCTAATCATTTGTTGTTATCCTCTTTATATGTTTTATTAGAACATCCCCAGCCAGAAGGTTTAGCTTTGACTCTTTGGCCAATACAAATTGGTAACTGATCAGTGATATCACTTTCATCCAATTCTTCACACTTCATGGGACACAATAAAACCCCATAACCTTATTCTTTTTTGTTTAGAGATTATGCTGGTTTTCATTTGCCCTTTTTATATGTAAATCCCAATTCATTTAACTGGTTTCTTACAGTTCTGGCACAGACATTGATTGCATCCTTTCTTGAATTGTTATATACAATATTTTCAATACAATTCATACAATTGTTGTTTACAATATTTTACAATATTTTGATTTTTCCATCCTGACATTTTTCCTTCCTTGCTCTTAGCTTATATTTTCCTTTTATAACTTCTTCGTTGTTTTCATACTTGCACTTAGATTTACACAAAGCTGACAGGGAACAACCAACATCTTTTGTCACACTCTGTTTTTCATTCCTATGTTGAAGGAGTTTTCTGACCTAACCAATCTCTTTATATTGGTGCTTTTTAGGAGGGATGGTACTTATACTTACCTCCTAGGCTCAAGTCGCCGACTCCATTCACTGGCACCATACCTGGTACACAGTGCTTGCTGTGTTTGGGATTGGTTAGGTACAGTCTTTGCTCAGCCAATCAGCAGCTGAGAGGGGACACTACTGCAGCCACTAATCCGCTGAGCTATCCCCAGACACCGCAAGCATTGTATACCAGGTCTGGTGCCGGTGAATGAAGGTGGCAAAGTGAGCCCAGGAGGTAAGTATAAGTACCCCCCCCCCAAGAGGCACTAGTATAAAGCGATTTGTTAGGTCACAAAATCCTTTTAAAAGAGTTTTATAATCCCTTTTATTATACAGCTGACGTCTCTCCTATTGGGACTATCTTTTCTTTCTATTAGGTCTGTAAGCACTTTACTTTTCAGTTGTTTCGTGAAGACAGAATGTTCAGATATTAAACATAACTTTGTATCCTATGATGAGTAATTTTCCTTTAAGCATAGAGATTCCAGAATTTTTTTGCCAGGGCTTGTAATAGCCTATCGCCACCAGTCTAATATCATATCATTACTAGGAAGATTTCGTGTTTAAGACTTTGGTAAAGCTGGGAGACAACCACCGTAGGGGCTGTAATGGAGAGAATACTGGCTGTCACCCAAAAGAAATAGCTGAATAATAGGTTCCTAAGCCTCAATCTAATAGAAAGTAAGAAAATCCTACTACAGGTCAATGTCTAAGTCAAATATGGAACAATAAAATACAGTTAAATGGCCGTCCCTTGGGACATCGTGGGCATTTGATACAGGTATGAGTGAGGAGCGTATATGATCCCCATTCATGTTCCATAGAAAAAATAGCCTCCAGCTAAAAGATCAACATCTGAAGAAACATCTCTAATCCCATGTCATTTTTACCTTCCTATTGGCAAAATATCATTCCGGCTTTGACAAGTGAAGGATTTAGGTTACACCTTTGACAGCTGTGAGTGAACTTGATGGCGAGAGTGGAGCGAGCGCAGGGATCGGTATCCGTAGCTGAGCTCAGTTGCTGTAGGCAGAACTATAAAGAAGTAACTGGAGCGCAGACCATGTCCAAGAGCGGGATTGTTCAAGCCTTCAGTTCATGTTACCCCACTTGGTGTAACAACTATACAACTAGTCTTTATTATGTATACTTGTATTGTGTGCTATTATTTTAGGTCACCATTATGAATAATTACAGCGGGAAACCTTATTACAAAGGGAATCTCTTACTTATCATTAGATGTAAGTCTGTCGAAGACGAACAATTGGGTTTTTATGTAATTGTTTTAATAGGTTACCCAGGGCGGCCATATTGGAGATACAGACTTCCTTCCTGTATTGTCAGTATAGACAGTGCAGCAAGGGGTTTGCACTTTATGGCAGATGTAATAGATGGGGTACAGCTCCAGGGAATAACCAGGGTGTGGAGGGAAATCGGGGTACCTGGAGGAAGCCATGGCAAACACAAGAAGAACATATAGACGTAACATAGTTGTGCTTGGTCACCCGACGATTTTAGGCCCAAACCTAAACCAATGATCAGCCGGCTGATCATCATCAGTATTATACGGAGCGATGATCGTCCCAGTTCAGCTGATTATCGCTCCATGTAATAGGTAGAGATGAGCGAAGCGGCAGAGGTTTGGGTTCGTATGAACCTGAACTCTCGGCTTTTGATTCCCGCTGTCTGGAGAGGAGAGGGTGGATACAGCCTGAGGACCGCCTAGAAAACTGGGAAAACTGTATCCACCCTCTCCACGAAGCGGGCAGATACCTGTGACAACTACCAGGATAGTGTTGAGTCATTCCCGGCCTGTCTAGCTTCACACATACTCCATATTAGCTGCTGGTCATAATAATGTGACTCAGTTGTGTATATGTCGTCTCACTGCTGTAGTTCCCCTTTAAGAAAGGTATGTGATATGACTAAAATATGGTGAACTGCAGGAATGTCGCTGGGCCGTGCGCCCAGGGGGGTAGTATTCAGTACAGGGACAATGATAAGTGGTGATCCGCTCACATTACCCTGGCAGGGAGTTATCTCCTCCACAGCTGGTAGTGTTATGCTGCTCTCTATCAACCTCCAATGTGTCAGTGAGAAATGGAACAACTATTACAGACTAAACATTGGGATTTTTGCAGCTCTTAGTAAGCGCTGGTCAGAGAGCCGACTACTGTGCTGAGTGTATTTTTATACTCAGTGCCTCCCGCCCACCCCTCTTTGCTCAGGTAATATAATGCATGTATATACAGCAGTATCTAGGCTGATATATCAGTCTGTGAGAACTAAGGAACATCTCCTTGGACGTTTCCCCCCTTTCCTAAAGAAAATTATATTAAAGAGAAACTCCTAAAAATCTCAAGTCTTCCAGCACTTATCAGCTGCTGTATGTCCTGCAGTAAGTGATGTATTTTTTCCAGTCTGACACAGTGCTCTCTGCTGCCACCTCTGTCCATGTCAGGAACTGTCCAGAGCAGGAGAGGTTTTCTATGGGGATTTGCTACTGCTCTAGACAGTTCCTGACATGGACAGAGGTGGCAGCAGAGAGCACTGTGTTAGACTGGAAAGAATACAACACTTCCTGCAGGAAAAAGCCGCCACTAGTACCAGCATCAGCAGGTTTGCAGCCACCTGAGGAGTTGTATGTGGAGGGAGAGTTAATTGATTAACCACTTCTTTACTGATACAGAAAACCTTATTTACCTTATTTTTGGGTTGTGGAACAAATTGTCTGCATCTCAATTATTTCTTATGGGAAAAGTTGGTTTGATATTGGATTTGGATTACAAGCACATTCCTGAATGAATTATGCTCGCAATCCAAGGTTTCGCTGTACATATATAATATTTTACATTTTTACACTAAGTGACTACATGGCCTTTTTGCTGCCACCAATGGTTGTGTCAGGAACTGCAGGGCTGCTCAAGTCCTGTTCCCAACACAGTTACATATGCAGCAGCACTAACCATACTGAGCCTCCCCTGATGTCTATGTAATACATGTTAGCCTTAGAAAAGACATGAGACTTGGGGAAGCTGTCTGTATCAGGAGCTCTGCAGCCACACTAGCTTGTAGCAGAGCAAGCAGTGATTGACAGCTACATTGTGCTGTGGCTGCAGTGTTACTGACACAGACACCTTCCCCTAGTATAATGTTTATTCTAATGCTAACATGTATTATATAGACATCAGGGAAGGCTCAGTATCACTAGTGCTCTATGCAGCACCGCTATGATATATAACTAGGCTAGCACCAGGGCTTGAGCAGTCAACCTCCTCAAACTTTTAATCTATACCCGCATTGCTTCAGTCCTGGCCGCCTTCTTTCTACTTTCCACAATTTTCAGGGCAGGTCAGATCTTTTCCATGGGGAGGTATGTTATTGTGGAAATAATGTCTTGGCATGGGAAACCACTTGCCATCTTAGCAGCTAACAATAAACCAATTTATTTGCCAAATTCTGGTATTTTTATATTTACGATTCCAGTCTAAACAAACCCATATGTGAATACAAGACAGAATGGACTGCTGGGAAAATTTTGGACAGACAAGGTCGATGTCATTTTAGACTGGTACACTAAAGGGGCAATAAATGACACTAAATGGGCACTAAGAAGGCTCTTGGTCCTTGGCCCATTTGCAATTTATTTGATTCTTTATGTCCAGTGCAAAAGAGCTGCCATTTAAAGGGGGTTTTCAGGAAAGACATATTGATAAGAAATCCACAGGATAGCTGATTAGTCAGTGACCGGCAGGGTGCACAGCCATTCAGTACCTGCACTACACAGTGAACTTTGCAAAGGAAGCGGTTGTCTACATTCACTGTGTATTGGCCGCACCAGGTTACTGCAGCTCAGCTGCTGTTCATTTGAACGGGAGCAGAGCTGCAGTTAGTCGTCACCTCTGCGACACATTGAATAGGGCCAACTGCTTTTGGCCCTGTTGACTGTATAGTGCGGAAACTGAATTTCCGTGTACCCTGCTGATCAGGGACTGATGAGCTATCCTGTGGACTGCTCATCTGTAGGTTTTGCCTGGAAACTCCTTTAAGTCCTCATTCAGTAGCTGACCTGTTACCTGCTAGGTTTTCCATGTTGCCATCCCTTTGCCTTACTACCACTGGGAATTCATAGCATAAGAGAATAGTGGAGACCTTCTGCATGGCATCCTCATCCTGCCTCGTGTCTTGAATCCCAGTACAGACCAGTGTTATGTCATCCATGTTCTGGCCTGTATCAAGGACCAAGACTGGCCCCCATTATGGTACCCACTTTTGCCATCCAGAATAGAAAGGCTATGGGGGAGATTTATCAAACTGGTGTAAAGTAGAATTGTCTTAGTTGCCCCTAGCAACCAATCAGATTCCACCTTTCATTTTTCAAAGAATCTGTAAAGGATTTAAAAGTGAAATCTGATTGGTTGCTAGGGGCAACTAAGACAATTCTACTTTACACCAGTTTGATAAATCTCCCACCTTGTGTTTCTTTCCTCTTCACACCCTTTCAGCAACCATTGTGTCATTTCCTAATCAAAGTCTATGAGACCAACCAAAGCTTGACCCCCCCTGTCACATACTGGATTTCCCCTTTAAAGTGTCACTGTCGTTATAACTTTCAAAATCTAAATCAACAGTAGATGCAAGTTCGCAATTTAAATTCATTCATTCATTTTTTTTTTTTTTTAGTTATCATGGAAAACACGGCACTTCCTGTTTTCTGACTTTTTTTTCCTCCAAAAACAGAAAACAGTCAGAAAACAGGAAGTCCTGTGTATCCCAGGCCATCAGAGCGCTCACAGAGAGAAGGCAGTCATGTTATTGATGGACACATTAAGCCGTGACTCTCTGTACTGACTGGAAATACTGTATTTAGTCTTTTTAGTTTTTTTTCAACAAGCACGAGTCAGAAAATCTGCCTTCAGGAGACTGGACCTGGATTTCTGGTAAGTATAGCTTTGTTTTACAGCATGATAACAACAAAAATAATGCATGTATATTGCAAACTTGCTTTATATCACATCTGTTGATTTAGACTTTGAAAATTATAATGAGAGGTACACTTTAACAATTGTATTAGCTGAATTATTATTTTATTAAGTGACAGCTTGTGGAAATACTGTAGTCTGCCCTCTGGCAGTCTACTATTCACTGGTACATAATACATTTCTTGTAATGAGGTGGCATGTCTCTCTTTATGGTTGCTAGACGCATGCACTGACCAAGTCATCAGCGATATTATTTGTCTTTTTATTACCTGATGAAAACTGCATTGTCCACAGGATGAATAATTACACGATGGAGCAAACACGCTGCGAGCCTCCGCCATCACTCCTATTACTGATCATGATAAATGAATTCTATTCTCTATTCATTTTTATTATTTTTATTCATTTTCTTTAATCCTTTGGTCATGATCATTTCAGCTGTTGAAAGATTTACTATACTGAGAGCCTAAATATTTGCCATTTACAGGCGGCCATACACATCAGCTGTGTCCTATAAACATAAGAATTAGGTGAAATTGTACATTTCCTCAATAGGATAAGAGAGATAAGTGGCCGCTACATATCTCCGCCACCTCTTATCTCCTGGATAAATATAGAAAAGGACAATTTGCAGTCCAACTTGCCCATGTTTGGTCTCCGGTCATATGATACATATTGTGGGACTAAATGTATTACTTTGGATGGACTAAATCAGACCTTACTTGATCCTTAAAGGGGTTGTCCGGCGCTAAAAAATTATTCACAGAATAACACACATTACAAAGTTATACAACTTCCCTGTGTCCCACCACCCCCACCCGTGTACCCGGAAGTGTGATGCGCTATACATACCTGTCACGTGCCGACCACGGTCTCCGATCCTCAGCAATGACGTCTTCTTCGGGAGGCCGGCGGATCTTCCCGAGTGCCGGCCGCCCTCTGCAGCGTCATCCGAAGCTCAGCCGCGATTGGCTGAGCATAACTGTGCTCAGCCAATCGCAGCTGAGCGGCTGATGACGCGGCCTCCCGAAGAAGACGTCACTGCTGAGGATCGGAGACCGTGGTCGGCACGTGACAGGTATGTATAGCACACCACACTTCCGGGTACACGGGTGGGGGTGGTGGGACACGGGGAAGGGGGCCATTCACAGACATAACATACATTACAAAGTTGTATAACTTTGTAATGTGTGTTATTCTGTGAATAATTTTTTAGCGCCGGACAACCCCTTTAATTTAATTTAAATAACACCCCCGGCTGGTCAAAACATGGCAGAACCAGACTTCACCTATAGCAATTGCCTGAATACTACTTTAGGCTTCCAGTACTCAAATACCCCTAGGACTTACAGTAGATTCAAACTGTATAACAACCAAATAGTTAAAAAAACAAATATATGAAAAGTATGTGTCAATGCCAGCAAGTAACAAATGACAAGAAAAGGAGAAACTGCATGATGATGGAAATGAATGATTAAGGGGGTAGTAAGATAATGAAGTAGAAAGATGATAAGTAGGAACAGCACAAAAAAATACTGACTGATCCCTGAATCTTTCCCCAGATCTATCCCTGAACACTAACCCCAAAGGTCCCCCAACACCTTCAATAACTGATGGCTGAATGATCGTTCAGCCATCAGTTGTCTCTCCCATCCCATATGAGGGGAGGGTTAAGCCACAACCAGAGAACTCAGACTGCAGTTTATCTCTCCCAGGACAAAGGGGTTGAGAGTTGCTTTTCGATTATACCCCTATGTCCACTGGCATCATTTTTCGGCGGTCGGTCTGGAGAGCCCCATACAACTTTTACTGATGGTATATGGGGACCTTAAAGAGGTTGTCTAGGCTTAGAAAAACATGTCTTTCTTCCAGAACCAGCATTATTCCTGTCCTGTGGGTTTGGTTTTGCAGCTCAGTTCCACTAAAGTGAATGGAGCAGAATTTTAATACCACACACAACCTAAGGACAGGGTCGGCACTGTTTTGCAAAAAAGTAGTTGTGCTTTTCTAATCCCAGATAACTCCTTTAACACCAGACCCCATTGACTCTCACTGTCATCAACAAACTAATATGCAAAAGAACACTGCAGAGACACCATCACATGTCTCGACGTCAGTGAACTAGCCAGACCTTCCTCTGGGAAGGAACAACCAAGCCAAGGAATGTCTCCAATTAAAGAAACCACCTAAGCAAGGTATCCATCCACAGACAGCTGTTTCAGGGTTTTGGCCCCTCGTCAGTGTGGAGTAGGTTCCTGGCTAGTGGGAGCAATGACTAGTAAGTCTCATTTGGCCCCGTTTTGCCTTAAGGTCCTATTAGACAAAGCGAGTTTTCTTTTTCATGATAAACGATAAACGATTGCAAATGACCTCAAATTATTCACCATAATACACAGAACAATAGTCATTAGTTACAATCTCAATTACAACGGTTTGCTTATTCTGGTGAGATAAATGGTGATTTTACGGACAGCTGAAAAGAAATTTTCGTTAGTCGTTTAATCATTGCCTGCCTACACACGGAACGGTTATAGCTTAAATTCAAACGCTATAAAGAGTTTTCGCAAGATAATCCTTCTGTGTAATGGAGCCCTCAAGGCCCTATTACACAAAGCGATAATCTGCCCGATCAGGCCGATTCGGCAGATTATCACTCCGTGAAATAAAGCCAACGATCAGCCTAATGCTGCGTTTACACGGAACGATTATCGTGGAATTTGCACGATAACGATCAAATTCGAACGATAATCGTATGTGTAACGATCAAACGACGAGCGAGAAATCGTTCATTTTGATCTTTGAACATGTTCTCAAATCGTCGTTGGTCGTTGGCAAAAAATTCAAAGATCGTTCCATGTAAACAGTCGTTCGCCGATTTAACTTATGTGTGAAATAGACTTAAGCGATCGCAAAACGATTTTTCCGTACGATATATCGTTCTGTCTAAACGCTGATCGTTATTAAAAAAAAAAAAAAAGTTACTTCGAAATCGTTAATCGTAAATTGGGCCAATTTTTAAGGAGGATGCCTTATTTTCAGGAAACAGTATTATATATATTTATTTATTTGTATAGCGCGCACAGATTCTGCGGCGCTTCACCTATCTGTATGTTTCTGGGTATATATATATATATATATCCCTTTTTGCACAATTATCAAGTAAGCGAGTACCGATCTAGTAGGTCAGCGCTCACTTACACTAGGTATCGGGCCGTGTAATGCGGCCGTTAGTCTGCATTTACCTGTGGCAGATTTGTTAAGAATTTCATTGACTGACTGCCCTGTTCATCTAATGCAGAAACCTACAGAAAGACATGTATTTATTGCAAAAAACTAGCTATCTGCCACGTGCAATGTCCTTACTATTACCAAGGCCCCCCATAGTGACACCTAGATCCACAGGGGGAGATGAGGACCCCCGGCCTGTGTGGTAGGTACAGAGATTTCCTCTAGTGTCTTCATTGTTTCCACATTGCATAGCAATAGTAACACAACTATTCCCTTCTCACCTGAGGTCGGCTCGTATGATGTACTCAGCCTCCCGTCACTGGTTTGTTATGATAAGTCAGAGTGACCCCACCCTGAAGATCTGCTTAAACAGGACATTGGGATCTTAGGTTTGACAAGATGCGGCCTCAAACAAGAGCCCCGGGAGAACACAGGTGCTGAAATCCTTTTACACGTATTTTGATTCATGTAAAAACAAACACACTTACCTGAACTCTCCATTCTCTGCGGCAATACTGATATTTCCAGCCTGCCTTAAGCCTCCTGCCTGTGAAGGCCCGAGGTCTTGCCCCTTGTACGGACAAAGAGCCGCAGGTGCTCCTCTGTGAGAAGCACCTGGATTATCTGCATGTAAAGGCCATTGATGGGAACCAGGTAAATGAACCTTCCTTCAGCAGGTGCTAGAAGAACATTTCACACTAAAATAAAGAAATCTTAAGTAAACGCCACTTACATTCCTGCGCTGTAAAATTGTTAGAAAATTGCAACAGCTAAAGAGCCACCGGTTGGAGAATGCTGCCCTATAGATCAGGTTGTGTCATGTCAGCCATGTGATTGTCACCCAGCTTTTCCAGAACAAGATATAAGGCTGGTTTCACACTGCGTTTTTGCACTTGTTTTTTTTTTTTTTTTTTTATTACATCAGCTTTATGCAACAACAAAAAACAACAACATAGTAAACAGATGAAAATACAGATGTATCTGTGTGCATTCATTTGATCCATTTTTTCATTAAAAAAAAAAAGGATAAAAAAAACAAATAAAACGCATCCAATTTTTTAACATTCACAAAAATATGGTTGACCACTCAAATACATCTGTTTTTTGCATAAATGAAAAAAAAAAAAACGGACTGCAAAAACACAGTTTGAACCCAGCCTTACTAAGAAATCAGAAAATAATCAGTTTCTCAACTAAAGGAGACGACTGTCAGCAATCTCAGCTCAGCTGCATACAATGTTATTCCTCCCATCACAATGATGGAAGCTGCAACTCATCTTGACGACCCATCTCTAAATCAATGAGGTTCTTTGGGTACCGGTGCTATCAATCATATGGTGGATCCAGGACAGCACTGGGGCTTCTATTATACTGGAAAGCCACAACATGAGTATACATGTAGTGAGAATACAGATTTTAGACTTCACACCAATATACTATGGATAGGCTTCTATTACTTCTATACTTCACTTAAAGGGAACCTGTCACCATGAAAATGCTACCTAAGCTATCAGCATCATATTATAGAGCAGTAAGAGCTGAGCAGATTGATATATATTTTTATTGGAAAAGATTTAGAATAACTTTAAATTTATTGATTGGAATCTCTGATGTTTCCATTCTAAAGAGTCCTGTCCATTGAGTGACACCGCCCACTGGACTCTTTATCACAGAATAATCAGGGATTTCAATCAACATGTTGCAAGTTATACTGAATCTTTTCCCACAAAGATATATATCAATCTGCTCAGTTATTTCTGCTCTATATTATGATAACGATAGACTAGATAGCATTGTATTGGTGACAGGTTCCCTTTAACCAATTTTGTTTTCCAAAATGTTCCTAAAATATCTCTGTAATGGCCAGAGCTCCACTTTTCTGATTAAAGGGGTTATTATAAGATGAAAGGTAATCCCCTATCCTCTAGATAGTGGATAACTCGCTCATGATGGGGGTTCAACCATTAACACCCCCAGCAATCACAGGAACAGAGATCAATCATCCCCAGAGTCTATGAAAAGGCAGCGTGTACACTCTACCTCCACTTTATTCATTGTCTATCGGACTGCCATCCATTGTGGAGTAGTCATTAAATGACAATTGACAATTGACCTCCATTTCTATCAGTAAGACCCCCATCCGACCACTATTGCGTCATGGACACCCCAATAGAAGTCAATGGGATCTGTTTTTTGAAGATTGCAGTTCCGCGCCGTCTGTTTTTTTGCGGATCCACAACAGTGGCATGACTGTATATCTCCTTCTAGACGTCATTTTTTGTACCAGTTTATAGCTGCAAATGACAAAGGAACATGTCTGCCAAGCGATCATATGACCTTTTTTTAGGGGTGGAGAAACTTAGTACATCTGTTTTTTAACTAGTTCACCATACGAATGTGCACTACGGATGTTTTCTTGCAGATTGCGGACAAAAAATTGCACGCTTAGAATACACAAAAATATATGGATGTGTGAATGAGGCCTAAGTTCTATGTATAATCAGTATGCAATAAGCTCCTAAGCCTCCCCTAGTGGTGGCTACTGGTAGCCAGAATTTCACGATTTGTCGGGGAGTAAGGAAAAAAACTGGATTTTAACGATATACTAAGAAATTTATTGGCAACGAATTGTAGTTATAAAAATGATTAATAGAGGTAATAGAGGAGAATAGCAGTGGGGCATTCAGATTCCATAAAACAACAAGGTGTTGCATGATTCTGATGATTTTAGAGGGATGGCCATGGGGTAGTTCAACACCCCATTTCTCTATGGGAGAGATTTAACTATGCATAATAGGATAATTTCCTGATCTATAGGGGAACCTACACTTTATGGAAAACAGAGCAGAGCTGCTGAGGTTGCAGGGGTTAACCTGCTGCTAATACATTGTGGAGGTGTCATATTAGCTAATACAGCCCAGGTGTATTTGTGTTACAGGTCCATGCATGTTATGCTGATTTTCCCATAACCTGGCATGTTTACCTATATCTTATAGTACTTATAGGACAGTGTCATGCTCTACACCCTACACAAAAAAAATGTCATGGAGAGTTATTGCCCTGCTGCAATGTGTTACTTGTTTTCATTCATACATTATTTCCTCTGTACATATTTATCGCCATTTGTTATGGCATAACTCACTTTGACTACATATACATATTACACAGGAGACAAGTCAGAAGGAATTTATAAAAGCCCTTTTAATGTATAGTGAAATGTAAAACCCCTTAAGGATGCAGGTATTTCCAACCTTGAGGGCATGGCATTTTTTAGTTATTTTATAATCACTGCATTTGGAGTGAGCAACTGGTTATTTTTTCCCTTGACATAGGTGTAAGAGGGCTTGTTTTTTGTGGGATAAGTTATATTTTTAATAGCATGAGCCGGGAGACATTGATTCCACAGCTCCATCTCCATCCAGGCAGATGCATTATATGTAGAGATGAGCGAACCTGGAGCATGCTCGAGTCCATCCAAACCCGATCGTTCGGCAATTGATTAGCGGTGGCTGCTGAAGTTGGATAAAGCCCTAAGGTTATGTGGAAATCATGGATATAGTCATTGGCTGTATCCATGTTTTCCAGACAACCTTAGAGCTTTATCCAAGTTCAGCAGCCCCAGCTAATCAATTGCCGAACGTTCAGGTTCGGATGGACTCGAACCCGAACCCGGTTCGCTCATCTCTAGTTATATGTCTATAGGCTGCTGGACGCAGTGAGACCCTGACCGATCAAAACTTCTAATACATCCCTGTGACATGTCAAGAGTTTTTTTTAACCCCTTCATGTCAGCCGTTTGGCTATATATGTTCCTATTGCCGTCATTGCTTCAATATGAGCAGCCCCGCATACATTAAAGGGAACCTGTCACCCCCCCCCGTGCCGGGGTGACAGGCTCCCGACCCCCCGCTACAGCCCCCTATACTCTCCTGATCCCGCCGGGTCCCGCTTCTGGATCCGGTCGGGTCACGGAGATATCAGCCGCTGCAGCCCTGCGCGCGCGCTGAGAGATGAGTCCAACGCTCATAGAGAATGACGGAGCACTGGACTCTCCGTCATTCTCTATAAGCGTTGGACTATAAGCGTTGGGGGTCGGGAGCCTGTCACCCCGGCACGGGGGGTGAAAGGTTCCCTTTAATGTGCCAGGAGCCGGGGATAATGACAGGCAGCCGCAATCACACAGCTGCCTGATATTAAGCCCTTAAAGGAGAAGTCCAACAAAATTTTTAAAAAAGGGAGGAAGGCAGGGAAAAATATTAACGAAGTAAACCTACTCATCCTCGTAAAATATGTCATTTGTAAAATATTACAATATTATACAAAGAAAGAAAGGCATCATGGCACTGAAACTTAGATGGAAGAGACATAAGGTAACATAGGGTCCAAGATCAGACCACTCACTCAGATGTCTGCATTTGGAGATCCGTTAAAGAGACAGGAGGAGGAAATGTGTTGGGATTCTTGTTTTTTGGAACTTTATGGGAATTGCTATTGTTCACACGTGTGAGACATTTGTGAAATTCCACTTTTTGTCCCAGTAAGGACTTCAAAGGTGTATTCCCATCTAATATAGTTATACTTGTAGGTCTCACCAAGTTTAATATTGTTGTAAATACTTTCATTTACCAGACTTGCCTCCTTCTCCTGGTATTCTCACTCTTTCCCTCCCATCGTTGACAGCTTGTTGTCTAGGTTACTAAGCACAGCTCCGCTCTAAAAGCAGTGGTCTGGCTGCTGTATAAATAACTATAGTATACATATTTTTGTATATTATAAATTATATATACACTTTGGGGGACAATAATGAAGCGTGCGGCAGGGGTGTACGTCAGGGAGGAGGTACAGATTCACCCCTTCTTCCTAGCGTACACCTGCCGTGTCCCCCGCTCGCCCGACAGACGGGGGCAGGGGAAGCTCAGGGGGGAGGGGTAGCAAGGCGGGGAGGAGGCAAGCCTCATTTATCGCAGGCATAACTCATGGTCCAAATCTACACCTGCTAGAAGCAGGTATAGATTTGGTACACCGGGCGCAGATTCGGGTGCCCGGACTTCGGGTGCCCGGACGGCCAAATTCACTAAGAGGCGTGCACCTCTTAGTGAATTCGGCCGGGGAAAAGGGTGCGGAGGCGGTTTTCATAAATCCCCCCCTATATTACACCAACCAGACCACTGCTTTTAGAGCGTAGAGGTGGTCTGTAACTTAGACAATGAGTCTATTACAATGGGAGGGAAAGAGCGGCATTTGAGGAGAAGGAGGCAAGCTTGCTAAATGATTGTATTTACAAAAATATTTAACTTGACGAATCCTACAAGTATAATATGGTAATTAAGATTAGAATACCCCTTTAATGTCAGGTATTGTTACATATTCACTGTTATTGATAAATTGTGCAATTTTGTTTTATACCTTTTCGGGGTACATAAAACTGTTTTTTTGAGGGGGGAGGGATAAAAAAGCATTCATCATGCAGAATAACCTCTTATGAGTTGAGTTGATACCAATTATGACTACTTTTTAGTGTTTTCCATAAACAAGAATTTGTATTTTTTTTTAATAAACAAATGAAATTCATTTATTTCTTAAATTGTTTTAGAGCCAGTTGCGAGCTTGATGGGCGGGTTATCTAAACCCATTGCACTAATTTATTGCTAAACTTTGTACCAAACTTTGTCAGCTCTTATAGAGCAGGGTATACATGGGTAAAAACCTATGGTGAATTCCATATTAATGTAATGTAGATAGAGAATAAACACTGTTAATTGTGTGTTATAGGAAGAAGTCCTGGACCAGGTCACACTGTTAGTCATAGTGATGCATTATTTGCATAGAAACATTATGATGCATTTGCAAAAAGCACCTGCCCAGCTACAAATGTCACCTGGAAATCCTATCAAGTGTAGGTGTGTATGCAAAATGAAATAATAGAGTGCAGAGTGTATCTTTATGCCTATATTTAAAGAAAAGGCCCTGGATTTTCCTGTTCAAGAAGTCTTTAATATTTTATTCAGTTATTTTTTTAAATTGCCTCTTATTGCCTCCAGTAAAGCTGGAATTACATATCAGAGCATCAGCATTATGGACTGCACTTTTATTGCATAACCTGTACAAAGGTGAAATACAATATCAGCTAATTGCTGCACAGCTGTAGTCTAACCCATCCCCACACAGCTGTAGCCTGCCTTGACGCCACACAACCAAAGTTTGGCCTACCCTCTCACAGATGTAGTCTGGTCCATCCCTTCCAAGGTGTAGTCTGGTCCACCCCCTCACAATAGTACTCTGGTCCATCCCCTCCAAGGTGTAGTTTGGTCCGCCCCTCACATTTGTAGTCTCGTCCATCTCCACACAGCTGTAGCCTGCCCTAACCCCTCACAACCGAAGTCTGGCCCACCCTTTCACAGTTTAAATCTGGCCCACCATCTCACAGCTATAGTCTGGTCCACCCCCTTCAAGGTGTAGTCTGGTCCACCCCCTCACAGATGTAGTCTGGTCCACCCCCTCACAGATGTAGTCTGGTCCACCTCGTCACAGTCATCTGGTCGGCCCCCTCACAGCTGTAGTCTGGCACATCCCCACACAGCTGTAACCTGCCCTAACTGTGGTGCCCAACCACCAGATGATGTTATGCTGGTGGTTTTCGTAAAGCAGCCAGTGATGGGACAGTCATAACGTGTGGTTCAGTGGTTTTACTGAAAGTCTTTTGCAATACATAGTAGCTTTTCACTAGGTGACTTCTGCGATACAGACTTGAGCTCACTAAATCTGTGCTGGGAGATATTCAAGTGCTGAGGTAGAGTAGCAGTGCTGTTTCAGTTGAGTGTTGAGAAGAGTAGAGGAGCTTAGAGAAGTTGTGAGGAGTTTGTCAGGAGAGCCCCAACCCAATGTAGTAGTGTACTCTGCCAGAACATGAGAGAAGAGTACTGAAGAGAAAAAGACTTGGGCCGTGTTTAATAAACCACCTTCTGCTCTGCAGTGTCGGGGTACCCATTTTACTAGGGTGACACAAGCCCCGGACTATGTTACCTTGGCGAAGCTAAGTGTCTGAGGGTGTCCCGGTTTCACCTGCACTGCGAGATAGAGTATGTAGACCTTTATATGGTTGCTTTGCTCTGTCCGGGTCAGTTCCTCTGTCCTAGGATACTGCCCTGCACTGTTAAGAGAGGTTCTCGGCGTGGGCTGGGATGATCTCTGACTTGTCCTCCTTTAGTGATTCGCGACTGCATAGTGTCTGTAGGTATAGCTTGTGGAAAGAAAGTCTCTGGGTTCTCCATACACATGTGTCTGTGCACTACCACAACTAGACTAGACTGTCCCCTAGGGGTTGTGTGTGTATGTATGTAGAACAGGGATAGGTAGAGAAAAGAGAGCATCTCCCATTCATTAACACAGACCATGTGTTACAAAAACAGTAACCCTTTAGATACTATAACTGTGCAATACATAACAGAGTTTGAACATAACAAAGGCACCTTGTGGTGAAACTAAAGAATGCACCTTCATTACCACTGAAGGACTAACTTTCTGACCAGTGCCTAAAGCACTTAACTGTGGGACACCACATAACCCCTCACAAATGCAGTCTGGCCCAGGCTTTCACAGTTGTAGTCTGGCCCACCCTCTTACAGCTGTAGTCTGGTCCATCCCCTTCAAGGTGTAGTCTGGTCCGCCCCCTCACAGTTGTAGTCTGTTCTGCCCCCTGGCAGTTTTATGGTCCGTCCCCTCACAGCTATTGTCTATTTTCCCCCTCTCAGCTAAAGTCTGGTCTGCCCCTCACAGCTGAAGTCTGGCACATCCCCACACAGCTGTAACCTGCATTAACGCCTCACAACCAAAACTGGCCCACCCTTTCACAGTTGTAGTCTGGTCCGCCCCCTCACACCTGTAGTCGGTCCTGATTCCTAATTGCTGTGGTATGTCCTTCTTCCCACACCTGTAGTCTGACCCACCCCTTCACTGGTGTAGCCTGATCCATCCCCTTCCCCTCACAGTTGTAGTCTGGCCTGTACCTGGTGGAGACTAACACGTATGCTCACACCTGCGGTCTGGTCTGCCCCCCTTACAGATGGTAGAGGGCTGGTAGATTGCTATCCAGTGTACATGACCAGAATCCTGTGCAATAATAGTGACCTATTATTGTAACATGACCAAAAGCTCAGAATTACTTTACAAGGTTGTTAATTTTTAGGTTATCCATTCATTCCAAATATTTGTTTATTTAAATTAACCTGTGCATTTAGCAATATTCTTGCAGTAAGCCATTCCTGGAATATTACCTGAGTCACGGAGAATCCATGGGAAAATACTGAATTTATCTTTAGTCTAAAGAGGGAGTTAGTCCCTGCTTGTTATGTTCCAGGAGGCAAGGACATTGTACATTCCTTCTCAATTCAGACAATTGACCATATTGAGAAGCTCTTCTCCCTAAAGAGAGGGGGAGTGTTGAGAGTCAGGAATAAAGTCAATGTTATCTCCGACAATTATAACATTTTAATATGGCCCCTGTGTGAGAGCGCGATGGGAGGAAACCGCTATCTGAACCTCGATACTTTCAGATTCGAGGATTTTAACATTTCCTTTGAAATATTCTGTAAACAAATTGTTACACTGTGAATTATAGATTCAACCGAAGTTTAGTTATAGTTGGAAGGCTGTGAATAGTGATATCATCTGTGTTAATTACAATGCGGGTGACTGAACATGGCTGCACCTGGCCATCGGCTAGTAGAGAAATATATTCACAGTGTGTTCCCACGCTTAGTGGTGGATAACTGCCCGAGAAATCCAATTTTTGCATTTCTGTACTTCTCATCCTGCCCGCTGTTCTTCCGCAACTCACTGCTTCTAGCCCAGTCCTGCCCATTCCTCCGCCATACTCTGCTTTAAGTTCATGGCAGCAGGTGTCTTCTCTCTACCAGCTTAGGCTCCATGCTTTCGCAATCGCTGCAGTTCCTCCACTGGCCTCTAGGGCACACACATAGATTTAATGGACCAGTGTGCTGCTCATTATACTTCCTCCACCTATCCATCCATTTTTGCCTAGACATTGTTGGTTCATTGTGTTCGTGTGTCTGCTATTCCATGTATCCTAACCTGTGCCTGTTCCTCAGACTATACTTGCCTGCCCTGACCCCTCCTGTACCGTTTGACCCTACCGTTGCCTACTTTGACAGTCCTATCTGCATCTGAAGCCGCCTGCTCTCATCCTTCACCTGGCTGACTACACTGCTGCTTCATACCTAGTACCATTCTGATTCTCCTGTTGATGACCCGTCTTGCTGACTAGGCACATTCTGCCTCTTCTCTGGTGCTTCACACCAACACTGTCTGATTCTTGGGACCAGACGCTACCTATACTGGGACCATGCTTATGGAGCGATCTGGTGACCTGCATCTTGGAGAAGAAGAAAGGGTGAAACCCTAGAGGGGACTTAGACTTCACACCTTAAGGTGGCCCAGAGTTAAACTGTTTTGGTAGCGCAGTTGGTCTACATCCAAGGCCCAATACATTGTTAGCGGGTCTACATCCAAGGCCCATTACATTTTGTAGTGGATTATCTTACAAAATCCTGATGGGAATTCTCAGCAGACCAAGCCTTAATTAGGGTATATAACATAAATGGTCACTGCCGTTTCAAACAGCTTTTCCCTCCATTTGAAGGCCAGTGTGATTTTTACCACATTGTAAGGGCTGGAGACCTTTTTTCAGTATGCTGAAAAGGAGGTGGATGAAGACAATGACGTCTACTTACCTTCCCAGCTCCAGCGTTGGGGCCCGCTTCACGCTGCTCCGGTCCCCCAATCTTCGGCCGCTCATGTCTCAGACTAGACATGAGGCGTGTTGTTGGCAGGCTACTATTCAGCAGTTGTACTGGGGTCCCAAACGTGGCATGACTTGAGCAGCCGGAGGCTGGGGGACCAGAGCAGCGTGATGCAGGCCCCAGTGTGAGCCAGGAAGGTAAATGAAAGTCATTATCTTCATCCACCCTCTCTAGCGATATTAACCCTTTGACGACCTGGGGTCATTGATGCCTCAATGCCCAGGTCGTGTTTGGACATCAGCTTATGGGATCATAATGATCCCATAAGCTGATGTCCGTATGTCTGCCCCCTCTCCTCTGTCCCCTGCTGCTGGCACAATCTTGTGACAGCGGCAGGGGAGAGAGGGGAGGGGGCAGAGGTCTCTCCCTCCCCCCACTGGCCTCCGTAATTAGGAAAACGGAAGCCTCAGGTTTCCATGGCTACCATCAGGGCTCTGCCATCAGTTTGCAGAGCCCCGATGGACACCGGCAGAGATTTCTCCCTCTGTAGAGGGGGAATTCTCTGTCAGGAGCCCTATAGATGCTGTGGTTGTGCTAACCGCAGTATCTATAGGGTTAACCCTCAGCACTGGAGCGCGGCTCCGGTGCTGAGAGTTGCAGTGGGTCCCCGGCTATCACTGATAGCCGAGACCCACCACAGAGGACACAGGCGCAGCTCCTGCGCCAGTGTCATCCTGGATCGTTAATTAACGTTGCTGCAGCATCAGGCATAACTGTTGAGCAGGGGGAGGAGGTTAAAAAAAGGCCTCCCATCTGGAGTACCTCTTTAACTCCTTACCACAGATAAAAAATATTGATCACTAGGTGTATTACTTATCTGCAGCTTTCTGTCCACTGCCTGATGTTAGGGAAAATCTGTCTCTAGTAATATCTAGATCAGTACGAAAGAAAGAAACCCCATCAGTAACCCCTTCTGTCTCTACGGGACATCTATAGTAGTGCAAAGCATAAATCATCCCCCAATACTGTGCAGCCTATGTAGTGTAGTCCAGTGCACTATGCTATGGGATAGCAGAGTAGGTGCCAGAGAAGTAAGGGGAATAACTTCCCTGTATTTTTACTAGAAAATTTACCAAAACAAAGGACATCACACCATGTAATCCCAGCCAAGAGGGTCTGCTCTGGACAATCTCTATTTGTTACAAGGGTCCCTAGTTTCCATACAGCACCTACAGAGGTGGGTTAAAGTATTACACTGTTCCAAATAACGTGCTGTGTATGTGTAATTGTCTGTATCCTCCAGTGTAAAATAACCCTTTTGTTGTTCTTAATTTTATAGGAAAGTCTTCTCCAGCTTTGCAAAACTACAACTCTCAGCATGTTCGGAGCAAAGGATTAGTAAAGGTACAAAACGTATGTATATACAAGGTGCCATTTTTGCACTGCATTTTTTTTTTGTATATTTTTTTATTTCTATTTTTTTTTTCACTTTTATATACCTTTTTAGTATCTGTTTTACAGCAAACCCTTTAAGTATTACTGTGTCATTTCCCAGCCTCCAATATTTATAGATGAGCTGTAAATATCTCTGCCCTTTATTCATGACTGCTACTCCATCCGTAATCTATATATATATATATATATATATATATATATATATATATATATATCTGCAGTCATTCTGACGGGATGGTTTGCAGCCAGGGAAATTGATGGCAGCTCTTGCAGAAATAGCAGCAATGTGCTAAGCAGACAGATATTGCTGATAGTGTGGCGGATAAGGTTTAGCAGGGGTTCCACCTCTAGAGCTCGGATGTTCGGATGATGGATCGGGTTATTTTGTCTTCCCTCTTATTAACGTGCCAAGCCCTTGTGCATCGGGGTCTGGATACTTAGCATTCAGATAGAGATACAATGTTTACTTCTTATGCTATTTAATTGAGGCCTCCCCTCCTTCCATACTCCAAACAGATGATACCTTTTTGTGGCTGACTGGCGCTGAATTCAGTTTTGTTCCTGTCTGTGTTTAACAAGAGATTCCCGGCTTTATGTGAGGCCATGAGCAAATGGAGCAGAGGTCACTTCCAGCCATCGCTCTTGTAAACACCGGTATTAATTGTCCTGCCGCGTCCACATTTTATATCCATTACTGGATCACGGCGATGGGATCCTGGTGTACAACTGCTTGACCTGTCTTATTAAACATATGTACACCCTTATGTATATATACTACACTGGTCTATGGCCCGAGAGAGAGAGAGCACATTCCATAGGTTGCTGGTGCATTGGGTTATAAGGGAATTTTTGTGTTATTATAGTCTAACATTTTCTATTTCACATAATTTTCAAGGTCTTTTGTGTAGCCAAAAATTTGTGGGCCCCATCCCCCATAATAATAATAATAATAACAACAACAATAATAATAATAATTATAATAATAATAATAAAAAAATAAATCTATCTATCTGCTACTGTTCATTGGGAGATAAGCTGTTGCTAAAAGGAGTGGCAGCGGCTTTCCCCCTTTTCTCTTTCCAAACACATAAAAGCATGGCCTTGGCTATGATAAAAATTAAAAAATTATTTGTTTTTAAGACTGCATACAGACACCCATCAAACCATCTTGGACCTTTTAACTTAAAGCAACTCTGTACCCACAATCTGCTCCCCCAAACTGATTGTATCTTTGTATAGTGGCTTTTAATCCAAGATCTGTTCTGGGGTCCGTTCGGCAGGTGATGCAGTTATTTTCCTGAAAAACAACTTTTAAACTTGCAGCCCTGAGTCAAACTGGCGTGGCCCAGAGTGTGTATGCATTAGGCTTGCACCACCCCTCCGTCCCTCCTTCCAGCCCTCTTCATCATTAGGAATGCTCTAGCCAGGTATTCTCCTATTACTCATTTGTATGAACATTGCACAGGTGCCTTAATGATCCAGCCCATGTGCCGTGCTCACAAAGGTGATGAATAGGAGAAAACCTGCCTGGGGCATTCCTAATGATGAAGAGGGCGGGGAGGAGGGACAGAGAGGTGGTGCCAGCCTAATGTACAGACACTTTAGGCCACACCAGTTTGACACAGGGCTGCAAGTTTAAAAGTTGTTTTTCAGGACAATGGCTGCATCACCTGCCGAACAGATGCCAGAACAGATCTTGGATGAAAAGCAGCTATCCGAAGGTACAAGTGGTTTGGGGTGGGCAGATTGTGGATACAGACAGGGCCATCTTAACAGCATTATGGGCCCCTGGGCAGAGGTGCGAATTGCCCCCCCCCCCCAACCGCCGCCATCAAATCCCCCACATCTTTGCATATAGTGCCACACATAGTAGCCAATCCCCCCATATAGTGCCCCCCATAGTATCCAATCCCCCCATATAGTGACCCCATAGAAGCCAATCCCCCCATAGTAGCCAGTGCCCCCCATAGTAGCCAGTGCCCCCCATAGTAGCCAGTGCCCCCATAGTAGCTAGTGCCCCCATAGTAGCCAGTGCCCCCCATAGTAGCCAGTGCCCCCATAGTAGCCAGTGCCCCCATAGTAGCCAGTGCTCCCATAGTAGCCAGTGCCCCCCATAGTAGCCAGTGCCCCCACATAGTAGCCAGTGCCCCCCATAGTAGCTAGTGCTCCCATAGTAGCCAGTGTCCCCATAGTAGCCAGTGCTCCCATAGTAGCCAGTGCCCCCCATAGTAGCCAGTGCCCCCACATAGTAGCCAGTGCCCCCCATAGTAGCCAGTGTTCCTATAGTAGCCAGTGCCCCCATAGTAGCCAGTGCCCCCCATAGTAGCCAGTGCCCCCCAAAACAACAAACCAGTTACTCATTCGTCCGCCGGCCCCAGCAGTTCCTCTCCCGGCAGCGCGCCACTCCCGACATCCTCCGGCACAGGCAGCGGGGTACAGGCGGAGGGAGGTCGCTCAGGGCCGCTCACTATCTATATGCATAGTGAGCGGCAATACAGGCGGCGGGCGGGACGGCTTCCTTGCGGTGCTCAGCACTGCTTGGCAGCCGTCTTCGCTTTATAGGATGCACTTAGTTTTATAAGTGCGTCTTATAAAGCGAAAAATACAGGTCACAGAGGGCAGGGGCCCCCTAGGACACAAGGGCCCCTGGGCAGCCGCCTACCCTGCCCAATGGGTAAAACGGCCCTGGGTACAGAGTCACTTTAACCTCGCCGCCTGAAATGACTACAAAACACTCAGGTTCAAATTTGCTGGGTGAAGATAGGCCACAGTTTTTAATACAATAACCATTGTCTGTAACTTTTCACCAACGGTAACTGTAGCCCACGATGCACCGATGGTGGACTCCCACCGTGTGCTTCCTATCAGTTATCACCACCAGATAAACTTCTGCCAGCTGTTACTTCGCATACAAAATCCAATTGTATCTGAAATTACAATTCTCTAACCAAAAATATATTTGTACAAAGGCATGAATTAGTAAAAATGTAGTGACATAGGAGAAGGTTTGGTAGGTAAGGATAGTAACATAGGAGAAGGGTTGGTAGGTAAGGATAGTGACATAGCAGAAGGTTTGGTAGGTAAGGATAGTGACATAGGAGAAGGTTTGGTAGGCAAGGATAGTGACATAGGAGAAGGGTTGGTAGGTAAGGATAGTGACATAGGAGAAGGTTTGGTAGGTAAGGATAGTGACATAGGAGAAGGGTTGGTAGGTAAGGATAGTGACATAGTAGAAGGGTTGGTAGGTAAGGATAGTGACATAGGAGAAGGTTTGGTAGGTAAGGATAGTGACATAGGAGAAGGTTTGGTAGGCAAGGATAGTGACATAGGAGAAGGGTTGGTAGGTAAGGATAGTGACATAGGAGAAGGTTTGGTAGGTAAGGATAGTGACATAGGAGAAGGGTTGGTAGGTAAGGATAGTGGCATAGGAGATGGGTTGGTAGGTAAGGATAGTGACATAGAAGAAGGTTTGGTAGGTAAGGATAGTTACATAGGAGAAGGTTTGGTAGGTAAGGATAGTGACATAGGAGAAGGGTTGGTAGGTAAGGATAGTGACATAGGAGAAGGTTTGGTAGGTAAGGATAGTGACATAGGAGAAGGTTTGGTAGGTAAGGATAGTGACATAGGAGAAGGGTTGGTAGGTAAGGATAGTGGCATAGGAGAAGGGTTGGTAGGTAAGGATAGTGACATAGGAGAAGGTTTGGTAGGTAAGGTTTGTCTGTTTGCTGATGACACAAGTGTGCACTAGGGTTGATATTCCTGGAAAATAATTTAGCTTTGCTAGATATGTGGTCAAAACAATGGAAACTGCAGTTAAATGTTTCCTAATGTAAAATAATGCACTTGGGGAGGAGGAATCCTCTATCCGAGTATCATATCGGCAGTTCTGTGTTGGCAATGACTTCAGAAGAGAAGGATTTAGGGGTAGTGATTTTTGAGCCTTAAAATGAGTCACCAGTGCAACCAGGTGGTAGGGAAAACAAATCATATGCTGGGCTGTTCTATTTATGTGTAATTTTAAAGACAGTGCACCTGATGGTACATCCTCTTTAAGGATTTAAATCTGAATAGTCTGGAGGAAAGAAGAGAAAGGGGGAACATGATCGAAACCTTTATTTATGTTACAGGACAAAGTAAGGTTCTGGAGGGAAGTGTTTAAAAAAAAAAACAACTGAACACAAGAACAAGAGGACACAGTGGGAGGTTATTTGGGGGAAAGATCAGAAACAACAAGAGAAAATATTACTTTACTGAAAGAGTGGTAGATGCTTGGAACAAAATTCAGATGCAGATGTGGTTGGTAAATCTACAAAAACAGAATGTAAACCTGCCTGGTATATACATATATCTATCCTTATATAATAAGAAAGGGAAATACTAATAAGGCAGACTAGATAGACCAGGTGGTCTTTTTCTGCTGACAATCTTTAATGTTTCTATAACATTCTGGCACCAATTGCTTTGAAAGATTTTTTTTGCTGGAGTAGCCCTTTAAAGTTGTTCTTTTTTCTCTATATCCAGTTCAGGCCGTGATGACAGTTTCTCCCAGTAGTCACTTCTTTGCTGTTTGTCATCCAGATGTCTGTGTTTTCTAAGAAAAATAATGCCCCATTGAATAAAAATGGTCTACACTGTGCCCCTGAATAAAAAAAAAAGATAGCCACTACCCAAGTAAAGAATACTCACTTCTCAGCTGTCTAGTCCTGCCAACCAACCTGGCCTTAGTGTCTCGGAAAGAGCACTAAGAGTGGCTATGCTGGGAGCCTAGCAAGGCAGGCAAATTAACCCCTTAAGGACATGTGACATACATGTACATGCAAATGTCAGGACAGGGATAGTAGATCAAGCACATGAACTGTACACAGTGTATATGAGCTGTAAATTACAGATCATGCCATTGGAACTCCAATCCTAAATATTTAGACACTTAGATGCCAGAGTCAATAGGGTCTGCAATATTCTCAATTGTATTATATGGTTATTAACCCTGGCATACTGCCAGAGTTCTAATGTGCCTTGCAGAAGCCTGTTACTTTTTTTTATTCTAATTTTTGTATATTTTGTTTAAACATCCCCTCAAGGGCCCAAATTCACAAAAATTGAAACAAAAAGATTTTATAGGTTTCTGCAGCAGGTGGGAAATACAACTGACGGCCAAATGATCATTCAGCTGTCAGTTATTGAAGGTATGGCGGCCTTTACCTAAAAACCACAATGTGCACACTAAACTCTGAATAAAACAAGAAAAATCTAAAAAAAATCTGCAAAATGAACTTCTAATCTGGTCCATATTTATTAATAATTGGTTAGTCCAATGTATCCTATAAAGTAGAAAAAAAACCCTGAGCGGTTAGTAAGGAACAATAGCAACAAGAATAAAAAAAGAAACACCTTCAGAATGCGTCAGGTGAAATTTTGCTTCTCAAAGACCTAAACCAGCCCTAGTCATGAAGGAGTTAATACAGTCTGGACTATTACGGCTTTCATATTGGGCTGGATTTATCATGGTGTGGTCTACTGTTGTCTATGGCACCTTAGTAAGTCACTCTCGCAGGTTTCCAAGAGTGGGAGAGGTAGTATTATGTTTTCCCCACTAGGCGTCACTACTGTCTCTAGTCAACTTTTATGTTTATGCTGACCAATCTCAGGTGCTTATTCTCTCTTATCCTATCTCTTTTCTTCTCTCTCTCTCTCACACACACTGAGCCCCACCACTCACAGGAGGGTTTAGTTTCAGCACCTATAGGAGGAGTTAGTTTTGGTGAAAGTGAGTCAAACTAGACTTAGTATTTAGTCTGAGAGAAAGCAAAAAAAAAACAAAAAAACCTTAGTCTCTGCAAAGGTTAAACCAGGGCCTGGCTTTGGCCAGGACCCCTGACAGGGACCAAAGTCAGCTACTTAGGATTTCTTTATGCAAGTAACTGAAGCAAGTATGCAGTGCTAAGCTCTACCTAGAGGAGAGAATCCACCTAGGAAAACTCTTGCCCACGCCAGGAATCTCTCTAAAAAGGGCAGGGCAGTCTCCTGAAGAAAGAGGAACTGACCCAGTAGGACAAAGCTACCGTGAAAGGTCTATGTATCCTACTAGGCAGTGCAAGACGACTGGGAAACCTTATAAGTCTGCTACACCCAGATAACCAACGACTGGGGCTCGTATTACCCACTTAGGACTGGTACCTCGCAACTAGGGGGCATAAAGCAGTTCAGAGCCACTATATGCATCTGTGAGTATGAGTATCTTATCTCTTCTGTATCTATACCTGTTGCGGCAGAGCACATTCACTACTTTGGTCAGGACTCCTCTGGCAACTCCTCTTCTCTCTCTCTCTCAACAAAGCACCTACTACTTCAAGCACTGGCTCTACCTCATTCTGTGCCAAGATTTGCACTATTGTTATAACGTGTACTGTTAAACGTGAGTTATACTACAGTAAAGTATTATATTTTTGACTAAACGCATGGGACTCTGGTCTTTTCTGCCAGCACCTGCACCTTCATACCACCGTACACTTAGATTATTTCCCCATTTCAGTGAGGAGCGGTACCAACAACCCGGGTGGGTCTGCTACCACTCCAGGCTACCATGACAAGTGCCTAAGTGACCCTAAACACTCCCGGAGGTTACCGACCATTGGGGCAGCCGAAGACCACCAAAATCTGGTTTCAAAATCAGAGTGTAGTAAAACACTCACTGGCTGCACACCACACTACCATAATCCCACATTAGCATTATGTACAGTATGATAACTCTCATCATCCTGGTGGTGATATGTGGAAACACTTGATATTCACTAGTAATAAGTTGCTATTATTATACAGCAGTGAGATGCTGTGGCCGTTGCCTGGCGGGTGCTCCTGACCGAGGGGCTGCTGCAGCTGTGTCTGCTTGTGTCACAGTTGTGTCTATAGCCTAATGATTTTACCAATTACTATCACTGCTTTGTAGCTACTCAAAACATGAAACACATCCGGCAAGGTCTTTCTTCTCACGCCCTCCCCCCCCCCCCCCCCCCCCCCCCCCTTCACCTCTCCGAGCGGCAGAACATAGTGTGATTCTCTAAGTCTTTCCTGAGTGTCATCAGTGGTAGTGCCTGACTTGCTACATACAGTGTTTATATAGATATATAGGTCTAGACAGTCAGACGATAGTTAGACCATGTTCCTCTGTTATCTATGGGGGCTTTACCTTCACACGGTTATTTTAAGTAAGTTTGATCACAACCCTGACCACCAGGGGCAGTAGTGATGACAAAATTGAATTCAGGATTTAAAAAAGCATTCCGCAATTTTTTTAAAAAAATTTCCCCTGGCAGCAGGCTGCTACATATACTTATAAATGATGATCAGTGTGCCACAGTCCGGCTTCATTCCGGTCCCACAGGCGCCCACGTGACCTCTCTGCTGACAGGCCTGCAGCTCAGGAGGCCAGAGGTCAGTGTCTTCAATGCATCTCTATGAGAGCGCTCTCATAGAGATGCATTGGAGACTCTGACTTCCGACCTTCAATAGCCCTGGAGAAAGAAAAGGGTCAGAAGAGCCATGATGTCACTGCACACAGGATTTGAACGGCGCCGACCGGAATTAAGCCATGACCCGGGACACCGATCATCATTGGGAAGTATATGTGCCAGCCTGCAACTGTGGGAAGAATTAAAAATACTAAATGTGGAGTGCTTCTTTAAGGCTCAGACCTAGTATTGCTTCTCATTGAAGAGACCCATCTCATACAGGTAATGCTTCCTGGGAATAAAATAACGGCTGTTTTTTATTATACTACCCGTTAATAATGATAACGCTTATTATTAACGGCTGTCATTATAATAAAACAGACATTTTATTCACCTAAAAAAGACAGTAATGGGGAAGGGGGGGTGTTCGGCATGGAACAATCAGAAAGTGAGAATCACAGAGCTGTGCAGAAGGACAGTGACAGAAACTTCTCTATACAGCAGTGTGAATGGCTGAGTGTAAGTGCAGGCACATTTTAGCAGCAGTGTGTATAGCTGAGTGTGAGTGCAGGCAGATTATAGCAGCAGTGTGTATAGCTGAGTGTGAGTGCAGGCACATTTTAGCAGCAGTGTGTTTAGCTGAGTGTAAGTGCAGGCAGATTATAGCAGGAATGGAGAGGATGGGAAACACAGAACAGAGCAGAACATAGAGGGGTTACAGCTATAAAGAGATTACCTCCACAGCCCTGTCCCCTCATGTAAGCCCCAGCCTGAAGTGGATCTGCTATGATTTGGAAGGTGAGGGAGACTTCCTGGGTAAGAGTATAGGGCTGTAGACCCCGCTATGCAGACCATGCCCCTCCCTGACTATCCCTCCCACCCAGTACAGGGAGCTCTTAAGCCAAAGCAATGTTCTTAAACCAAGTTACAATTTTGAAAAACTGTGAGCTCTTCTTGCAAAATGCTCTCAATCCAAGTTACTCTTAAACCAAGGTACCACTGTGTATATATATCAGAAAGTAGAAACGGATTCATAAAAAAGAACATATTCCAGCATTCATCTCTGCAATTCCCATAGACATAGGATACAATACAGTGGACACAGCACTATTTACTTCTATTGGAGAGTTTTCTAGGCACGCTCTGTGATCTGTGCAGATGTCCATGAGCTCTGAACATCACCTATTTTAGTGTCTTATCTATCTTGATGTCACCTTTTACTGTAAAAGGATTATTTTATTAAACACAGTACTGTGCTGAATTTTTGGCAGGTGAATTGATCTGATTGGCCTCAAATTTATTCTGCAGCAGTCTACCATTTAGTATATGGCCCCCTGTGTGGTCCCCCTTTAGTCCATGGCCCCCTGTGTGGTCCCACTTTAGTCCATTGCCCCCTGTGTGGTCCCCCTTTAGTCCATGGCCCCCTGTGTAGTCACCCCTTTAGTCCATGGCCACCTATGCAGTCCACCCATTAGTCCATGGTCCCCTGTGTAGTCACCCCTTTAGTCCATTCCCCCTTTGTACTCCTCCTTTAGTCCATGGCCTCCTGTGTAGTTCCGATTAAGTCCATGCCCTCTGTGTAGTCCCTCTTTAGTCCATGCCCCCTGTGTAGTCACCTCTTTAGTCCATAGCCCCCTGTCTAGTCATCCCTTTAATCCATAGCCCCCTATGTATTCACCCCCTTAGTCCAATTTATTAGATCAAGAAAATTCTGGGAATTCACTATACCACACTGGATGCAACTCTGACCTTCAGTATTTCTTGGAGATGCTTGTTTTAATAATAGACAACAGGAACCCAGTTACGTTATCTTTACATTCAGAATAGGTCAGATATATATTTGCAGTTAGCAGCCTGTACTTTCTGTTATCAGCTCGCCACAATATGACAAGCTTGATCCTGTGAAGTTACTTTCTTAGTGCAAGTGCCAGGTGGCTGTGACCTAAGCCTGGGAACAAGGAAGACGGTGGACAATCACAGATAAGATGTATAGCTGTGGAGTGCTGGTTGTGTATACTGCAGTTACTGGATATTGTTATTATTTGTGAAGCTGTCACAGTCTTAAAGGAGAAGTCCGGCAAAAGTTTTTATTAACTTATTGTTTTGCCCCCCAAAAGATATACAAATCCCCAATATATACTTATTATGGGTAATGCTTATAAAGTGCTTACCCCCTGCACTTACTACTGTATCAAGGCTTCACTTCCTGGATAAAATGGTGATGTCACGACCCGACTCCCAGAGCTGTGCGGGCTGTGGCTGCTGGAGAGGATGATGGCAGAGGGATGCTCAGTGTCCCTTCAGTGCCCTGTGTCCCTCAGTGTCCCCCTTTTTTTAACTCAACCCCTTAACCACTTAAGGACGCATGACGTACCCGTACGTCATGCGTCCGCAAGAGGTGTTCAGAGCGGGGCCGTGCGGCGACCCCGCTCTGAACCGCCGCGGTCCCGGGTGCCGCGTGTAGCCTGTGCCCCGCTAATACAGTAATCAGATGCAGCTGTCAAAGATGAAAGCTGCATCCGATTACCGGACGCAGCACTTCCCTGGTGTCTAGTGGGGTTGTCCCGGAGGAGCGATCCACACATGTTTACCGGCCAGGTGTCTTCGCCAAAATGCCGCTGATCCCGGCTCGGCACTCGGATGCTTTCGGCTGCAGCAGCCAAAAGCATCCGAGTGCCGATCTCATTGATCTTTGCTGTATAACTATACAGCAAAGATCTCAATGAGAGATCAGTATACTTATACTAGAAGTCCCCCAGGGGGAATAACCCTAACCCCAGGGGGAATAACCCTAACCCCAGGGTGGAATAACCCTAACCCCAAGGGGGCTTCTAATATATGTGTAAAAAAAAAAAAAAAAAGTATTGTTATTAGTAAAAAGCCCCCTCCCCTAATAAAAGTTTGAATCATCCCCCTTTTCCCAGGTTTTAAATAAAAAGAAATAAATAAATAAACAAACATGTTTCCTATCGCCGCGTGCGTAATCGCCCGAACTATTAATTAATCACATTACTGATCTCACACGGTAAACTGCGTAAGCGTAAAAAAATCTCAAAGTGCAAAATTGCGCATTTTTGTTCACATCAAATCCAGAAAAAATGTAATAAAAAGCGATCAAAAAGTTGTATATGCACAATTAAGGTACCGATAGAAAGAACACGTCATGGCGCAAAAACTGACACCTCACACAGCCCCACAGACCAAAGGATAAAAGCGCTATAAGCCTGGGAATAGAGCAATTTTAAGGAACGTATATTTGTTAACAATGGTTTGAATTTTTTACAGGCCATCAGATAACAAGTCAGTTTTACCCCAGAGCGAATGGCGTACAAACAAATACCCCCCAAATAATTTTTTTGTTTCTTTTTACCACACTTTGAATTTTTTCCTGGTTTCACAGTGTTTTTTATGCAAAATTTCAGCCTGTCATTGCAAAGTACAATTAGTGACGCAAAAAATTAGGGCTCATGTGGGTCTCTAGGTGAAAAAATGCAAGTGCTATGGCCTTTTAAACACAAGGAGGAAAAAATAAAAACGCAAAAACGAAAAGTGGCTCCGTCCTTAAGAGGTTAAAGGAGAAGTCCGGGCAAAATAATTTTAAGATATGTTATTGCCCAACAAAAGTTATGAAAATTACTAATAGACATTTATTATGGGAAACGCACCTATAGTGTATTTTCCTTGCACTTACTATAGCATGGCCAGTTCAGGTCTCCGTAAAATTGTTGATGTCAAGTCACAAACTGCCGACACCTGCTGCTCCAGTCTGTCCCACCGCTGCAGCAGGTGTCAGTAGTTTATGTGACGTGACATCAACTTTACAGAGACCTGAACGGGCCATGCTGTACAAAGTGCAGGGAAAATACACTATAGGTGCATTTCACATAATAAGTGTCTATTAGTAATTTCATAACTTTTGTTGGGCAATAATGTATATTAAAATTATTTTGCCCAGACTTTCCCTTTAAGGGGGTACTCTAGAAAAGTTATACAGTTTTGTAAATTACATCTAGTTTAAAAAAAAACTCAAGTCTTCCCGTAATTATCATCTGCTTTATGTCTGGTGCTCTCTGCTGCCACCTCTGTCCATGTCAGGAACTGTCCAGAGCAGTAGCAAGTCCCCATAGAAAACCTCTCCTGCTCTGGACAGTTCCTGACATAGACAGAGGTGGCATCAAAGAGCAATGTGTCAGACTGGAAAGAATATACCACTTCCCACAGGACATACATAGAAGACTCTTTTTTTAAACGGAAGTAATTTTCAAACCTTATAACTTTCTGACACCAGTTGATATGAAATATGCAAAACAAGAGTCAGTGGAGTCTCGGTTGCGAGTCTCAAAACATGGGATAGCCAGATATCTCTAGCCTGTTGCCACGGACGAGGGGCAAATACCCCGAAACGCCTGTCCGTGGATGGATATATGCATATTTACATTTTTGGGGGCATCAGTGGAAACTCTTGATTGAGTACTTCATTGGAGTTTTTTCACTGTTCTCCTTGAGTTCAGTGATTACTGTGTTTTGTTGGTTGATTTTGTCATTGCCCCAACTAGCCAGAATCCTACTCCACACTGACGAGGGGCAAATAACCCGAAACGGCTGTCTGTGGGGGATGCCTGCCCTGGCAAGCCCTTGTCATGATCGCAATACTCGTACCTTGAGTTAGACATTGACAAAAAGGGGCCACCCTGGTGTTTCCCTATTTATGTTCCAATACTCGCAATTGAGTGGGACTTAAGGGGCTATTTATCAGGGTGGTGTGGTGCTCTCCCCATCATGGAGGCACCCCGTGGCAACAGGCTAGAGATATCTGGCTATTCCGTGTTTTGAGACTCGCAACTGAGACTCCACGGACTCTTGTTTTGCATACTTAAATTTTTGGGGGCATCAGTGGAGACTCTTGAGTACTTCATTGGAGTTTTTTCACTGTTCTCCTTGAGTTCAGTGATTACTGTGTTTTACCAGTTGATATGAAAACATTTTTTTTCTCCAGAGTGTCCCATTAAAGGAGTATTCTGCTCATTTTAAACTTATAGTGTGGTGGTTTGCCCCTGGGAGGCAGTGCGACCACTCACTTGCCAGATGGTTAGATGTGACATCACTCCTGTGGTGGTTGGTTGAAGCACAGCTCAGCCAGGTGTTATGTTGTTGTTACGCCAGTGCCAGATAGGCACACAGGTATGCTAGCACACCTACTTTTATGTTACTGGGCTGGCTATGCCTTTTCCCCCTGTGGACAGTAACCTGCCGGGTTGCTTGGGGGTCCCTTGGGAAAGTATCATGGTGGAGTAGTGACCCACCTGGACTATTGGTACTGCCACCCACAGAAAGGGGAGATGACCCAAGGAAGGTGTATTTGCTGTGTAGGTGTTTAGCAAAGAACCAAAGAGTCCTGTTACAATAAAGAAAATCAGTTTATTTGATATAGAAAGCAGGTTATACAGCTTTGCCTTAATATGGTACGTTAGACTTGAAGAATCAGATCTATACTGAGAGTTATAGCCGTACTGGCAAAGTTGCATGCTGAGAAGTAGAAAGCTGAGAAGAGTAGAGAGGAGGATGTCGAGAGAGTCCCAACCCAAGTTGTACTGTGCTCTGCCAGAACTTCGAGAGGTAGAATAAGTAAAATACTTAAAAGAAGAGAGACTCTTTGGTGTTTTGGTATTTGTTCCACCTATTGCCTACCAGTGTCAAGCGACCCGTCCGAGAGGGTGACACAAGCCCCAGACCTTGTTACCTGGGATAAGCGGTATGCTGAGGGTTCCCTGCTTACACCCGCTCTGCGAGATAGAGTACCTAGGCTTCTAGCCACTTTGCTCTATCCGGATCAGTTCCTTTACTCTTTATGGATACTGTCCTGCACTGTGTTCCTTCTGGTTCTCGGCATGGGTTGAGGTGATCCTCTCTAGTAGCGACTAAACACTTCATAGTGTTTAGAGGTGTTGCTTGAGGGAAACTGTGTCTAGGTCTCGCATGTGCATGTGCACAACGTCTAGACCACAACTCACTGGATACTGGGGGACCTGGCAGGAGCCAGGGCCCAACTTTACTGCTGTAGGGAGCGTCCTAGCTTGCGTCCTTCCTCTACAGAATCCAGAGTAAGAAGACCCTACACTTCCTCTACCCATGTGACTTCCTTCCTACAGCGCATATAAGGTGTGCTGTGAGTGGGTGAGGAGTGTGTGTGAGAGATGTAAAGAGAAAGGTGATAGGAGAGAAGAAGAAAGAACTCTCATTGGTGTATAGATTTAGGTGATACATAAGAAGCAATAACCCTTTAGTTTCCACAGCTGTGCAATATCTAAATACAGTTAAACATAACAATGACACCTAGTGGTAAAACTCTGGTACTACTACATTACCACTTACACAGATGAGTACAGACTTCTGCGAAGGGTGTAACAAATAGCAACACCCATGGTTGGACACCACAATAGTATGTTGCTGATCTGGCAGAGAACATGACAAACAGGCTTTTCTTACCACTTTGCGCTCCCCCAGGGTCCTCCTATGACATCTCCAGAATAATTCCCACCTCCACTTCCAAGACAGACTTTTCTGGGCAGTGACAGCCCACTCAGCCAATCGTTGGCCGCGGTGCTGTCCCATCTGAGTCAGAGATTGGCTGAGCGAGCTGTCACTGCCGAGACGAGTCCATCTTGGAAGTGGAGAAGGGATAAATCATCCAAAGATGAAGTAGGAGAACAACGGGTAGAGCAGAGAGGTAAGAATAGGCTGTTTGTTATGTCCTCCACCAGGGCAGCAACATATTAAGGCTTTGTTCACACGGTGTACAAACAACAGCTGTTCCCTCTGAACAACCATTGAATGATCATGATCTAGCAGATCAGTGCTCACTTACTTGGAAATATAGGGCTGTCTAATATGACCCTTAGAGTCCACTGTAGCTGCACTTACACTCAGCTATACACACTGCTGCTATAATGTGCCTGCACTTAAACTCAGCCATTCACACTGCTGTATAGAGAAGTTTCTGTCACCGTCCACCTGCACAGCTCTGTGATTCTCACTTCCTGATTGGTCCATGCTGAACACACACCCTTCCCCATTGTTCTCATGTGACCACACAGACCCCTGGCGGCAGCCCTGCTTCTCTATTCTAGCCTGTTGTACTACAATACTGCATTACGGGGACCTGCCGTTCTATCCTGTATCTACAAACTGTTGCTGTATTTTCAGGTTTATGCATTTATTATACAAAAAGCCTGTGAGTCCTGTTTCTCCCAATCTCCATAGACATATAAAAAAAAAAATCACAAAATTAAAAAAAATAAAGTACACGTAAATGCTGTAAACTCCAATTATGATAATGACTTTAGAACAATGCGCTTTTGCCATGCCCATTCTGCAATGTATGAATACTCCCTCCCTGATTATAATTTTTTTCTGTGTTTCCAGGTTTTTCCTCTGTTTTACCGGTGTCCAATTGCAAGTGCCCCCAGCTGTGATATATTTCTTTAAGCGCATGCAAATATAGGCAAAAAGCAAACAAATGTCTTCATGGCAGAATGTCATTAGCGTCTATTGTTCTGCTGATCAGCTCCTCTATGTACTTCTAGTACAACATAAAGTTACAGAGGAAGCGACGGTAGTGATGATGATTCCAGGCTAATCCTATTGTGCAGGGAGCCATGCAGCAATGATCTACAGCCTCTATTATACTGCAGCTAGATGCTCTCTACTCGGATGAAAGGAGTCTCTACTATCCCAAGCATTACCTGGAACATGGAGAACGAGTCTGTATAAATACTCAGGGAAAGTAAACCTATGATATTATTAGTCGGAGCAGGTGAGGGATAAAGCGCTCGGCTTCTGCTTTACTACAACAACAATGGGGATCTTCTGGAATCAATGGACGATTATTGGACATCTTCTGTTTAGGCTTTTGTGGTAAAAATGCACTAAACACAACAATGGCCATCTCAGATGTGGATAATCTCCAGATTAGGCGGCTAGTGGTACTTAATGTGGGAAGCTTATGTGTTCTCTGGCCTAAGGCAACAACCACACTGGTGCCCGGCTCATGTTTACAGTCAAATTGTATATAATAGCTTCATATAATTCTCTATAAATGGATCCGATTGTTAAAAATAAATCAAAATAAATCTGCCTGGATAACCAGAATGTTGACGTTTGATTATGTGATGAAAAGGATGTGGTCTCCTGCATTTTCGGAGAGTACGACGGCCCTCCACTTCATTGATCCATGCAGGTTGTGTCTCCATAGTTCAGTGTTATGAAAGCAGGAAAATTGGCAAGTATCCTGATCACACAAGCAGTGCATACATAGCTAGAGCTCTGCTGTGCGATCCGGCATCATCCCGATCTCCGGCTTTCCTGTCCCGACGTTGTATATTTAGTCTGCCCCCACTTCTTCCATCTATCAGTCATTGTGGAGGATATGGTCGCCTAAAGATACAGCGGCTGCAGGAGTTGGACAGGAGATCCAGAGAGCGTGATACCGTATTACACAAGCAGGGCATAGCTAGTGCTATGCTGTGTGATCCGGCATCCCACTGTCTGGCTCTCCTGTCCCGACGCTGTATCTTTAGACCGGCCCTGCCTCCTCCTGCTGTCAGTCATTCTGGAGGACATGTCGGCTGCCAGAGCTGGATGGGAGAGCCAAAGAGAGGGATGCCGGATCACACAGCAGTGCTAAAGGTATATATGCACTGCTTCTGGAATCTGGAAATTGATAGCACAAATATATGTATATCCGTGCTTTCAGTTTCCCTAAGCTATCAGCCGTACAGATGTGTGGCCAATAATGATAAATTTAAGAGCCCGCACTAAAGATGTGATCAGCAGAGGAGTGGGTATGTTCCTTGTATGTAATGGTCAGTATCTACTAAAAGGAAGGACAAGTGCTGGAACACTCATTCGCCCATCTGGTCTCATCGCCCAGAATAGCTATTGTAGCACAAAGTACTGTAGTCTATAATAGAAAGTTGTCAGATCACAAAGGGCATCACTGCTTGCTATGTAAAGTGCAACATAACCAGCCAGTGCCACAGTTCAATGAAGCCGCGTCATAGAGGGAAGGGGGTTTTGTCACACTGGGGGTGAGCCGGTCCGCCTCCATTGCTTCATGTCGGGCCGCTGCCCGGGAATAGACCGGCGCTGTGCAAGGGAACCAGGCCCCGATTCAAATAAAGAACTGCAGCCCTGGCATACCCGTCTATTGATGTATAAATCTTAAAGCGATGTACCTGCTGGTACATTCACTTCAAGGTATGTTCACAATGAGGAAAACGCCAGAAATTGAAAATGGGAAAGTTTTCTGCTCGAAATTTACTCTTCTTCAGCTCTGGCGGAATTCGAGTGGCATGAGAGCGGAAAGCGGGAATTCAAAGCCCCAATGACTTCTATGCGATTCCTCTAGCGGAATCAGCTTTAGAATTGACATGTCAATTCTTTAGGTGGAAAGCGAATTTTTGGCGGAACATTCCGAGTGTCAATTCCCCAATGTGGAATTTCAAGCGGAATTCATGTAAAATTAAGCACAGATTCAGCTTTGAAATTCCTTGCCTGTTCCTCAGTGTGAGCATACCCTTAGATGGGCTGTTTTACTGTTATGGCTGGTTGGTGCAGGCCCTTTAAGTACCATCACATTGTTCTACCTCTTTCTTCTTGCGTATAAAGACAGATTATCTCCAACACAGTATAAGCCACTTCCCACACTATGTTGGCACCTCCGGGGGGCGATACTGAAGGCGTGATTCCAGACATTAAACATGGGGGCTGTGCAGGATCCTGTGATTAATCTTCGCCTCGGCAGCGTTCACTATTTAGTAAACATTTCAGTGTAGCACAGTAGAGCTTTCTGCCGGCAGAGCCTGAGTAATGTCAGCTAGAAGCGCACATCACACCCTTAATTCAGATTTTGGACACTTGCCATGATATGTTTAGATAGATTAACAATGATGTCCAGCAAGTGGATTTTATTTCTAGAATTCTTCATTTACAGCTGAAACTTTCAACCTAGAAAGCGTGAAGTTAGAAAAAGCTCAGTTTTAGGAAATCTGTTATATTTAACTTTCTCCTTTAATAGATATAAGGCCTTTAGGCTCAATTCACATCACTGTTGGTGTATATAGACTTTAATGGGCAAATGCATGTCTATTAGTCATAAGGTTGGCTAGTAACCCTTTAGGACTTTTACCTAATAGCCTGGAGAGCCTGGCATGTCCATGTATTAGACAGGGATGGGGAACCTTTGGTCCTCAGCTGTTGCAAAACTACAATTCCCATCATTCCTGGACAGCTTTGGGGAAGAAATAGTTCCCTCTCAAATTTAGCAAAGTGTTTTTTTCTATCATAATAAGTGTTGTGTATTTAGTTATTGGGTGAGGGATGGTTATGGGATGGATGGAATATACAGGGGACTTATCTAGGAAAACACATTATAGCCTCATCCATATCAATAGTGTCCAACCTGCCGCCCTCCAGATGGTGGAAAACTACAACTCCTAAAGCTTTGACATGATGGGAATTGAAGTTTTTGTGACCGTTGGAGGCAGTAACATAGCTACAATGGAGGCAGACCACCCAACTGCTACAGGGCCCGTGTGTCGGGTCTGCCTCCATTGTACTAGCTACAGCGGCTACTGGACAGCGGCTCACAACAGCTTGCACCAGCACTCACGAGCTCCCTCTCGGACCAGCATACACATACTCACCTGGCCTGGCATAGTCCCCCAGCATTCTGGCGCACCAGTGATGTCAGTATTTGGGGTCCCATGAATCCTAGCTAGGTCCCTGTCCCAAGAATAACAGTAGTTCTCCCCTACACAAATATCCCTAGCTGATCAGTGGACGTCCATTGGGATCCCCACTGATTATGAGAACACAGATCAATTGTCCTGGGAGCGCACATGCTTGACCACCGCTTCATTCACTGTCTATGGGACTTCCAAACATTGCCGAGCCTGTTTACCTTTGTCTCCAATGTATGTGAATTACTGATGACTATAGTTATATGAATAGGAGGGTGTAAGGAGAAGGGGCCACTAATGGATTGTTTGTTGACTCAGGTGAGAACATTTTTGCATCTGAATTGTCCAGAAGACTATGCCCTCCCATTACCCATTATCTTGGTTCGCATGCTGTGGGTTTTCAGTAAGGTATAGCTGCATTTTATAGTCTGCATTATGGTGGCATTCTGCATTATGGGGGCCTCCTGACTGTCCACTGACAGATGATGTCAGTGAAGAGAAAGGTTGAGTGTACTGGACCTTTGCCTCCTGACCCTGTTGTTCTAGGAGGGATAAACCAACATCATCCCCATAGGCAATACATGAAGTTTTGGCTGTACATGTATTGGGAGAGATAACTGTCAGGCAAATGGTTTGTTTGACCAACAGTTATTGAGAGTGTATGGCCATTTAAAGGGGTTGTCTAGGAAAGAAGCTTTAGCTCCTATTTATGTATATAGGAGCTGAGGCTGCACTAATGGTATGGATAGGCTATCAGAAGTATTTCCTAGACAACCCCTTTAAGGTCTATGGGAAGTTTGGCTTAGTATGACCATGAGGGGGACATATGGGCACTGATATTTGGCTGTATTAAGCTTCTTATTTTCCAATTGACACATATAATAACCTGTGTCCATCATTTAATCTAAATAAATGAATCTTAAAGGGGTTATCCAGCACTAAAAAAAAAAAACATTTCCACGTTTCCCTTGCTCTTGTCTCCAGATTGGGTGGGGTTTGTAACTCAGTTCCATTGAAGTAAATGGAGCCTAATTGCAAATCACACTTGAATTGGAGACAAGAGGGGGGGGGGGAGCGGCCATGTTTTGTGCAGCGCTAGATAACCCCTTTAAGATTCCAAAAAAAAGTCACTTGATTTTCTTGGGCATTAGAGAGAACAGGGACTGTTGTGAATGATGACATCTCTGTACTGTCCTGTGAAATATATAAGAATTATAAAATCTAGGAGAAATAAATATTTGCAGTTGGATTAGTTATATTGTTTCAAAAAATCCACTCACTCACACTGTAAAAAAGATTCCATGCCCAGGCATGCAGTGGATTTGGTTGGCAGCATGCCCGGTCAGTTGCAGCTGTGATGCAGCGTTTTATCAATTGGTAAATCTGCAGCTACTGTGAAATTTGCATGTAAGACATGAGGGGGTAGTCTGGTTCTTCTGCATTATTTTTACAACCTAATATAATTTCTATAATTTATAACAAATAATTAAAAATATAGCACAGCTGCTGCAGAACCTCTTTGAAAGAATAATAGGCAAATTCCTGTCCATTATAAATATATACAAAACTTCCTGCAACAGCAAAGGTCTGTATTACAATGTTGTGAGTCATCTTGGGCTTTGCTGTATTGTACACACTGCAGCTGCTGAAGAACCTCTTTTTTTAAGGAGAGGAAACATTACATGTAAATCAGAGGCTGACAGAGGAGAAGGAACTCCCTGCTAAAGTGTATCTACTACTGTATAATCGTCTGTGTATGACATCAGAATGGGATGTTTATACAAATATTATTTACAGACAATGATCAATGTAAAAAAAAAAAAAAATATAGCTCTCCAGCTGTTGCTATGTGATGGTGGGAGTTGTAGTTTTGCACCAGCTAGAGAGTGGCAGGTTGGGGGACACTGGTCCACAGGAACTGGATCAGAGCAATGATTATCCTCCAGCTGCTGTAGTACCGAATCCCCTGCTGTAGTAAAGCCGATATAAATAGTTATAATAATGTTATTATATATTATCACATCGCAAATATATAGCTGCGGCTTCTCAGTGTCCTGTATAACAGTATCATATAACCCCCCCCCCCCCCCCTTTATAGGGTACAGAATAGGTAAATAAGGAGCAGTGTGACCCCCAACTCAGATACACGTGGGTACATCATCGAAAATAAGGGTTTGAAATAGGATAGGAGATAGATAGATAGATAGATAGATAGATAGATAGATAGATAGATAGATAGGAGATAGATAGATAGATAGATAGATAGATAGATAGATAGATTGATAGATAGAATATAGATAGATAGATAGGAGATAGATAGATAGATAGATAGATAGATAGATAGATAGATAGATAGGAGATAGATAGATAGATAGATAGATAGAGAGATAGATAGATAGGAGATAGATAGATAATAGAGAGATAGATAGATAGATAGATAGATAGATAGATAATAGATAATAGATAGACAGATAGATAGATAGATAGATAGATAGATAGATAGATAGATAGATAGATAGATAGATAGATAATAGACAGATAGGAGATAGATAAAAGATAGATAATGAATAGATAAAATAGATAGATAGATAGATAGATAGATAGATAGATAGATAGATAGATGATAGATAATAGATAGATAATGAATAGATAAAATAGATAGATAGAAGATAGATAGATAGATAGATAGAAGATAGATAGATAGATTGACAGATTGATAGATTGATAGATTGATAGATAATAAATAGATAAAATAGATAGAAGATAGATTGTGACAGAAAATTTCAACAGAATTTTACATAGATTAATAGATAGCAAATAGATAGATAGATAGATAGATAGATAGAAGATATATATAGATAAATAGAAGATATATAGATAGATACAGATAGATAATAGATAGGAGATAGATAGATAAGCAGATAGGTAATATCGATTTTAACACTATTTTGAAACGTAAGAAATTGAATATATATAAATAAATATGTATATATATATATATATATATATATATATATATATATATATATATACACACAGAATATGCATGGGATACTTGTGAAATATATTCCCGATTAGGATTCTTTTTTAGCTTATTTTCATAATAAATAATTCAGTATTTATGATATTTCCTCCTGCTTCTTTTCTAAGCTTATTATTCCATGCAATGTCTATAATTTATGTATTATACAGGTTAGTTATTCATTTTTTTGTTATTCATTTTTTTGTGTATAGGATTATTATTTATTCGTTTATTTTATTTGTTTATTGTTTTCTCTTTCTGCATTCGTTTTTATTTAAAATATTTAGTTCATTAACAATCTCTATTCACTGCACTGTATTAACTGACAAAAAACAAATGGGACATTTTCCCAAATATGATGATATTCAGATGTCTGCACGGTGTAGAAAATAAAACTCTCTATTTTGTTTTATTTATTGATTGATTTGTTTATTTCTATTTTTCCTCCTTTTAAGTTTAATATCTATTTTCGTTTTCTGAGTTTCGATCCATCTAATATCTTATCTACATCATTATCAATGTCTAAATGATTGGCCTGATAGCTATCTATAATCTAATATCTGTCTATATAATTAACTATCTATCTATCTATCTATCTATCTCCTATCTATCTCCTATCTATCTATCTATCTATCTATCTATCTATCTCCTATCTATCTATCTATCTATCTATCTCCTATCTATCTCCTATCTATCTCCTATCTATCTATCTATCTCCTATCTATCTCCTATCTATCTATCTATCTTCTATCTATCTATCTATCTATCTATCTATCTCCTATCTATCTATCTATCTATCTCCTATCTATCTATCTCCTATCTATCTCCTATCTATCTATCTATCTATCTATCTATCTATTATCTATCTATCTATCTATCTATCTCCTATCTCCTATCTATCTATCTATCTATCTATTATCTATCTATCTATCTATCTATCTATCTATCTCCTATCTATCTATCTATCTATCTATCTATCTATCTATCTATCTCCTATCTATGTATCTATCTATCTCCTATCTATCTATCTATCTATCTATCTATCTATCTATCTATCTATCTATCTATCATCTATCTGTCTATCTATCTGTCTATCTACATGATGTCAATGTATTTGTCTATCGGTCGATCGAATATCTATCCCATAGTGCACAGATGTCACCAAACTCTCCACTTCAGATGACAAAGCAACAATTTTATTTCTCTAATAAATTACAATAATGATCGGCGGATAGAATAATAATAATAACAATGTCAGGATCTGTACAGAGAACAATAAGTGCAAAGCGATGTGGTGGTGGTCGCAGCCGCCCCCAGACCCCAGAGAGCAGTTCACAGTCACAGCTATTCCTACCCATCAGGCACAAGCCCGACATCAGCCAAATGCTACAAATCTTACACGATATTATTCATAAGAGACTTTCTAATTTAGAAAATTCACACAAATATTTACACAATGTACGCAGAAACCCCTGTATATAACACGGATCAGCCTGTATATAACATGGACACCCCTATATATAACATGGACACCCCTCTATATGACATGGACACCCCTGTATATAACGTGGGCACCCCTCTATATGACACGGACACCCCTGTATATAACACGGATCAGCCTGTATATAACATGGACACCCCTATATATAACATGGACACCCCTCTATATAACACGGATCAGCCTGTATATAACATGGACACCCCTCTATATGACACGGACACCCCTGTATATAACATGGATCAGCCTGTATATAACATGGACACCCCTATATATAACATGGACACCCCTCTATATGACACGGACACCCCTGTATATAACATGGACACCCCTCTATATGACACGGACATTTCTGTATATACCATGGACACCCCTGTATATAACGTGGACACCCCAGTATATAACATGGACACCCCTCTATATGACACGGACACCCCTGTATATAACATGGACACCCCTCTATATGACACGGACACTTCTGTATATACCATGGACACCCCTGTATATAACGTGGAGACTACTGTGGATGATAAAGACTCCTGTATACAACATGGACATCTGTAAAGGATATCCCAGTAAATAAATTGTACTCCCCTGTGTATAACATGGGCAACCCAGTATATTACATATACACCCCTGTATATAACATAGGCAACCCAGTATATTAGATATACACCCCTGTATATAACATGGGCAACCCAGTATATTACATATACACCCCTGTATATAACATGGGCAACCCAGTATATTACATATACACTATATATATATATATATATATATATATATATATATATATATATATATATATATACACCCTGTATATAACATGGGCACTTGGGTATATAGCAAGGGCACTCATGTAGTTACTGCAGATAACATGGATTCTCCTTTATCCATCTATGTAACACAGACAGCGTTGTATATAACATGGACACTTCTCCTTACTGTATATACTGTAGCTGAGATCCTCCTTTATGTAACATAGAGAACCCCTGTATACAGCATGGATAGCCCTGGATATTCTTGTGTATAACATGGACATCCTTGTATATAATACCCCAGGTATAACATGGGTATACATCGTTGTATGCAAAAATGGACACTTCTGTGTATAACAAGAGGACCCAGAACATCCTTGTATACAGGGGCACTCCTTTATAAAGAATGAGGACCCTTATATATCACATGGACACACACTGTATATCATATATACACAGCATGAACATCCCTGGATGTAACACAATGATTTGACTATAACATGAGGATCTCTAGATATAACATGGGCATCCATAGGTATAACATTGGAACCTTAGATATAACATGGGCATCTATAGGTATAACATTGGCAGCCTTATATATAACATGGGCATCTATAGGTATAACATTGGCAGCCTTAGATATAACATGGGCATCTATAGGTATAACATTGGCAGCCTTAGATATAACATGGGCATCTATAGGTATAACATTGGAACCTTAGATATAACATGGGCATCCATAGGCATAACATTGGCAGCCTTAGATATAACATGGGCATCTATAGGTATAACATTGGCAGCCTTATATATAACATGGGCATCTATAGGTATAACATTGGCAGCCTTAGATATAACATGGGCATCTATAGGTATACCATTGGCAGCCTTAGATATAACATGGGCATCTATAGGTATAACATTGGCAGCCTTAGATATAACATGGGCATCTATAGGTATAACATTGGATGCCTTCTATATAACATGGACATCCATAGGTATAACATTGGCAGCCTTAGATATAACATGGGCATCCATAGGTATAACATTGGCAGCCTAAGCTATAACATGGGCATCCATAGGTATAACATTGGCAGCCTTATATATAACATGGGCATCCATAGGTATAACATTGGCAGTCTTAGATATAACATAGGCATCCATAGGTATAACATTGGATGCCTTCTATATAACATGGACATCCATAGGTATAACATTGGCAGCCTTAGATATAACATGGGCATCCATAGGTATAACATTGGCAGCCTTAGCTATAACATCGGCATCCATAGGTATAACATTGGCAGCCTTTTATATAACATGGGCATCTATAGGTATAACATTGGCAGCCTAAGATATATAACATGGGCATCCATAGGTATAACATTGGCAGCCTAAGATATATAACATGGGCATCTATAGGTATAACATTGGCAGCCTAAGATATATAACATGGGCATCTATAGGTATAACATTGGCAGCCTTCTATATAACATGGGCATCCATAGGTATAACATTGGCAGCCTAAGATATAACATGGGCATCCATAGGTATAGCATTGTCATATAACATTGGCAGAACTGTATATAAGAACCCTTAGATGTAGCATGGGCACCTCCATGAACAGCTATGTATATAACATGTGCCATCCTGTATATAACATGAACATCCCTGTATACAACATAAGGAGCACTGTATATAACACAGATATTGTCAGATACATACAGAGGAACATGCACCCTGTGCCCCTCCATCTGCTGCTAATAAACTACAACTCCCTATGTCTCTGGGTTGATGCTGAGAGTTGTAGTTCTACATCAGTAAATGTTCTACATGGCTAAACCTGCAAAAAATAGACCCCCCCCCCCCTCCTCATCACTCTGACCATGGAGACTTTCTGGCACATGTAGTTCCACAGCAGCAGGATTAGTCTGTATCCCAGTCCTCTGGATATATTGGGGGTCCTGTGTCTCCTCCAGCTCATACAGGTGGGGTGTCCTACTGCAATGTCAGTCCCCCAGCCCCCCTGTTAGATGTGGGGGGCCCAGGCAGGCAGGCGGTAGATGAAGGGGTAATACTGGTAGGCCTGGTATATGGAGAGCAGAGAGGGGCAGAGGGCATCCTCCGGGCAGTGCTGTCTCTGGTCATCCTTCACCAGCACCCTGACTGCCACCTGCTTGGCCGGGGGCTCCTGGGGCCGGGCCCCCTGCTGCTTGGCCATCAGCTTCCTCTTGGTCTTGTATCTCCTGTTCTGGAACCAGATCTTGATCTGAGTCTCTGTCAGCTTCAGGGCTGCGGCCAGGTCAGCTCTCTCCGGGCCCGACAGGTATCTCTGCAGGCTGAACCTCCTCTCCAGCTCGTACACCTGTGCATGGGAGAAAGCAGCCCGGGTCCTCTTCTTCCCTGATCTCTGCTCATCCTCCAGCTTGTCTCCTGCACACAGATCCGGGCTGTCTCCTGCAAGGGCAACCGGCACCAAATAGTCACATAGATAGATAGATAGATAGATAGATAGATAGATAGATAGATAGATAGATAGATAGATAGAAGATATATAGATAGATAGATAGATAGATAGATAGATAGATAGATAGGAGATAGATAGATAGATAGATAGATAGATAGATAGGAGATAGATAGATAGATAGATAGGAGATAGATAGATAGATAGATAGATAGATAGATAGGAGATAGATAGGAGATAGATAGATAGATAGATAGATAGATAGATAGATAGATAGAAGATATATAGATAGATAGATAGATAGATAGATAGATAGATAGATAGATAATAGATAGGAGATAGATAGATAGATAGGAGATAGATAGATAGATAGATAGATAGATAGATAGATAGATAGGAGATAGATAGATAGATAGATAGATAGATAGATAGATAGATAGATAGATAGGAGATAGATAGATAGATAGATAGATAGATAGGAGATAGATAGGAGATAGATAGATAGATAGATAGATAGATAGATAGATAGATAGATAGATAGATAGGAGATAGATAGTAGATAGCTAGATAGATAGATAGATAGATAGATAGATAGATAGATAGATAGGAGATAGATAGATAGATAGATAGATAGATAGATAGATAGGAGATAGATAGATAGATAGATAGGAGATAGATAGATAGATAGATAGGAGATAGATAGATAGATAGATAGGAGATAGATAGATAGATAGATAGATAGATAGATAGATAGATAATAGATAGATAGATAGATAGATAGATAGATAGATAGATAGATAGATAGGTAGATAGATAGATAGATAGATAGATAGATAGGAGATAGATAGCTAGATAGATAGATAGGAGATAGATAGATAGATAGATAGATAGGAGATAGATAGCTAGATAGATAGATAGATAGATAGATAGATAGATAGGAGATAGATAGCTAGATAGATAGATGGATAGATAGATAGATAGATAGATAGATAGATAGATAGATAGGAGATAGATAGATAGATAGGAGATAGATAGATAGATAGATAGATGATAGATAGATAGATAGATAGATAGATAGATAGATAGATAGATAGAAGATAGATAGATAGATAGATAGGAGATAGATAGATAGATAGATAGATAGATAGATAGATAGGAGATAGATAGATAGATAGATAAATAGAAGATCGATAGGAGATAGATAGATAGATAAATAGATAGATAGAAGATAGATAGATAGATGATAGATAGATAGATAGATAGATAGGAGATAGATAGATAATAGATAGATAGATAGATAGATAGATAAATAGAAGATCGATAGGAGATAGATAGATAGATAGATAGATAGATAGATAGATAGATAGGAGATAGATAGATAGATAGATAATAGATAGATAGATAGATAGATAGAAGATAGATAGATAATAAATAGAGAATTGTTTATTATCTAACCGTATTAATTATATCCCAATTCTTCATTATATTTATAATAATATATATGTAACTGTCCATTTATCTGTTTATCTTATTCGTTTGCTTTTAATTTCCGTTCATCTAATTTGAGTCAGGACTATAATACTATTAGCTGACATCATGATCAGGGTAATTATTAGTCACTGACTACTTCCATGTGACCGGGAGGTAAGTTATTCTGGTTACACATTCCTTATACTATTCTCATTTATCCATATAGAGGAGAATGATGTAATCCAGCTATAGCCATATCGGATAGAACCGACTCCTTATCGGCTGTTTCTATAAAATGCGGTAGACAGGGGAGAGAACGCACCGTCTGACTGCGGTTCCTGGTCGCTGTACCATCGCGATTCCTCCCGGCTCTGCCTGCCCCGCTCCGGGCTCGGTGTTCGCCTTTTATCGCTCGGGGTCTCGGCAGCCGATAAGTCGGGCGATGTCGGGGTCGGACAGCAGTGCTCGGGATGGGTCTCTGCCTGCGGCTGCTCGTCCTGCTCTGGATCTGCCGGGTCTGAGCTCTTGTTCTTGGGGCACTCAGCACATCCCATGTTCAGTATATCCCGGATTGTGAACGATGTGGGGTGGAGGCTTCTGTGCGACATGATCGGGCATTCATCCATCCAGCAGCCGATGCCTGTACGATCCCTTGTAGGTGGCTGGAGCAGGAGGTGACTGGTGCAGACTGGGAGCACAGACAGATCCCCTCCCCTGCAGGCAGCTGGCTAATGTAATGCTGGGCTGGGACTCACATAGCAGGAAGCCTCTACCAGTGGTCCAGTCCCTGCAGGCAGGGCTTATAGTGGGGGGCCCCTCCTCAGCTGCTGCCCCCACATCCCAGCTAAACCATGATCTGTATACACCTAGTCATTCCTCCATACAAGCCCAATCATTCTTTACATTGATCACATGAAGCTTTTTTTTTACTTTTTTTTTTTACCTGCATGTAGGGCTATGTTCACATTATCTTCTATAGTAGATTCCATTCAAAATACTGGATTAAAAAACGCAGCATGCAGAATTTTTTCATCTGGTTAAGTAGCAGAAACCATGCTAGAAATTCAACAGATGCCATTGAAGTCAATGGGATCCCTAAGGAGCTATTGGTGTGTGGTCAGAACGATGATGGAGCAGATGAAGGGTAAAGTGATGCAGATGTGAACCCTGCCTAATTTACATGCAGTGGTAATGCGATTGATGGACCATCGATCTGGTGTAATTATTATTATAGGTTATAAATATTGGGGGAGATTTATCAAACATGGTGTAAAGTGAAACTGTCTCAATTGCCCCTAGCAACCAATCAGATTCCACCTTTCCTTTTCCAAAGAGTCTGTGAGGAATGAAAGGTGGAATCTGATTGGTTGCTAGGGGCAACTGAGCCAGTTTCACTTTACACCATGTTTGATAAATTTCCCCCATTATGTCCAATGATGACTGTACAGCTAGTTTCAGAGAATAGATAACAAGCACCTTAAAGGGGTACTTCACAATATATATATATATATATATATATATATATATATATATATATATATATTATTATTATTTTTAATCAAATCATCTGGTGCCACAAAGTGACAGATATTTATAATTTACTTCTATTAAAAAAAATCTCCAGTCTTTCAGTACTTATCAGCTGCTGTATGTCCTGCAGGAAGTGGCGTATTCTCTCCAGTCTGACACAGTGCTCTCTGCTGCCACCTCTTTCCATGCACGGAACTGTCCAGAGCAGTAGCAAATCCCCATAGAAAACCTCTCCTGCTCTCCAGACTGGAAATAATACACCACTTCCTGCAGGACATACTGCAGCAGATAAGTACTGGAAGATTTGAGTAAATTACAAACCTTTGGCACTTTCTGGCACCAGTTGCTTAGAAAGAACTTTTTTTGTGAGCTACCCCTTTAAGGGATACAATAGAGTGGGATAGGCAAAGCCAAATTTGTCACATCCGTATTTCCATACCACGGCCACCGTCAGTCTTCTTACCACCACAGACATCAGATTACCTGCTGATTCTATGAACTTGGTAGATAGGTTATAACTTTGTGAAAATCCCTTTAAATAGACTGTGTGGTTTAAAAGAGTTTTTCATAGTTAGAAAAACATGTCTGCTTTCTACAAAAAACAGCACAGCACCTGTCCCCATGTTGTATGATACTACACCTTGGCTCCATTCACTTCAATTTAATTCAGTTCAACTGAGCTGCAATACCGCATACGAACTGAAGATGAGGGGGGCGCTATTTTGGTAAGAAAGTAGCTATGTTTCTTCTAGTAAAAAAGGGATTATCAAAGGTGTACAACCTCTGGAAAGGTGCCCATACCCATGTCTTCTGATTCTTCTATACCAGGGTGCCCATACCCATGTCTTCTGATCCTTCTATACCAGGGTGCCCATACCCATGTCTTCTGACCCTTCTATACCAGGGTGCCCATACCCATGTCTTCTGATCCTTCTATACCAGGGTGCCCATACCCATGTCTTCTGACCCTTCTATACCAGGGTGCCCATACCCATGTCTTCTGATCCTTCTATACCAGGGTGCCCATACCCATGTCTTCTGATCCTTCTATACCAGGGTGCCCATACCCATGTCTTCTGATCCTTCTATACCAGGGTGCCCATACCCATGTCTTCTGATCCTTCTATACCAGGGTGCCCATACCCATGTCTTCTGATCCTTCTATACCAGGGTGCCCATACCCATGTCTTCTGATCCTTCTATACCAGGGTGCCCATACCGATGTCTTCTGATCCTTCTATACCAGGGTGCCCATACCCATGTCTTCTGATCCTTCTATACCAGGGTGCCCATACCCATGTCTTCTCATCCTTCTATACCAGGGTGCCCATACCCATGTCTTCTGATCCTTCTATACCAGGGTGCCCATACCCATGTCTTCTCATCCTTCTATACCAGGGTGCCCATACCCATGTCTTCTCATCCTTCTATACCAGGGTGCCCATACCCATGTCTTCTCATCCTTCTATACCAGGATGCTCATACCCATGTCTTCTCATCCTTCTATACCAGGGTGCCCATACCCATGTCTTCTGATCCTTCTATACCAGGGTGCCCATACCCATGTCTTCTCATCCTTCTATACCAGGATGCTCATACCCATGTCTTCTCATCCTTGTATACCAGGGTGCCCATACCCATGTCTTCTGATCCTTCTATACCAGGGTGCCCATACCCATGTCTTCTCATCCTTCTATACCAGGGTGCCCATACCCATGTCTTCTCATCCTTCTATACTAGGGTGCCCATACCCATGTCTTCTGATCCTTCTATACCAGGATGCCCATACCCATGTCTTCTGATCCTTCTATACCAGAATGCCCATACCCATGTCTTCTGATCCTTGTATACCAGAATGCCCATACCCATGTCTTCTGATCCTTCCATACCAGGGTGCCCATACCCATGTCTTCTGATCCTTCTATACCAGGGTGCCCATACCCATGTCTTCTGATCCTTCTTTACCAGGATGCCCATACCCATGTCTTCTGATCCTTGTATACCAGGGTGCCCATACCCATGTCTTCTGATCCTTCTATACCAGGATGCCCATACCCATGTCTTCTGATCCTTCTATACCAGGATGCCAATACCCATGTCTTCTCATCCTTCTATACCAGGGTGCCCATACCCATGTCTTCTGATCCTTCTATACCAGGAGGCCAATACCCATGTCTTCTGATCCTTCTTTACCAGGGATAAGTATACCTGGGGACCCGGATGGACCAGAAAGAAGAACAAATGTCCCAGAGAAGAGGAGTGAAGAAAGAGAGTCACAAATAGAGTGGGGGATCTCATCATCAAGTAAGTAGAGAGCAAGCATTCTATGGGGAAGAGAGAGCTGAGCTTCATGGGACCAGCAATGGAAGGAATCCACTGAAGAGCAGGTTAAAAATGAGGTTGTCAAATAGTTCCAAGATGGAGGACCCAGGATTAAAGGGGTACGCCAGCGTTTTTTTTGTTTTTTTTTTGTGTCAGAAAGTTATCTAGATTTGTAATTTACTTCTATTTAGAAATCTCAAGTCATCCAGTACCTATCAGCTGCTGTATGTCCTGCAGGAAGTGGTGTATTCCTTGCAGTCTGGCACAGTGCTCTCTGCTGCCCCCTCTGTCTGTGACAGGAACTGTACAAAGCAGGAGAGGTTTTCTATGGGGATTTGCTACTGCTCTGGACAGTTCCTGTCATGGACAGAGGTGGCAGCAGAGAGCACTGTGTCAGACTGGAAAGAATACATCACTTCCTGCAGGACATACAGCAGCTGACAAGTACTGGAAGATTTATAAATAGAAGTAAATTACAAATCTAGATAACGTTCTGACAGTAGTTGTTTTGGAAGAATTTTTTTCTGAAGTACCCCTTTAAACAAGGGCCCCTGGGTCCGCATATGAATAAGAAGAGTTTGCATTTCACAAATAAACCAAGTAACCGCATTCTGCAGAAGGATCTAGGAACAGCAATGGGCGTGAAATAGATATAAAAACTAAAAGGCATTACTGGGGCTGGTCTTTCTGCTGGGAGCTGTAGTCATTACACCATTGTATCATTTTCAGGTCGATAGATCCATGTTTTTTAGATAATCATTTTTTTCTTTTTCCTTTTTTTCATTTACAATGTTTGCCATATGGGACAGTGATACATGATAATTGTAATTGTGTTCATTTTTGAGTATTTTTTTGTTTGTTTAAATAATGAAAAAAGAGAATTTTTTTATTTGTTTTAATTTTTTGAAAACTTTTTTTTTTTTTAGTGGAGAGCGAAACGTTGCAAGTTTTTGGGTGAAAATAAACACCATATTTTTTTTATTGTATTCAGAGTGCTGCGGATTTCTATTTTTCAGATAGATAGATAGATAGATAGATAGATAGATAGGAGATAGATAGGAGATAGATAGATAGATAGGAGATAGATAGATAGATAGGAGATAGATAGATAGATAGATAGATAGATAGATAGATAGATAGATACATAGGAGATAGATAGATAGATAGATAGATAGATAGATAGATAGAAGATAGATAGATAGATAGATAGATAGATAGATAGATAGATAGGAGATAGATAGATAGATAGATAGATAGAGAGATAGAAGATAGATAGATAGATAGCTAGATAGATAGCTAGATAGATAGATAGATAGATAGATAGATAGGAGATAGATAGATAGATAGATAGATAGATAGATAGATAGATAGATAGATAGATAAAGGATTTATATCTTATAGAGAAAAGTAGTTGCATAAATAATAGATACGAGATAGATGTTTATATATATATATATAGATAGATAGATGATATTGTAGATACATACAGTAGATAGATATGCATCCAATTGCAGACATATGCAAGATGCATGGGTCTGGCCACCCAATGCCCACTGAGATGCAACCATGCCATTATATCTCTATTATAGTAAATGGGCTTTATAGAAAGAAACAAACCAATTGACTTAGGCTGGGTTTACATATATAAGTTGGCATCAGTTGCGTTTTTTGCCTAAAAACTGACCACAACTGATGTCACAACTGATGCCAAAAATGCATCAGTTGTGATCAGTTTTTCTATCCGTCTTTTCATTAAAAACCATCATTTTCCATCAGTTTCCATCAGTTGTCACAAGTTGCGCTCATCAGTTGACATTTTTTTCCCCAGTATGTTTTCCTGTCATTTTCAATGGGATTTGCGGGGGAGCGCACGGGGGCTATATACTAAATTGGGGGAGCTCACAGGGGGCTATATACTACAAGGGGAGAGCGCACAGGGGGGCTATATGGGAGGGGGAGAGCGCACAGGGGGGCTATATGGGAGGGGGAGAGCGCACAGGGGGGCTATATGGGAGGGGGAGAGCGCACATGGGGGGCTATATACTATTGGGGGAGAGCGCACAGCAATGCTGTATACTAATTGGGGGAGAGCACACAGGGAAGCTAAATATTACTGGGGGGGGCAACAGGGGGGCTATATACTACTGGAGGAGAAACAGGGGGGGTGATATACTACTGGGGGACCAAAGGGGGACTATAGGGGAGGGGGAGAGCACACAGGGGGAGATATATGTTTATTTTGTGCTACTATTTGACTGAACGCCGGATGCCAGAGCCGAACGGCATGCGTCCTGCCCGGCGAGGCATCCGGCGCTCTATTCGATTGTATTGGTGCGGCGCCGCATCACCGGAGCGGCGGTCCGCCAGGACGCTGCAAGATGCGTCCTAACGCACCGACGGTCCGGCGATGCGGCGGCCACTAGTTCACCACCGCACATTTTGAACGATCCCATTGAAAACAATGGGATCAGTTCAAAGATGCGTTTCCCTCCGGCGCTTTTCTCCTGCGCCGGAGGGAAACGCCGCCGCACCGCCGGACATATGTAAACCCGGCCTTACATGGAATGCAGAAATTTGCTGAAATGACTTGACAAATCTGCTGTATGTGAATAGGGCAGAGACCTATCCTGATTTATGGGCTGTCCCATATGGCCATGGCTGCTATATTGTATCAGTGGATCAGTGTCAGCATCATTGAGCCCCTTATCCAGCCTCAAAAGTGCCAGGTGGAGTCTGCTGAGATGAGGTTTGTATTCATCTGTCACTCTCTAAGTGGATGGAAGTGGCGGCTGTGAGATGTGCTGGAGGGAGACCTGGTGGAACAGGCCCTGCTCACAGTGGGTAAGGATCAGGCTGTTATTCCTGCATTCACCAGAGCATAGAAGGAAACCTGGGTGGTCTGCTTGCTAGTGAATGTATCTTTAGAGATTCTAACCCTGTAGAACATTTGTATGGAGAGCTCTTATCCAAATAACCTGATCACGCTGAGCTTAATCGAGGGCTTCTTCAAAGACTATGTCTGCTGCTGAGCACCATTTTCCTCTTAACTTATAGAATTAATCTACATGTATTACTTTGTAGAAGCTTTACATTACTTACTGTTACATCCTGTATTATACTTCAGAGCTGTGCTCACAATTCAGCTGCTGCAGTCACTGTGTACATACATTACATACTTTATGGATCCTTAGTTACATCCTGTATTATACTTCAGAGCTGCACTTACCGTTCTGCTGCTGCAGTCACTGTGTACATACATTACATTACTGATCCTGTACTGATCCTGAATTACATCCTATATTATACTCCAGAGCTGCACTCACTATTCTGCTGGTGGGGTCACTGAGTACATACATTACATTACTGATCCTGAGTTACATCCTGTATTATACTCCAGAGCTGCACTCACTATTGTGCTGGCGAGGTCACCATGTACATTCTTTACATCACTTATTCTGTATTGTTCTTGTACTGAAAATACACATTTTCCTGCCAGTTTTAAAAGCGTCAAGCCATGTTCTTCATTACCAGGCAGCTGCTATGGGGCTGATACAACTAAGGGGTACCACTAATATTTACATAAGGAGAAGGGGCCACATCCAGAATTTTTCTTTTGGCCCCTGTGGTTACCCCTGATGTGAGCAATATCCCCTTTTCCAAGGTATAATGGATCATACCTAGGTTGTGACATCACGTGTTCCCCATTCCTCACTATATGGATTTACATTTATGTTATGATTTTATTTTGTAAATATTGTACAGTAGATTTAACCTCTTAATGACCGATTAATTATCGATGACATCAGTTTACGATATCGTTTTGCGTCCGTCTTTTTGGACGGATATAATTTGCTTTGACAAAAAGCGGCTGAAAAACAGGCATTGTGTGAATGTCGCCTTACTGTAAAAAGAACAGTGCAAAAGATAAGTCGCCAAAAAGTTGCAGAATGATTTTTGTTTAGGTTTTTCCCCCCTTTTTCTCGTCTGTCTCACAATACACTGACAACATGACTTTTATAATAATTCTATATATAAATGGCAAAGATCAGAACAGCTAGATACTTGACACAGAACCCTTCTAAGCAATGGCGGTTGCAGAACATCTGCGTGCAGTTTTAATCTCTTTCTATAATGTTGGACTTAAAGGGGTTATCCAGTGCTACAAAAACATGGCCACTTTCTTCCAGATACAACGTGACTTTTGTCTCCAGTTCAGGTGTGGTTTGCAATTAGGCTCCATTCACTTCAATAGAACTTTCAGCCCTGTGTCAAATTGGCGTGGCCTAGTGTCTGTGCCCTAGGCCTGCGACTCCCCGCCCTCTTCATCATTAGGAACGCTCCAGGCTGGATTTCTCCTAATCATCACCTGTCTGAACACTGCACAAGTGCCTTAATGACCCAGCCCATGTGCAGTGTTCAGAGAAAAGAGGAGAAATCCTGCCTAGGGCATTTCTAATAGTGAATAGGAAGGGGAGGAGGGATGAAGGGGTGTCGCAGGCCTAGGGCACATACACTCTAGGCCACACCAATTTGACATAGGGCCGCAAGTTTAAAAGTTGTTATTTAGGACAATAACCGCATCCCCCACCGAACGGACCACAGGACAGATCTTGGATTAAAAGCAGCTGATGGTACAAGTGGTTTGGGGGGGTCAGATTGTGGGTACAGAGTCACTTTAAAGGGGTTATCCAGCGCTGCAAAAACATGGCCTCTTTTTCCCCTCTCTTGTCTCCAGATTGGGTGGGGTTTGGAACTCAGTTCCATTGACATAAGTGGAGCTTAAATGCAAACCCCACCTGAACTGAAGACAAGAGAGGGGGAAAAGTGGCCATGTTTTTGTAACTCTGGATAACCCCTTTAAATGTAACTCCCTAAAGCTAGGCTTTTTCGTTCTGACCCATGAACCAGGAGGCTCAGGATGAACAAGGATACACGGCCAGCTGCACCATTACAGAATGTTTGCAACACCTGCCCGGACTTCATCATAACTCACCGACCTCTTTTTCTAGCTGTCACTGAATACAACGTTTCATTTGTGGGTGAGATGTCGCAGCTTCCGTTCCTAACACAAGTCAATTGAAAGTGGAAAATGTCTGAGAGGTGAGGTGTGCTGAGGAATTATTGTTCTCAAAGAATCGGAGTAAAAACAAACAGTGTGAATGTGACATGCAGCGCCCTGGCTATACAAAGGTATGGGCAGAGACAGATCTGTTTGTCCTGTGGGAATAATAGACTCCCACCTCCCCGGTGATGTATGGCTGCGACTGGTGCAGCACCCTGTGCATTAAGGGATGTGCTCACCTTTCACTGCAGGGCAGGCCTCAGTGGAGCCAGACAAGAGAATGGGAGCAGGAAATACGCTATCAATACAGGAACTGACAGAAACAGCCACAATTGTAACTATTTCAGGAGTCCTCTATAAACACCAGTTGACATCCCAAGTAGCGTGCACTCACACCCATCCTATAGTGCACCGATAGCACCATGGGCCTTAAAGGGGTACTACAGAAAAAAAATCAACTGGTGAGTTCTACAGGTTAGAAAATTACTTCTTTAAAAAAAAAACTGAAGTCTTCCAGTACTTATGAGTTGCTATATGTCCTGCAGGAAGTGGTGTATTCTTTCCAATCTGACACAGTGCTCTCTGCTGCCACCTCTGTCCATGTCAGGAACTGTTCAGAGCAGCAGCAAATCCCCACAGAAAACCTCTCCTGCTCTGGACAGTTCCTGACATGGACAGAGGTGGCAGCAGAGAGCACTGTGTCAGATTGGAAAGAATACACCACTTCCTGCAGGACGTACAGCAGCTGATAAGTATTGAGAGACTTCAGGGTTTTTTTCCATTTACAAACCTGTATAACTTTTGATTTAATTTCTCAAGAGTTAAAGGGGTTCTCCAGGACTCAAAAACTGATCTGGCCTATCCTGAGAATGGTGGAGGTCCAAGTGTCAAAGTGCATTTAAAGTCGTGGTCATGTCTGGTTTTGCAGTGTAGCCCTATTTACTCTAATTTGGTCAAGGTGCAGCACCAGGTACAGCCACCACTGAATATATGGGGCTATGCTGCTAGAAACTGAACAGAATGTGATGCTCTTACTGATCTGAGATTGATGGTCTATCCTGCAACTTTACAAAAAAAAAATCACATTGTGCCACAAAGGGATACTGCACTTGGCAGAATTAAAAAAGGAGGGGGCAAATTTAGGGATGAGGATAGGATAGCTATAGAGAAGAATTTCAGAAAGGGCCCCAACCCCTCTATGGTCTAGATGTTGGTTAAAGGGGTTATCTAGAATTAGAAAACATGGCCTTTTTCTTCCAGTACTGCATTTGAGGGGGAATTCCCCTCAAACATAACTTTTGATATGTTACTGCCCATATTGAGACTAACAATTTCTTCCATACCTGTTATTATCTATTCAGTCTCCTTCCCCCAGTTCTGAGCTGCTGCTTTCTGCTGAAGACACAAACATCTCTTTGTGATCTTTTCTCTCTGTCTCCCCCTCCTCCCTCCCTTCTGAGACAGCTGATGTGAACAAGTCCCTGACTGGCTTTATCTGCAACATTGTAGCTTCTTTGTAATGCTGGGAAGTATAATCAAAGTGAGTTCATCAGCAACTTGATTTCAGAATAACCCTCCCAGCATTACAAAGAAGCTACAAAGTTGCAGATAAAGCCAGTCAGGCACTTGTTTACATCAGCCATTCCAGAAGGGAGGAGGAGACAGAGAGAAAGGCTCACACACAGAATTTTGTGTCTTCAGCAGAAAACAGCAGCTGAGAACTGGGGGAAGGAGACTGAATGGATAATAACAAGTACTAAAGTAATTGTTAATCTCACCATGGGCAGCAACATATCCAAAGTTATTTGGAATACCCCTTTACGCTGCGTTCACTTCAATAGAACTGAGTTTCAAAACCCCACAAGAGTGGTGCTGTTTCTGGAAGAAAAAAAAAAGAGGCCATGTTTTTCTGATCCTGGAAAACCCCTTTAAAAACAGATTGCTCCACTCACAGGAGTATGGGCAATAGGTGGGACCCACAGAAACTTGGAGAAGCCATTGTTTGGAAAATCTTGCTTACACCCCGACTGTCTTCTGTCTTCATTCTTTAACATGTTTTATTGAGGGGTTTTTTATATAACAAACAAAGAAGTAATATAGATAGTGAATAAGAGACAAGTCTATTTAAAACATACAGAAATATAACAGGTGTCTGCAAAGTAAACACTAGAGATGATCGAACAGGGCCGAGTCAAATGCTGATGGTTGTGGTTCGTATGAACCTGAATCTCGGCCTTGTTCGATCATTTCTAGTAAACAGTGGAAAAAGTGGGAAGGGAGGAATATAGGGAAGGGAAGAAAGCGAGGGGGGTGTAACTCAAGGGGTAGAAACAAAAGACCAAATATAAACAATAAGGGAAGTTTATCAAACTGGTGTAAAGTGAAATTAGCTCAGTTGCCCCTAGCAACCAATCAGATTCCACCTTTCATTTTCCAAAGAGTCTGTAAGGAATGAAAAGTGGAATCTGATTGGTTGCTAGGGGCAACTGAGCCAGTTTCACTTTACACCATGTTTGATAAGTCTCTCCCTAATGAGTATTTTTATGGCATTAGCAATAGAGGAAGAAACTCAGCAATAACATGGGATATAGAACATTATATGAGTTTACGATTATTGAGCCAGGGTTGCCATATAGGCAGAAATTTCTCACGCCTCCCAACTAGCCAATTCCTCCGATCTAGCCAGTCGGTCACACTTTGCCTCCCATCCTACAGTGGTTGGTGGGGATTGTGACTGCCGGTGTAAAGTGAAACTAGGGGGGAGATTTATCAAACATGGTGTAAAGTGAAACTGGCTCAGTTGCCCCTAGCAACCAATCAGATTCCACTTTTCATTTTCCAAAGAGTCTGTGAGGAAAGAAAAATGGAATCTGATTGGTTGCTAGGGGCAACTGAACCAGTTTCACTTCACACCATGTTTGATAAATCTCCCCCTTAGTAGGTAGGTTGGTAACCACAGAAGAATCAGTTTCAGGTCGAGCACTAATTCGAGTCTGTTACTTTCTCAATAATTGTGGTCATGGCTGTCCAGAATGGTTAGATAAGATGCCAGTCCCATCCCAGATGAGTACCTGAAGCTTGATGACAGCGCCCACACAAATCCTATGAACTTCACCCCTCTTTGCAAAGGAACACTGGTGTTTTGTACCTTCTGTGTTCATTTTGAAAACTTATAAATAAAGCTATATAATATAGAACTCTAAAACAAGTAAAAGTTGCAGGAGGGTTCACACCAGCCAAGAAGAAGATTAGTCAGCCCTTGTGACTACTAAATGAGCAGGATAGTAGAAGCTGATTCTACACCCTGTGATGACATCATGGGAAGGTCCGTCCTTACGTAATGAAATTAACCTTGTACCAGTCCACAGTCCACCCGATGGGGATGCAGTCCGGTTTACACTGTAAATTAGGTTTTTAATGTAAGCTATCCCGTAATAGGACTAGATGCACATGCTACAAATCAATGCAAAGTCCTAATTCTACCAGCCACACATATTGTGACATCACTAATTGCAATTGTCTGTAGCACTTTAAGCTCTGCCTCTCAGGACCGCAGCTCCCGCTCCGCCATTTGTAGGCCATAATGTTACACTCCATTCAGAATGCACAGAAATGACAGCGTCCCCCTAATCTCACAGCGTCCATCAATGGCGCATCTGCTCCAGAATTATTGACTCTTGTCAGAATGATTAATACTTTATATTTTTAACCTGATTTTAGCAGGTTTTATATATGGTATTGATACAGATCATCACGGTAAACGTCCATTATTGGTAATTATAGCTCTTTGTTGCCTATACAAGGGGTGACCCATTGATTCAGTCTTCTCAGATTTCCTAATATTTGGGCAACACCAGCGGAGTTAATGATGCTGGGTTAATCCATAATAGGATTATAATGTCAAATGTGAATTCTGATGAATAGTTTACTTACTGTGGCTTAAAGGGGATGCATCAAAAAATTGCCTTCAGGTTTTACATAAATCATTTTTTTGTGACATTTCCATTTTACTATCTATATTTTAAAATAATCCAGAATTTTTGCAGTTTTAACTCTGGCCACTAAGCCTAATAATACGCTGGCACTGTGTGTAGAGAAACCATGTCAGCTTCTTGGTCTTCATCATAGACAGGACACACATAAACAGATAACACATTATCCGGGATCCACAATTCACAACAGGTGATGGTCACAACTTTCCTCCTCATTAGGGATGGTCCGAGCCTGGTTCGGTTTGGGTTCGTATGAACCCAAGCGCTCGGCATCAGATTCCTGCTGTCTGCCCGCTCCGTGCAGCAGGTGGATACAGCGGGAGGACCACCTGGAAAACTGGGATACAGCCTATGGCTATGGCTGTATCCCAGTTTTCCAGGCAGTCCTCCCGCTGTATCCACCCTCTCCACGGAGAGGGCAGACAGCGGGAATCATTTCCGAGAGTTTGGGTTCGTACGAACCCAAACCGAACCAGGCTCGGACCATCCCTACTCCTCATCCTTTCTGTGCAGTGTCCCACTATTGCGTTTCTTACGGAACGATTATCGGCCTTTACGGCCGATAATTGTCCTGTGGAATAGAAGGCAACGATCAGCCAACATCGTTCATGTCAGCTGATCATTGCGTCGTTTGTCTTTCAAACATGTTGAAAGACAAACGACTCATACAGCAATGACCTGCAGCCGTCACTCCGTGGAATAGGGGCAGCGGCAGAAGACGCCGCTGTATGCTATAGGCTGCCCGGACGATCTAGCGATCCCCCATACAAGTACATAAGTTTCCTTCAGTCTATTAATTCCAGAATATAAGCTCAGACAGTATGGCTCCCCCATAACAATGTACAAAAAAAGTTATATAAACTCATTTCCATGAACAAAGTAGCAATCCTTTATTTCCTTCAGTGCTAGCTGCTCGTTCTCTCTGCTGCCTTTAGCATGTCTTGGTCATTGAGTCATTGACTCTATCTAAGGGCCCTATTCCACGGCACGATTATCGTTCGCATAATCGTTAACGATAAACGATCCAAACGACCGCTATTACGAAAGATCGTTCGCCCATTTACATGGAAAGATAATCGTTACTTATGATCGTTCTTGCAGTCGTCTTGTCGTTGCTATTGCGTTCGTCACTACTGCAAATGGCCGAACGACCTCTTATTCAATGCGAACGATTTGCGAACGAGCAATGATAAAAATAGGTCCAGGTCTTATTAAACGATTAACGATTTCTCGTTCGGTCGTTAGTCGTTAACTGCTATTCAACCGAACGATTATCGTTTAGATTCCAGCGAATTAACGATAATCTGAACGATAATCGTCTGGTGTAATAGGGTCTTTAGCGACAATGTCTATTGGAGACGAACAGACAGGAATCTACCTCCTGTCTCTTTAGGGATTTGGCTTATTGGTCCCTTTATTTCAGTTTCTCCATCATAAAGCCAGTGCTGCTGTCTGTGGGCCAGTTGTGCTCCTCATCTGTAGGGGGCATGCACCGGCACCTTCTATAATTTAAAGGGACAGTGCGCCCACACAGTGCAAGCAAGAACCCTTATGTCACATAAAAGGTAATCCAGTGTGATCTTGAGAAGGGGTACTGCACAGGCTACATGTCCCTCTACCATACAAAAAAGGTCTGTTCTAGAAGGAAGGAAACTCTTTACTGCCCCCTATAGGTAGCTACCCTGTAAGTTAATTTCTTTATAGAGCCTTGCAAGATGACTAGGCATATAAAACTACCAGATACAGGGTAGAGCTGTGGCGGAAAGGGTGAGATCCTATGTAGCAGCTCTTGGAAGGTACTTATACTTTTAGTAGATATCTGGTTTGTAGCTACTCTTAAAGGGATTATCCAAAATGTAAAAAAAAAAAAAAAAAATGCATATGTACTTTCTTGCAAAAAAAACAGCACCACCCCTGTCCTCAGGTTGCATGTGGTATTACAATTGAGCTCCATTTACTTCAATGAATCAGAGCTACAAAACCTACACTCAAACTGAGGACAGGAGTAGTTCTGTTTCTGCAAGAAAGCGACCTGTTGTTCAAGCTTCAAAAAAACACGACTGCTTTCTTTTCATAACAGCACTACTGTTCTCAGTTTGGTTGTGGTTCTGCAGCTCACTTCCATTAAAGTAGATGGAGCTGAATTGTAATACCACATGCAACCTGAGAACAGGGGTGGCGCTGTTTTTGCAAGAAAGTACCGGTGCATTTTTTTAATCCTGGATAACCCCCTTGAGGCTACAGAATAAGTCTCACCGGCATCGTTCTCTATCAGTGTGAGCAGACTTAATGACAAATATTTGTTAGTTATTTGTATAGATGATCTGTGTCATAGCGCCCTCTACTGGCCTCCATCACAGCCCTGGGGAGTTCCAGAGGAGTTTCCTTGGATATTCAGGAATAATCACAGTCAGTAGAGAGAATGAATGGACGGTGGAGGCTGCATGCCAGGGAGGATGGACTGGGCACAGCACCAGGGCTGGGAGTGGTAATACTGTCCTGTCTATTGTCTCTTCTCTCTGTGTTTGTCAGGGATATTTATGATGCATGCTTCCTATAGAACACTACTGTCACTGTGACATCTTCTGCAAGGGGACATTTTAGGTAGCTGTTCACATGACAATTGTTTGCTGGGATGGTTAATCTCTCCTTATTATTGTCCCCCCAAATTAATTCTACAGAACAGGGATGGGAAAAGCAAAAAATAGATAAAAGCCTTTACATGGCTTATCACCATAGGGAACCATGTAACACCAGCCAGCAAACCTCTCTGTCTGTGCTGACAATCTCCTGGAATCTTTTGTTCCTATGTATGAAGAAGTGACAGCTTGTGACTGCTGTCTGTCTGTCTGCCTGACTATCTATCTATCTATCTATCTCCTATCTGTCTATCTTCTATCTATCTATCTATCTATCTATCTATCTATCTTCTATCTATCTATCTATCTATCTATCTATCTATCTATCTATCTATCTATCATCTCTCTATCTATCTATCTATCTATCTATCTCCTATCTATCTATCTATCTATCTATCTATCTATCTCCTATCTATCTATCTATCTATCTATCTATCTATCTATCTATCTCCTATCTATCTATCTATCTATCTCCTATCTATCTGTCTGTCTATCTATCTATCTATTGCATACAGTATCTATATATCAACTGTATCTATACCTAGTCTGGCAATATCCCATGGATTAGATAGATGTTTGTTCTTCTACAGTATCTGGACAGAATGATTAGTTAGGGAAACAATATTGCTAGTATTTTATATGTTCTCTTATTGTATTACTGTCTCTTTGAAAGTGATATATGAGGAAATTATATACTTAATCATTTCTAAAAATGCAGTTCCCTAATGGCTAACATAATTTATTGCTGTGACCATGAATGAATGAATGAATGAGTGAATCTATCTTCTATCTATCTATCTATCTATCTATCTATCTATCTATCTATCTATCTATCTATCTCCTATCTATCTATCTATCTATCTATCATCTCTCTATCTATCTATCTATCTATCTGTCTATTATCTATCTATCTATTTATCTATCTATCTCCTATCTATCTATCTATCTATCTATCTATCTATCTATCTATCTTCTATCTATCTATCTATCTATCTATCTATCTATCTATCTATCATCTATCTATCTATCTATCTATCTATCTATCTATCTATCTATCTATCATCTCCTATCTATCTATCTATCTATCTATCTATCTATCTATCTATTTATCTATCTATCTCCTATCTATTTATCTATCTATCTCCTATCTATCTATCTATCTATCTATCTATCTATCTATCTATCTATCTTCATTAAACCGTTTTCAGGAGAAAATATTAAGTAGTAGATACTTGGAGTAAACTTCCAGTAGTGTGGTTGGTAAATCTACAGTAAAGGGTAGCTTCGCAGCAGATTTTCTGATGCGGATCCGCAGCAGATCCCCGGCAGATTTGACTAAATGAATGAACACAGCATTAAATCAGATTTTCATTCATTTAGCCAAATATCCTGCGGATCTGCTGCGGATCCGCAGCAGAAAATTCAATGCGATGCGGTACGTGTGATGCTACCCTAAGGCTATGTGCACACTGAGCAATTCTCGAGGAATTGGAGCTGAAAGTTTTCAGGCAGAATTCAAGCAGAATTTAAGCCCCCCATTGACTACTATAGGATTCCTCTAGCAGATCTACAGCAGAAAATTCTGCTCGGAAATTCTGCAGTGTGAACAACAGAGCAGAAAACCCATTGAACACAATGGGACTTTGCTCTGCACATTTTTTACGGGAGGAATTTCAAGGTGAATTTTGAGCTGAATTTCAAGCTGAATTCCTCGCCTTTTCCTCAGTGTGCACATACCCCTAGTGAATGTAAATCCGCCTGGGATAAACATATATCTATCTTAAAATAATAACATAGGAGCGGACTATATGGACCAGGTGGTCTTTTTCTGCTGACATTCTTGTTTCTATGTATGAAGAAGTGACAACATGTGACTGCTAGGTGGCGCCATAACTCTGTGTTTCCTATTACAGTAACACTAAACCAGCTGTTGGCTTCTTGCATGCAGCACCATAAAGCTCTTACTAAGTGTTAATCTTACTGTGATTTTCCGAAACATAATTGCTGAGTCCTGAGAATGTGCTAATCACCATATCTGATACCTCTGTGTAAGTGAGCCGCAGGACCCCAGACATCTGGCCAAGGGGAGAGAGATGATCTAATGCCATACATAGAGCGCACAAGGTATAGCGGTGCTATACAGGGTGCAGGGGGTGCATAGGCAAGGAGGCTCCTATATTTGGTGGCCTAAAGAGCTCTCATAGGAGAGAAGCAGTTAGGCACTGTAATATATAGGGGTCTGTCTAATGACTGTGAAAATCTTTAAAGGGGCACTCTGCTGAAAGGTTTTTCTTTCAAATCAACTAATGTCAGAAAGTTATATATATTTGTAATTTACTTGTATTTAAAAAAAAACTCAAGTCTTCCAGTACTTATCAGCTGCTGGATGTTCTGCAGTAAGTGGTGTATTTTTTCCAGTCTGACACAGTGCTCTCGGCTGCCACCTCTGTCCGTGTCCAGGGCAGTAGCAAATCCCCATAGAAAATCTCTCCCGCTCTGAACAGTCCCTGACACAGACAGAGGGGGAAGCAGAGAGCACTGTGTCAGACTGAAAAGAAAACACCACTTCCTATAGGACATACAGCAGTTGATAAGTACTGGGGGATTTGAAATTTTTAAATAGAAGTAAATTACTAGATGATTTGAAATCAACATTTTTAGTTGGTGTTCCCCTTTAAGTCATTGTACATAATGAAGTGGACAACTTCCTTACTAAAGTACAATGGCCTCTTCCTTTTGCAGGGGTCCCTGGGGGCATTGCAGACAGGCCAATAATGTTCAATCAAGTCCATCAAAATTCAGGGTACCTTACATTAATGGATCTAAGTTTTTATGACTTGATAAATACAGTATATAGACTTAGTATTGTATTCATCTGTGTGTAGTGAGCTCCCCCTAGTGGTAGCTGCAGAAGGTAATTATGGCAGTGTTATGGGAAGCAGGATTCAGTACAGTCCCCACAGGGTGGCCCCTAAACAACATATGTAGCTACATGCGGTTATAGTTCGTATGTAAAGCATCGCATCCCTCTCTGTATACCTCACTATATGATTTATGTCAGGATCTGACAACCTCAGCATTGAGGGACAATGAAATTACCAGTGAGAAATGACAGGATGTTAGACAATAGGGTCGTGCCTTGTCTTCAGTCAAATTACACCTAAAGGTGACAAGTAAGGAATAAACAGAGGAAGGGGAACGAGTGTGGAGACTAGGAACTGTCTGTACGCTATAGGGAGATATGGGATTCTCATGGACCCTAATGATAGCATCTTACATGGGAGGTTATGGCCTAGGTGGCCGACATCTGTGGGCACAATGAAGATGTACAGTATGGGAGGAGATTTATCAAACTGGTGTAAAGTAGAACTGGCTCAGTTGCCCCTAGCAACCAATCAGATTCCACCTTTCATTTTCCAAAGAATCTGTGAGGAATAAAAAGTGGAATCTGATTGGTTGCTAGGGGCAACTGAGCCAATTTCACTTTACATAATCTCCCCCTATGTCTTACAGGGCTTCTTTGCTTCCATTGTGTGTCCTGATGGTGTGTCTACACTGTAGGCGACACAGTTGTCTCCTTTGCAATAAAAACATGAAAATCATTGCGGTGGATTCCAGTGGTTCCCCATAGACCCCAATGCAAACAGGGCCCCCACCTACCATGTGGGGTTTATAATAATGATGTCTACATATGAGACGGAGGAACCTTTGGTCCCTTATAGGCACCAAGCTCCAGGTTCAACCATTATTTCTACGCCCCTGCAAGCAAGAGTGGACTAACCATTCAGGTGCCGAAGGGCCCATGGCTGGGGGGGCGGGTGAAGGGGGCTGCGGACCCCCAGTCAATATGATCAAGATCATTCTACAATTAATGACCACGTTGCTTCATAGCGCATGCCTATTCCTCATAATAGCTGGTTTACACTGGCAGTTCTAAGTCTCTAGTCTATCCTCTCCAGGATAACCTTGGCGGGGAGGAGTTGCACACATCTTACGTGCCACTGCTCCATACAACTTTATAGGACTGTTGCCGTCTTGGCGGGTAGTGACTGGTGGCCTAGTGATCAGTGGGCAGACCCCCTGACCAATACTGTATATAGATAAGAAAGTGTGGTGGAGTACCCCTTTAAGTTTTGTAGAATGCTACAATAAGACATAATACATTTAGATTTTTCCTATTCCCAATGTTGTGCCAGAAATAGTTAAAGCCTATGGACCCAGGAGAATAATGTGGACGAGCAGCTCTGCAGCCACTCCACCGCCCTTCTCTATGTGCTGCCAGAGCCTGTCCCCCGCTCTCTGATTAATATTGCTGTATCCATGTTTTTCCATGGTTGCTCCAGCAAACAGAAACTGTTTTCCCCGCGTCCTGCTAGCCAATTCGGAGCCTGTATCCGCTATAAATCAGTGCGGCCTGTCTCCTGGCCTGGGAATTCAAGAAGAGTTTACTTATTTATTTCATACAATGCTAAGAAGGATGATGACAACGGGGATAGGCCGCCAATGGGACAGGGTCCACCATGGTGCAAGCGGTCCCCATCATACAACCTCCCTATGTCTATAGTGTGGGGTTTAATAGCTGGTTTCAGGGGTTTTGATAGTATACACACAACCGGACTGTGGTATATAGATACTGCCACCTATGGGCAGTGCAGTGATAAGTGGGCATTCTGCATAAGGTTGGGTTTACATTGGTCCAGTGATCCGTCACCATCCATCATGGCTAAATCTTATACATCCAATGTTACACCCATCAGTTGCTCTGTAGGGGCCAGACCTATTGACTGTCTAGTGTAGCTACACGTCGGGTGGTGTAAGAGGACCAATAGGCAGACTCTGTAGTAAGTGTATGTAGTAGAACCAACAAGAAAAACTATAATGGAAAAAAAATATCTTTTTCCTGTATTTTAAACCTACCCCTAGTCGTGGCTCAAAGGCCCTCAGCTTGTTAGTGAACAAATGTCAATTTCACTCGTTTACTGAGCTTATTACATAGCCTGGAGATCATGTGGTCAGGACTGGGTACAGCCATAGGCCATAGGTTTTATCCATGTTTTCCCAGACTCCCTAGGGCTGCATCCAACTTCTTCAGCCACCAGTAATTAAATGCCGAAGGATGGAATGTTAGCCTGCTGGAGCTGTGCTCATCTCTAATATGTACATAAATATAGAAATATGCAAATGAAAAGTAACAATGCTGCATAAAACTGTGTTTTGAGACAGTAAAATAAGAGTTAATGCTGAATACCTAATAGGACAGTGACCTCATATAATGGCCATGTGGCCCTCTGAGAGCAGAACTCCTTGTTCCTTCTGTGATTTATTGTGTATCTGTAACTGGGAAGATCCATCCAAGGACCACAAAAAGGACGGGTTGTTAGTCGCCTTTAACTAAAAAATTTGTTTTTGAAATATACTCTTCTTTTATTTATTTTTTTTTTCAGTTTTCTATGTTTAAATCAACCTAAAATATATGGCCAAACTGTGGTCCCTACTCCCTCTTTTTTTTTCTATTAAAAAAAAAAGAGACCAAACACAAGACGTCCCAGTCCTTTGTGCACTAATACAAGGAAAGACACCTGCTCATCATACAGGTTGTATATCAACTGAAGGCAATTATCTTAGGCTTATTATATTATTAACTTTTGCTAATTATATCATCGGCTTTGCAGCTTACCAGGAGACAATGCTCATTGTTACACAACAATTCAGTCAGTATAATGTCACTGTGCGGTTACTGTGTGACAGGAGAGCTGACCATACAATGCGAGGACCCCCAGTATTCTCTGCTACTGAAAGTGGACACGCAGCAGCTGTACAATAAAGGGAGACACCGACTGGCTGTATGTATAATGTTGATTTAAACATTGAAAAAAAGAGAGAGTGTACATTGCAAAACTGCTTGTGATCACAACCCTTGTTGATTCCCCCCCCCCAAAAAAGTGTCTTTGAACCGATGATTCTGGGTATCCACTGCCTCTCCCCCTTTTCCAGTGACACGGGCCAAAATAGAATCCACCCATGTTTGCCAGGCCTTCTCTTACCTTTGTTATTCAGCCCTGGCAGGGTAGAGGCTGGCAGTTTCTGGAGTCAGGCAGCACTTTGAGGTGTGTCAGTGTAAGATGGTGAATGATCACCTTATGCCCATGGGTATAATGGGATGAATCAGAGGCTGTGTGTGGGGCCTTCTGCCGCCCCCGGCCCCGCATCTGTCAGGCTCTGGAGGAATAATGCTCTGTCGCAGGCGGCTCTGTGTTGGCCAGGGTAATGTTGGTTAACAAGATTATCACATTTAATAAAGCACAAAGACAAATAATGGCGATGGAGTGCTGGAGGGGTGGGTGTAGCGGCCATGTTCAATCACTAAGCAAATTAATTGGGAAACTTTGTAACCTGTCCCTGCTTTGTCCTGGATGGCCTGGTGACGCAGACGCCATTGTGATGAGGCGTCTGGAACCACACAAGAGAAACTGGGAATGGACTGGATCTAATCCTATCTGATCCTATTGCTTACAAGAGTTCAGTGTCACATGATGCATTTTAGCCGCCTATCCGGTATGTGTTGTGGTAGAGATAACAAAACTACTAAATGTAATGCAGTCAGAGGTTCTGCTCATGGGCATTGGTTACACATTGGTGGAAGTAGTAGCCACTTATTGTTTCCATGTGACAATATTACAGGTAAGTTCAAGAGTGATCCTAATTTAGGGTTAGGGATTAGGGTTAGCTTTAGGGGTTATCTTTAGAGTTAGGGGTTAGGTTTAGAATTAGATTTAGGGGTTAGGGTTAGGTGTAGGGATAGACTTAGGGGTCAAGTTTAGGAATAGAGTTACGGATTAAGTATAGGGATAGTAAGGGGTTAAGTTTAGGGATAGATTTAGAGGTTAGGGTTAGGTGTAGGGATAGAGTTAGGGCTAGGCCCCCAGTTAGGGGTTATGTTTAGGGTTACAGTTAGAGTTAGGGGTTAGTTTTAGGATAATAGTTAGGGGTTAGGGTTACAGTTAGGAGTTAGAGGTTCATTGTAGGATAGAGGTTAGGGTGAGGTTTAGGATTAGAGTAAGAATTAGGGTGAGGTTTTGGATTAGAGTCAGAGGTTAGAGTTAGGGGTTAGGGTCAGAGTTGGGATTAGGGACGAGGTTTAGGGTTAATGCTAGTTGTTAGGGATTAGCGTTAGAATTTAAATTAGAGTTAGGGGTTAGGTTTAGAATTAGATTAAGGGGTTAGGGTTAGATGTAGCGACAGAGTTAGGGTTAAGTGTAGGAATAGAGTAAGAGGTTAGTGTAGGGAGAGAGTTAAGGCTAGGGCCACAGTTAGGAGTTAGTTTAAGATAATAGGGGTTGGTGTCACAGTTAGGGGTTAGGTTTAGGGTTATAGTTAGGGGTTAGGTTTAGGGTTACAGTTAGGAGTTGGAGGTTTATTGTAGGATAGGGGTTAGGGTTAGGTTTAGGATTAGGAGTCAGAGGTTAGAGTTAGGAGTTAGGGATATGGTCAGAGTTGGGATTAGTGATGAAGTTTAGGGTTAATGCTAGTTGTTAGGGATTAGCGTAAGAATTTAAATAAGATTTACAGGTTAGAGTCATGTGTAGGTTTAGGGTTACAGTTAGGTGTTAGGTTACAGTTAGGGATTAATTTTAGGATAGATGTTAGGTTTAGGGTTACAGTTAGGGGTTAGGTTACAGTTAGGGGTTAATTTTAGGATAGAGGTAAGGTTTAAGGTTACAGTTACGAGTTAGGGTTAGGTTTAGGATTAAAGTCAGAGATTAGAGTTAGGGGTTAGGGGTAAAGGTCGGTAGTTAGGGTCCTTAACCCTAATTCCTAAACCACTATCCACCATATTGAGCTATTTGTCCAAAACGAACCCCCAAAGTTTCAGATTTTCCTGCATTTTTGGGGGAAACTTGGAAACAAATTTAATTCATGCCAAATCAATTCACCAAACTCTACTAAAAAAACACTTCTGGGAACTTCTATGGCCATATTAGTTGTTACCCAACTTTCCCAGATAACCCAATACGATTAGGATAACTGAGAGAGTTCTATCCATGATGGGGTCGTCTTCTGATGAATCTTTAGGGCCCCTTTGTGTTTGAGCTTCTGGCCCTCCGGACTATCCTCTTGTACTTTGGTTGTCCAGAACAGCCCGGCTTGCACCTACCATTACCATTTTGTACCTGTACCAGTATGCCAACATGCCCGGCCTTATACATACTGATGGGAAGGTCCTATGATGTGTTCTTACCTCCAGCAGTGCTCAGGTCACAGTACAGATCTGGGACATTTCATCTTCATTAGAGGAGACTTGTTAAATATGTTTATTGCAATGGAATAAATCCCTGTAAACGTGGTATCCTCATCCCGCCAGTACTTTCCCAGCACATGAGTGGAGGATATATATGGGATACACTTCAGACTGACTGGAAGCAAAACTCATTTTCAAAATTGCAAGGATAGCATCCCCAGGTTACCATGGTCCATACATCATCATTATGGGAGCAGGTACAGATACAATCTCAAGTGTCCCACATTCTGGGAGGATTCCTCCAAGCCGCCCTGTCTCCAGCTTTATTTACTACAATCAGAGGATGTTTGTGGCACGTTCCTCCCCAGCAGCGCAGACACATGGAGATCTATGGAGGAAGAAGGGCCCTGTTTACTCTCTATAGACAATACATTAATTCCCTAGTCAAGGCCTAAATACCTTAATGGAGATATATGGAGAAGATAGGAGGCTGCTTAAGGAGTGTCACTCTGCTCACTGTCATGTGATAGGGGATGAAACAAGCTGGATTGTCCACCATGCAGGACATGTCCCTGATCACACAGCCTCCCTGGTGACTGGCCGCCTCTCCCTGGGGACTGGCCGCCTCTCCCTGGGGACTGGCCGCCTCTCCCTGGTGACTGGCCGCCTCTCCCTGTGGACTGGCCGCCTCTCCCTGGGGACTGGCCGCCTCTCCCTGGTGACTGGCCGCCTCTCCCTGGTGACTGGCCGCCTCTCCCTGGGGACTGGCCGCCTCTCCCTGGGGACTGGCCGCCTCTCCCTGGGGACTGGCCGCCTCTCCCTGGGGACTGGCCGCCTCTCCCTGGTGACTTGCCGCCTCTCCCTGGTGACTGGCCGCCTCTCCTGGGTGACTGGCCGCCTCTCCCTGGGGACTGGCCGCCTCTCCCTGGGGACTGGCCGCCTCTCCCTGGTGACTTGCCGCCTCTCCCTGGTGACTGGCCGCCTCTCCCTGGTGACTGGCCGCCTCTCCCTGGTGACTGGCCGCCTCTCCCTGGTGACTGGCCACCTCTCCCTGGTGACTGGCCGCCTCTCCCTGGTGACTGGCCGCCTCTCCCTGGTGACTGGCCGCCTCTCCCTGGTGACTGGCTGCCTCTCCCTGGTGACTGGCCGCCTCTCCAGCCTGACTAATGGACCTGGTGACTGGTGATGGGATGTGTATTTTTTGGATGATGGGACCAGCATGAGGGAGTCTGCATGATATAAAAACATCCAGTGATAATGGAGGCTACATAGAGCCCCAGTGACTGGAGGATGATAATGGAGGCTTCATAGATACTAAATAGTTCTAGAACAATGCTACATATAATCTCAGTGATTAGAGAATGAGGATAGAGGCTACGCATATAGATGATAATGGAGGCTGCATAGAAGGAATAGAAAATGAAAATAAAGGATGGTTAGAAGGAATGGAGGCTACATAGCACCTTATTGGCTGTGTGAGGATGGAGGCTGCATGTAATGAGTTGATGGGTATAGAAACTATGTAGAACCTCAGTGAATGGAGAATGAAGATGGAGGCTGTATACAGTGAGTAGAGCATGAGGATGGAGGTTATATAGACTCTCAGTGTCTGGAGGCTGAGGATGGAGGCTGTATACAGTGAGTAGAGGATAAGGTTGGAGGTTATATAGACTCTCAGTGTCTGGAGGCTGAGGATGGAGGCTGTATACAGTGAGTAGAGGATAAAGTTGGAGGTTATATAGACTCTCAGTGTCTGGAGGCTGAGGATGGAGGCTGTATACAGTGAGTAGAGGATAAGGTTGGAGGTTATATAGACTCTCAGTGTCTGGAGGCTGAGGATGGAGGCTGTATACAGTGAGTAGAGGATAAAGTTGGAGGTTATATAGACTCTCAGTGTCTGGAGGCTGAGGATGGAGGCTGTATACAGTGAGTAGAGGATGAGGATGGAGGTTATATAGACTCTCAGTGTCTGGAGGCTGAGGATGGAGGCTGTATACAGTGAGTAGAGGATGAGGATGGAGGTTATATAGACTCTCAGTGTCTGGAGGCTGAGGATGGAGGCTGTATACAGTGAGTAGAGGATGAGGATGGAGGCTGTATATAGCTCAAGTGACATAATTATGAGGATGAATAGACAAATACAATCTGTTTCTCCCCCTCCATCCTCTGTGCTGTGACCTCCCTTACCTGTTACTGCTGTGGGACGTCCCAGGGTCCAGCAGGGAATTGTCGCAGTGTCAGGGTCCAGCAGGGAATTGTCGCAGTGTCAGGGTCCAGCAGAGAATTGTCGCAGTGTCAGGGTCCAGCAGGGAATTGTCGCACTGTCAGGGTCCAGCAGGGAATTGTCGCACTGTCAGGGTCCAGCAGGGAATTGTCGCAGTATCAGGGTCCAGCAGAGAATTGTCGCAGTGTCAGGGTCCAGCAGAGAATTGTCGCAGTATCAGGGTCCAGCAGAGAATTGTCGCAGTGTCAGGGTCCAGCAGAAAATTGTCGCAGTGTCAGGGTCCAGCAGAGAATTGTCGCACTGTCAGGGTCCAGCAGAGAATTGTCGCAGTGTCAGGGTCCAGCAGAAAATTGTCGCAGTGTCAGGGTCCAGCAGGGAATTGTCGCAGTGTCAGGGTCCAGCAGGGAATTGTCGCAGTGTCAGGGTCCAGCAGGGAATTGTCGCACTGTCAGGGTCCAGCAGGGAATTGTCGCACTGTCAGGGTCCAGCAGGGAATTGTCGCACTGTCAGGGTCCAGCAGAGAATTGTCGCAGTGTCAGGGTCCAGCAGAGTATTGTCGCAGTGTCAGGGTCCAGCAGGGAATTGTCGCACTGTCAGGGTCCAGCAGGGAATTGTCGCACTGTCAGGGTCCAGCAGAGAATTGTCGCAGTGTCAGGGTCCAGCAGAAAATTGTCGCAGTGTCAGGGTCCAGCAGGGAATTGTCGCAGTGTCAGGGTCCAGCAGGGAATTGTCGCAGTGTCAGGGTCCAGCAGGGAATTGTCGCAGTGTCAGGGTCCAGCAGGGAATTGTCGCAGTGTCTGGGTCCAGCAGAAAATTGTCGCAGTATCAGGGTCCAGCAGAGATTTGTCGCAGTATCAGGGTCCAGCAGAGATTTGTCGCACTGTCAGGGTTAGGAGGACTGCTGGGCTCTTGCTGCGTCTCTCCCACAGATCAGGGACAGGAAATTATTTTATTTCATTTTATATTTTCATGAAATGTCTTCACTTTTTAATATTAATATACACAAAGTATCTGAGAAACCACGATGATGATGATGAGGAGGAGGAGGAGGAGGAGGAGGATGATGATGAGAAGGAGGATGATGATGATGAGTCCCGACAGTCTGGGGACCATGATATCACCTTGTATCTGACCCCCAGGTACAGTGAGGATCATTGGGAAATATTTATCCATCACTAAGAAATATCCTGTGTAATAACACTGGCCCTATACAGTATAATGCTATAGAAACGGTATATATTAATAGTTACATAGTATATAGCTGCTGTATACTCTCACCGTATATTCCCCCCAGGTGAATATCATACTGTGGCCCAGCAGTCAGTCCTCCTGCTAATGCATTGTATGCGGCTGGTCATTGTATACAGGGCACTATAGACCAGACTGGGAGGCAGCAACGGGCATGTAATATATATATATACATGGAGGGCACACACAGGATATATAAGAGGGCAGTTCACATAGTTACTGCCTGTACATAATAGCTAATTGCACTTCAAAAGTAAAAAATATATATATCTTTTACTGATAATTGTAATAAAACATATGCAAATTGACAACACGATTTATAGATAGATAGATAAGAGATAGATAGGAGAGATAGATAGGTAGATAAATAGATAGATAGATAGATAGATAGATAGATAGATAATAGGTAGATAGATAGATAGATAGATAGATAGGAGATAGATAGATAGGAGATAGATAGATAGATAGATAGATAGATAGATAGATAGATAGATAGATAGATAAATAGATAGATAGATAAGAGATAGATAGGAGAGATAGATAGGTAGATAGATGATAGATAGATAGATAGATAGATAGATAGATAGGAGATAGATAGATAGATAGATAGATAGATAGATAGATAGATAGGAGATAGATAGATAGATAGATAGATAGATAGATCATAGATAGATAGATAGATAGATAGATAGATAGATAGATAGGAGATAGATAGATAGACAGACAGACAGACAGATAGATAGATAGATAGATAGATAGATAGATAGGAGATAGATAGATAGATAGATAGATAGATAGGAGATAGATAGATAGATAGATAGATAGATAGATAGATAGATAGATAAGAGATAGATAGGAGAGATAGATAGGAGATAGATAGATAGATAGATAGATAGATAGATAGATAGGAGATAGATAGATAGATAGATAGATAGATAGATAGATAGATAGGAGATAGATAGATAGGAGATAGATAGATAGATAGATAGATAGGAGATAGATAGATGAGAGATAGATAGATAGATAGATAGAAGATAGATAGATAGATAATAGATAGATAGATAGAAGATAAATGATAGATAGATAGATAGATAGATAGATAGATAAATAGATAGATAGATAGATAGATAGATAGGAGATAGATAGATAGATAGATAGATAGATAGATAGGAGAGAGAGATCTTTTCCATTCAAAATGCTTGTAGATAGACAATATATACGGCTTCTGTTTTAAGGGCAGATACCACGGAGGACACTGGGATATATAATATATAATATACTGTAATATCCTGGAGTTTTGAGTTCCTGCGCTGAGGTAGAAGAACCAGGACATAGAAATACTTCATTATTGTAGTTCTGTGACAAATGGACATTACATATGATTAGTAATAGTAATAATAATAGTAGTATCAGTAATAGGAGTAATAATGGGGGTGGTAGTAGCAGCTGATAGTAGTAGTGTTAGTAATAATAGAAGTGGTAGTAGCAGTAATAGTGGGGATAATGGTAGGAATAGTCGTAGTGGTAGTGGTAGCAGTAAGTATTAGGGTGGTGGTAGTAGCAGTATTAGTAACAGTAGTAGTGTTGGTGGTGGTAATGATTAGTGGTAGTAGTAGTAGTTTCAGTAATAGTAGTAGTAGTGGTGGTGGTAATGATTAGTGGTAGTAGTAGTATCAGTAATAGTAGTAGTAGTGGTGGTGGTAATTATTAGTGGTAGTAGTAGTAGTATCAGTAATAGTAGTAGTAGTGGTGGTGGTAATGATTAGTGGTAGTAGTAGTATCAGTAATAGTAGTAGTAGTAGTGGTGGTAATAATAAGTGTTAGTAGGAGTATAGTGGTGGTGATGGTAATAATAGTGGTATCTGTTGGAAAGTTCAGTGTCCTGTTTGCTTTCCTTCCTGCTCCCTAGCCTCCATAGTGTCCCTCCTAGTAGTCTGCTATACACACCTATACCATATCTGTATATTCCCTATATGTGGGGGATCTGCATGATAGGGGGTCATGTAGTGCTCCATGCAGCTGTCTCCATGCTTCTCCTGACACATTTG